>NC_045602.1:63315714-63915714 GCF_009762305.2 Zalophus californianus | reverse complement strand
TTTACTCCTAAGTGCTTGAGAAATATGTAATGTCTGGAAACATTAGTTATAAGTTGGCAAACTATGTTTCATTTTGTGACCTCAAACACTTGTTTCCACTTCTATATCAGCTTGATGCAGAACAAATCGTTCCTTAGCTTTATGCTAAAGAAAGCTTTCAAATAAAGACCCACTTAGCTGTGTGCTTTGATTTAAAGACTGTCATCAGTATATCAATAATCTTTCATGTGAAACTTCTGGAATGTGGAGGAGAAGATGGCAGAAAAGGGCAGGAGAACAAAACTGATTCCCTCACTAGGAAATTACTGGTAAATGGTTTTTCCCTCAAAGGAAGGAAGATGGTCATATTTGCATATTATACATAGATTTACAATGAGGCAGGAAAAAAATCCTATTTACACATTTATTTTTAATTTTGTTCAGTGTGCCTTGAGCTTCCTAGGCTAATTTCTAACACGTGTGCCCTTGCTAATGTTATGAGTGGTGGTTGTTGGCATTGAGCTTGCCTTATTATGAAGATATTTGCCCGTTATCCTGACATGACTGACCGTCTGAGAAACAAAAATCTACAAATACCATGTATTTATTCCTTTTAATTGTTTATTCCACAAATGTACTTAAGTATATCCTAGGTTCCGTGAATGTGCCTTTAAAGTTCCAGAACTGCATTCTCCACATAACTGTAGCCACTATGAACACAATACTCACCAGATCACTGTCTCCATTCCCTAAAAGACTGAGAATCAGGTGATTTGATTTGAGTGAGCCAGAGTGGGCATTGCCACCTCCCTCAACACAACTCCTGCTAATATACTGGTTTTCATTTTCTATTTGGCTCATCTTCTGCCCTAAATTCAACCACTACTTCAATTTCAAGAAACAACGTAGCAACACTATCTGCAAATCCAACTGCCCTCCTTGGTGACTTGTTATTTTGATAAAACATTTGAATCTTGGGCATTGCCATGAGTCTGATATTGATGTTGAGAATGGAAGAATTTGGGGAAACGTAATTGTAGATGAGAAAGGAGAGCCAGAGCAGTGGGAATAATCATGCTCCATTTATGGCCACCTTAGGTAATGACTATCCAAGAAGTTGAAATTTGTAATTATTTTATTTTGCTTTTACTTCATCACAGCTCGAGGTAAAAAAAAATACTGAAGAAACAAAAATGATCTCTATAAAGTTGTTCATAGTAAACTGTATGTATCCAGTAACTACAGCGTGAATAAATGAATTCTTTAGGTAGATATGAGGAAACAATACAACGCTCCTTGAGTTTAATTGGGATTGATAAAACATGAAGCTTTAAGTTCTGTAGAATACCTATGAGCAAGAAGAAAAGAAAACTTTAATGTGTGTGAGCTCAAAAAGGTAATGTAAAAGCAAGACTTGTTCCAGAAAGGAGAGAATTTGGGAGCTGGTTCTTGAAGGGAGTGATGAATGTGGATAAAGAAGGGGTGGTCGAGAGGTCACTGAGGCAGGATAATACAAAATGTGGGCCATAGCAACAACCTATTGATCAGCTTGGTTGTAGCAGAGTCAGGGTTAAGAACTAATGATGACAAATGGAATCAGAAAGTTACATGTAATTAGCAAAGTCCTCAATTGACACAAAGCATAATAGCACCTTGAATAGGAAACACAGCATACAAGTGGCAGAGTATGCATCCCAGAAGAAAGTTTATTGTTGATTAAGGTCTTACCTACAAAAATAGCTATATAGGTGCCTATTTTCCAACTGGGGTAGCTATTAATTTGTAAGTACACCCTGATCCTTTTTTTTTTTCTTCACAGTTTCCCAATAATGGATGTAAAGCTAAAGAGAGAAAGGTAAAGCTACCTTAGCTTTTTAGAATGAGAGAGGTGTGCCTGGGTGGCTCAGTCGGTTAAGCATCTGCCTTCAGATCAGGTCATGATCCCAGGGTCCTGGAATGGAGCCCCATGTGGGGCTCTCTGCTCAGCGGGGGTCTGCTTCTCCATCTGCCTGCTCTGCCTGCTAGTCCCTCTGCTTATGTTCTCTCTCTCTCTCTCTCTGACAAATAAATAAATAAATAATCTTAAAAACAAATGAAGTAATGAGAGAGCTGGATTCCTTATAAAAAGAAACAATTTTACCTCACCCCATATTATCAGCTCATTATTGTCTTGAAATAGCCACACTGTCTTTCCATAAAAAGAGAGCATAAAGAACTGGTACAACAATTACAAATAGAAATTACTTTACCCCTAGTATTAGTTTTGATTTTCTTGTCCTCATACCCACAGTCTAAAACATCTCATAATTTGTGGGCACAATTTCTCATATCACAGGTATTTATTCTCAGTGTGAAGAAAATCAAGAAACAACCACTGACTTAATCAAACAACAGCCTTAGATTAGCATCTACACATTCTTAGCTGAGTTTACAGGTCAGGTATTTTCAGCCAGTTACTGACTTCTTTGAGGTCAGTACTTATGACTTATTACTACCCTTATAAAACAGGAAAATATAAACCACAGACAATTAATTTCTATGTAGTTGAGTTACACAACCCCTCTCCCCCAGCGGTGTTTACCATCTTCATCTTTTCCTAAAACTTAATGATGGATGTCCCATTAGGCTTATTTAATACAACTGCTTTAGCATTATAAAACTTACTATTAGAAGCAAAAAAAAAAAATAGTACTAATAAAACAATGTTCGGCCATGAGTAAGCTTTTGCTTATGCTGTAAGAATGTAAGATATAAACCAGACCAGATTGAGGCGCCCCTGTTACAGTTACTCTTGGGGCTACAACGGATACTCATTTTCCGCCTCTTCTTCTAAGATTCTCAATTTCCCTCAACCTCAGCTAGCACCTCTCCTGGTGTAGGTGGCTTGTGATGGGATGATCTAGGCCATTATCCCTCAGGGGGATTCTGAGCCCCTGGTCTTCATGATCTCCTCAGCCTAGGGCTGCTTTTCTTTTCATTTTCCATACATATTGATCAGGAGAATATGAAGAGACATCTAGTGACCACCTAGATGACAAGCATTCTTCCCTGTCCCCATTGTGTAGTAGAAGCCCTACCTCCTCCTAATGAATTCCTAGGAGAGGAATTTTTTTCCTTTCTTTTCCTTGCCTGCTGGAAGGAAACATAAGGAATCCTGGCATACAGAATCTGAAGTGACTACATGGCAGTCAAAGACAGGTTTAACAGGATTACTACTATGTTCCTTAATAGAAATGTTTCCCCCTTTCAGAACTAAGACCTCAGACCTGCAAAGCTTACAGTCGTGGGAACAAGAAGCACAAATTCTTTGAGTTCCTGGGAATGAGAGTAAGCAGACTCTGCTTCCTGTGTCTCCTACCTGTTGGGGATACAGCACTATATAAAAATTATTGACTTGTACATGTCATCTTGGAGAATAGCACTCCATCCTCATGGAGGATCGTCTCCAAGCTGGTGACACAGCTGAGCCATTCATAGCTCATTCAGGCAGCTAACTCCTAGGTGGTGTGTTGTATGACCAGTCCCCATTCTTGAACCTCCTCTGCTATTAGGTACCCTCTGGCCTAGCCAATACTTGATCCTGGATGCAACATTTCTAACGTGCAATGAATTGCTACCAAGACCATCTAGCTTTATGATTTAGTAGATCTGAGAGAACTAAGCTCATGATGAGCAATTCTGGCTGCATGGCTACCTAACCTCCCAGGGACAGGCACTCCATCTCGATCGGGGACTAATAATATGCCAAGAGCTATGAATGACACATTGGTGTCTGTTATAGATGGTATGACTTTACTCCAGAACCACAGGTATCTATGTCATGATCCTCTTCCTGAGGTTTTCCAAAAACTCTACATAGCAGCTTTTCTCACCACAGATACCTCTAATACCATAGGGTCTGCTGGGTCGTTTGGCCCAAAGGTAGGGATAATTACATTAGAGCATGAACCTTTTAAAGTCCTTTCCTGCTGTGAGCCACACTCACAGTTGGCAGCCTTCCATGACATTTGGTAGTTGCGTATCCTACCAAAGTGTGGAATGAGCTGCTTCAAAGAGGTTTACCAGGAGTTGTTCCTTGTTAGTGATGGGATCTGAAAAATGTAATAATTTGTACTTTACTTTGGAGAATATATCCTAGCAGGCCTCAGATCACTCCACTACTATAAACTTCACTAATGTGATGGGTCCCTGAAGCTTAATAGATCATTTCTCGTTTATTCAGTGTGGACTACTGTGCTTTTTCCAAGTTCCCTATCTAGTAGCCTAGAAGCACTATCTGACAGGGCCCTTGCTAGGATGTGAAATCCTTTATCATAGGAAAGAATTCCCAAGTCAATATACTCTCCCTTGTCTGACTTCTGACTCTAGATTCCTTGATCATAGTCAAAACCTACCCTCCTGGTTCTTGCTAGTATATCTTGGCTAGGTTTTTTAGTTCTTTCAATGTACAATTAATCTTATCCCTTGGAAGGCCTAAAACTTTCCTAAGTTAGTGATGTGTTTTCACCCTAATTACTGGTCTGGTGGTCAGGGGAGGCTATAAAGATAAATCCTTGGGGAGAGAGAATACATCTTGCCTTGTAAGACAAAGTTCTCTGCATTTTATTTAACTAAGTGTAGAGTTCTAACACTTAACAGTAAGGAGTGGGGGTGCTTCTACAGACCTAGAGGATTCAAGGGAATATGGAGTTTCAATATTGTTGAAGGCACTGAGATGTCCCATCCCAAGTCTGAGTCCCTCTCCTTCTCAACCAGGTTCAAAGCACAGCAAACTTGCCAGACTAAGAATTCAACCTTCCAAAGAGTTAAACTACCTTTTTAATTAAGTCCTAGGCGTTATCTTCAGCTTCTTCTATCCTCTGGCTGTAAGAAATTAGCATCTATGAAGGAGCCCTTCTGACTTTTACACTGAACATTAAGGTGGTGACCACTCTTCTTATTTCATTATTTTTCTCCAAAACATAGCTTGCGCTCATCAAGAGCTGTAGGATTCCATATTCCATATAATTACTACTTCCCCTGAACCTCTCAAGCCCCTAAAATATTGCAGCTGTCAGTGAAGTCCTTTTCTGATTTCCTATGTCAGTCCACCACTGGTGAAACTTTTTACAATGGCATCCCAGAGCGCCAAAGCCTACCCACACTCCACCTACCACCAATGGTGTTGCCCTCATTACCCAGCACTTATCAATGTTCCGGTTCCAACAACCCAATTTAAGGCCTGTTTCCTCAGTTCACTCTTGGGACCAACTGTCTTAGATCAGGTGCCCTAAGAAACCGACTTACAGATGCAGATTTGCATGCAAGACGTTTGCTGGGGAGTACTCTCACCGACACACAAAAACACCTGTGAAAGAAAGTGAGCCACAGGAGTGGGCAGGGGAAAAAAAGCTGACCTGAGATGAACTTGCAACAGAGGCCTCAGCTGAATCGACCAGGAGCTTGGAGGCTAAAAAGGCTCTTCAGAGCTATCCTAAATGAAGGCAAGAGGATAAGCCAGTGTCCTGCTCTACCGACCAGTCATTTCATGTTGTCTTCCCAGAATGTAACTTGCCTTTTGAACAGCAAAACTGAATGTTGGATGACAATGAAATCATAACTAAAAATTGTCAACTAACTTAAAAACAGAAAAAAGAGACCTTTAGAAATCTTCAAGGCTGAGAAAATTAGTCCCATGTGCCCTTTAAAAATTTTTTTTTGAGGAGGTGTTCCAATATAGGGAGGAGAAGATACGAGATTCCAAACCTAGAGAGCATCAAAAGAAATTCATAGAGGTCAGATAAGCCACCATCAGTGGCAACCTGTGGGTTTGATCCACGGTTCCTCCAAGGCCCAAGGTAACAAAGTCCTTTTACTCTTGGACATCTAAAGAACCAATGTAAAACTTTAACAAAATATTTTCTATCTGTAAATGCTTAATATTCTTAAATGTAAAATTAAAAGGAAATAACAGAAAAATGGTCAAAAAACATAAATCAGGTTCACAAATGATTATACACAAATATTTACTAAATATAAAATATTAAAACTCACCAATTATTAAAGAAATATAAATTTAAAAAACAATGAGATGGATGCCATTTGGCCTATTATTTTTAAAGATTATTATTTTTAAAGATCATTATTTTTAAAGATTTTGTGCAGGTGATAAAATATGGGCCTTTTCAGGCGTTGCTGCTAAATGTGCAAATTATTTTAATAATCCTGGAGGACGATTATTAACTTTAACAAGGGGCTAAACCCTTGAGTCAGCAAGCAGCCCCAGGGATAGTCATAGCATTTCTATTTATAATAGTAAAAAATGGGAAATAGCCTAATAACCAAAAAGAGGGTTGAATACAAAAATTATTCTATGGAATTATAAAGTGAAATACTGTATTGCTGACAGCAAAGGTGTTGTAGAAAAATAAGTAATATGGCAATATTTTAGTACTCTAGTTTTAAAAGAGAAAAAAGTATTTTATTAAATAATACATAGTTTGTGGATTGATAATGTAAATTGCATATTTTATGAGGCTTCTAGTTGCAAGATTGAGAAGTTTTAATATGCATGTATGCGTGTAGGAAAAGATGACCGGCAAAAAAAGTTAGGAAGAATGAATGTATGGGGAAGAAAAGTTGAGGGCTTGGCATAAACTGATTTAGGTCCTTGTGACAGGGCGTGTGCAAACAAGAAGCTGGGATTTTGCTTGTGAATGTTTGCTGTTTTGGTTTGGGGGAGGGGCAAAGATCAGAGACTGATCTCCTTGGGTTAAAGAAGTTAATACATTGGTCCCAAGTGACACAGTGTGGCACAGAATTGAGAGGGCCGTTCTTCTTGTCTAAACACAGATCTCAGTCTAGCTGTGGTGCCCTGCAAATTGATGACTTTTATTTGTTCATAAACCCATTCAATTTATAAGTATTTATTGAACAACTACGCCACGATAGTCCCTGTTTTTGCTGCTGGGAATATAAAAGTGAACAAGATGCATTTTCTGCTCTAGTGGAAGAGAGACAATTACCAAGTAAAAAATTAATATGTAATATAATATAAAATGACATCATTATATAAAAGATTTTATATAGTTGTGATATATATTATATGCAATCATGTTATATATAATTATATCCCATATTAAATATAAGTGACATATATTATAATACATTATATATGACAAATGTTAAGAAGAAAAATAAATCCAAGAAGAAATGGTATGGTAATTAAGGGACTGATTTCATTGGGGTAGCCTAATTATTACAGAGATATTTCAACGGAGATTTGAATGAAGAGATAGAGTGAGCTCTGCATATATCTGGAGAGCATACCAGCTTAAGGAGAGAATCATGTGAGGGCCATGGGGTCCAGAGACCTTGACAATTAGAGAAAATGTATGGAGCCCTGGGCTAGGGGCACAAAGCACCAGAGGAGAGAGATAAAGTCGGAGGGGTGGCCCCGGGCAGGATTATGACCAAGAGAGCATCCTGTTCCCACTGAAACAAGTGATATGATCTCACTTAGGTTTAAAAAAAAAAAAAAAATCATTCTTGCTGTTTTGTGGTGAACAGGAAGCAGAGAGATTGGCTACAGGCCAGAGGTAACGCTATATTACATTAGCGTGGTCAGGATTTACTTACAGATAGAATTTGTATTATGAAAGAAAGGAAAAATGTCAATTATGGCAAGCCGCATTTTGGTCTGAGCCACCAGAAGAACAAAACACCAAGAGAAAAACCCATGGCCAAGTCACAGACATTTTCATGTAGGGCATCATCAACAGTAGCAACTCTAAAACTCCCTCAAATGAACTTCTGAGCCCCAGATATCAAATCAGAACTTAAGAGAGGAAAACATGGCAGATAGATCATGGTGATGTTTGCTGAAAGGCTGGCTTATGGACAATTATGAAAGACTGACTTAAGGAACCTCCTTGAGGCTTTAAAAAACTGGGTAGCTTGGGCGCCCGGCTGGCTCAGTTGGTTAAGCGACTGCCTTCAGCTCAGATCCTGGAGTCCCAGGATCAAGTCCCGCATCGGGCTCCCTGCTCAGCAGGGAGTCTGCTTCTCCCTCTGACCCTCCCCCTTCTCATGTGCTCTCTCTCCCTCATTCTCTCTCTCAAATAAATAAATAAAATCTTAAAAAAAACTGGGTAGCTTTTAGAAGAGGGTGCTAAGTTTCCGCAGTCAGGTACATGGATGGATGGATGAAACAAAGATTGTATAAAGAGAGTCAGAGAGAAACTGTGTGTGTGTGTGTAGAAAGAGAGAATGGGCATGTTCCAAAATGTTAATGATGAATGATTTTTATTTGTACTTTTCCTCAATGCATAGGTATTAATATCGTTAAGTGAGATAAAATGAAGGGTTATTTTAAAAAACAGAGGTGGAGAAAAGAGTGGCTCTGCTACATCTCACGTTTCCTAGGAGAATTAAATCACTATTTTACATTGCCATTTAACTTAATAATCCCTTGCTCTTTTATGTAGACACCAAGGCCTAGTAGCAAAATGAATGCAACCATCACTCAACGAAGCCATGAAATTAGAAAAGCATCCCTGCATTATTTTACCTAGAACATAAAATCCTCTGATTCTCAATATTCTGTCAGTTGTAAAACATATTGTTTCTACTGCTTCTTGGACCAACAGTTCTCTTCCCCCAAATGCATAGGTTCTCTGGCCTATATAAGAGGCCAGTCAGCCAACCCGAGGAAAGCAGAACCAATTACTCATAGTTCTTATGGCACAAGTAAATGGGCATGAGAGGGGCCTGCTATGGAATGTCTTAGCAATCATCCAAAGTCTAGATGAACAAAAACAAAAAAGAAAACCTAACCCAAGAAGATATTTCCTGCTGTGTTTAGGACCTCTTACTGTATTATGGAACAGACGGGTAAGGTGCTCTGAAAGTTAAGGAAGCTAGACCTGCTTTCAGTAAATAGGGCAGTCCAGCTCTCAAAAACAGAAAGCCTCTGTGGAATCTGTGCTCCATGCCTTCCTTCCCCAACAGGATCATTAGACTGCCATATGGGAGCCAAGGATCCTTCTGAGTTCTACAGCTGGGATATGGAAGCATTGCTTCCTACCCCCTGTAGAATATTACATCACGCTCAGAAGCATGAGGATGTCTTTGTTGCTGTCTTCCCTACAGTACTTTTTGATCCCACTAGAAGAGCTGGAAAATGTTATTCCTATTCATATAAATTTATACTTCTGAAGCCCTACAATGTTATTTGTTTCAGTGATTTTCTTTCACCAGCAATGAAATCCATGGGTTGATTATAGGCTATGTCTGTAAAAAATTGAAAGAATTTCTTTTTATCCATTTTGCATTTGTATGCCTTTTCAGTTCCATAGGTAGTCCCCTGGGTTCTATTCTGGGAGCAGGGTGAGAAACAGTTTTAGCTTTTCATTTGTAAGAAGAAAATCTCCACAGGTTGGAAGGTTCACTGGATACTTAAATTGATATCCTCATCGTGGTTATATTAAGCTATGCAAATCTTTCCATAATGCAACATGAAAATGCATTTTAAAAGCACATGCCAATATATGTAGAGTCTTAGATTTTACTCATCTTAAGAAGCACATAATATTCTTAACATTTAGTCACATTTAGTTGAAATTTGAACACTTTTTGCATTGAGTGTATAGTCGATAATGTGTTATATTATTCCATGGTCTTTTTTTTACCTGCCTTATCTTTCTCTGCCAAGGCAATGATCTGCAAAGCCAACGGTAATATAGATTTTACTTAAATCACTATGGAAACTCAATAATTGCCTAGAAAGATAACCTTGCTAACAGGTTGGGTGTTTTATGGGTGAAACAAAGATATTATACCTACAGAGAAAGTTGGTAAATTAATTAAAAGACTCAATATTTATTTCAAACAAATGCAATGACTCTCATCTTTGCTCCCTGAAGGAGAAGACTATGCCTTAGTCTATTTTAGCATCCTCAACATTTAGCAGAACATCCAGTTGCCCAAGAAATAATCATATAGATTGGATGAATGGATGGATGGATGAATGGATAGATAACGAAGTAATGAGTCATTTAGGGATTGGCTGCTAAATGAGTGAGGACAAGTGCTTGTGAATCCAGCATAGTATACAGTTTTCAGAGTAGCACCTCAGTCTTTTCTTTCTTCTTTATGTAGGAAAGAAGGTAAAAAGCACATAAAGAGAACAAAACAAGGATGTCCACTCTCACCATTACTATTTAACATAGTACTGGAATTCTTAGCTTCAGCAAACAGACAACAAAAAGAAATAAAAGGCATCCAAATTGGCAAGGAAGAAGTCAAACTTTCACCATTTGCAGACAATATGATACTCTATGTAGAAAACCCAAAAGACACCACCAAAAAACTGCTAGAACTAATACATGAATTCAGCAAAGTTGTAGGATATAGAGTCAATGTGTAGAAATCCGTTGCATTTCTACACCAATAATGAAGCAACAGAAAAAGAAATCAAGGACTCAATCCCATTTGCAATCATACCAAAAACAATAAGATACCTAGGAATAAACCTAACAAAAGAGGTAAAAGATGTATACTCTGAAAACTATAGAACACTTATGAAAGAAATTGAAGAGAACACAAAGAAATGGAAAAGCATTCCATGCTCATGGATTGGAAGAACAAACATTGTTAAAATGTCTATACTACCCAAAGCAATCCCTATCAAAATACCACCAGCATTTTTCACAGCACTAGAACAAACAATCCTAAAATTTGTATGGAACCACAAAAGACCCCAAATAGACAAAGCAATCCTGAAAAAGAAATACAAAACCAGAGACATCATGATTCCAGATTTCAAGCTATATTATAAGGCCATAGTCATCAAGACTGTATGGTACTGGCACAAAAATAGAATAGAGAACCCAGAAATGGACCCATAACTATATGGTCGACTAATCTTCAACAAAGCAGGAGTGAATACCCAATGTAAAAAAGGAAGTCTCCTCAGCAAATGGTGTTGGGAAAACTGGACAGCAACATGCAGAAGAATGAAACTGGACCATTCTCTTACACCATACACAAAAATAAATTCAAAATGGATGAAAGACCTAAATGTGAGACAGAAAACAATCAAAATCATGGAGGAGAACAGAAACAGGAACCTCTTTGACCTTGGCTGAAGCAACTTCTTACTAGATATGTCTCCAGAGGCAAAGGAAACAAAAGCAAAAATGAACTATTGGGAAGTCAGCAAGATAAAAAGCTTCTGCAGAGTGAAGGAAACAACCAACAAAACTAAAAGGCAGCCTACAGAATGGGAGAAGATATTTGCAAACAATGTATCTGATAAAGCATTAGTATCCAAAATCTATAAAGAACTTACAAAACTCAACACCCAAAAAACAAATAATTCAGTTAAGAAATGGACAGAAGACAGGAATAGACACTTTTCCAAAGAAGACATCCAGGTGGCTAACAGACACATGAAAAGATGCTCAACATCCTTCATCATCAGGGAAATACAAATCAGAGTTACCACCTCACACTTGTTGGAATGGCTAAAATTAACAACACAAGAAACAACAGGTGTTGGTGAGGATGTGGAGAAAGGGGAACCCTTTTGCACTGTTGGTGTGAATGCAAACTGGTGTAGCCACTCTGGAAAATAGTATGGAGTTTCCTCAAAAAGTTAAAAATAGAATACCCTATGACCCACCAATTGCACTACTAGGTATTTACCCAAAGGATACAAAAATACAGATTTGAAGGGGTACCTGCACCCCAATGTTTATAGCAGCATTATCAACAATGGCCAAACTATGGAGAGAGCCCAAATGTCCATTGACTGGTGAATGGATAAAGAAGAGGTGATTTTTATATACAATGAAATATTACTTAGCCATCAAAAAGAATGAAATCTTGCCATTTGCAAGGATGTGGATAGAACTAGAGTATATTATGCTAAGTGAAATAAGTCAGTCAGAGAAAGATAAATACTATATGATCTCACTCATATGTGGAATTTAAGAAAGAAAACAGATGAACATATGGGAAGGGGGAAAAGAAAGGAGAGAGGGAAACAAACCATATGGGACTCTTAGGGATAGTAATAAACTGAGAGCTGATGGAGGGAGGTGGGGGGGATGGGCTAGATGGGTGATGGGTATTAAAGGGGGCATTTGTGATGAGCACTGGGTGTTGTATGTAAGTGATGAACCACTGAATTCTCCTGAAACCAATTTTGCACTGTATGTTAACTAACTAAAACTTAAATTAAAAAAATAAAACTTAGGACCGTCTCAGTCATATAGCTGGGGGGAAAAAAGCACATAAAGATATCTCAGTCCTGGGCGCCTGGGTGGCTCAGTTGGTTAAGCGACTGCCTTCGGCTCAGGTCATGATCCTGGAGTCCCGGGATCGAGTCCCACATCGGGCTCTCTGCTCAGCAGGGAGTCTGCTTCTCCCTCTGACCCTCTTCCCTCTCGTGCTTTCTATCTCTCATTCTCTCTCTCTCTGAAATAAATAAATAAAATCTTTAAAAAAAAAAAAAGATATCTCAGTCCTGATTGGGAAACTCCTTAGTCTTGTCAAGACTCCCAAGGATTTCAGGAGAATGTTAAAGGAAATATTTAACACGAGTTCCAAATTAATAAATGAGGCCTAGCCAAAAAAGTGATAGAGTCTGGTTTAAAAAAGGTAGTAATTAGTTGTAGAATCCAAATGAAAGGCAACTCTTAGCTATCAGTTAAAAGATGGGGAGGAGGTAAGGAAAGTTCTCTGAAGAAACACTTAAAAATAGGCCTACATAGGCATAAAAGCTTTATGGTTATAGGAAACTATATTTCTTCACTACTTGTAAGTTGGGGCTTTTAATAGCTGAATACTGTTTAGGACCACGTGTGTTTACTTTTTCTTTCCTTATAGGCAAGCACAATAAAACAAAATGTTCCTTCTTTGTAAAATAAATTCTAACCTTGAGATTTTGTGATGTTTTACAGAAAGCAATGAGAGTTGATGGAGTGAAAATATACTATTCAGAGATTTTAGAGTCTCAAAAATGATTGTTCCTTTGGGAATGGTACCTCCTAAATGAACCAGCATTTAATTGGAAACAGAAAATGCCATTGTTAAAATTTCTACAGACTCACTCTAGGCACACACACTCAACTCAAGTGTTACTCGCACATACTTAGCAGGCTCTCTGGTGAGCTATGTGTGGCCATGTACCTGCCTTCTTTCTTCCCTTGGCATATTCTTGAGCTATAAATTTGTCACTGAAAATTTAGAAACCTGGGTATGATGCTCATAATAATAGCTTCTTTGTTTCCAGGCTTACTGGGTGAGTGAAAGTGGGTCTTCAAATAGTGAAACTACAGCATAATATTAATTCATTTGAAAACTTTATTTTCTTCATTTCATGCAAAATCTATATGTATTGCAAAGGAAAATCCTGTAGACTTTGGTGATGAATGGGCAGAGAATCAATCAGAGATAAGAATATTTAAATGGCAGCAAACCATTAGCAGGTTAGATTTTTTTTTTCATTGTTTCTTGGATTTTTTTGTTTAGGGAGTAGTTAATAGAGAAAGGAACTGAGGAAAGACCAAATCTTAAAAGTTAAACTTTGGGCTGAAACCACGGAATCTCAGTCATAAAACATGGTTTCTCCTTGTTGCAGATTATCTATTGCTGCACAACAACCACCCAAAGAGGTAGTGGGATAAAACCATAAGCATCTTATTATAATCACAATTTTGTGGGTCAAGAATTTGAAAAAGACACAGTAGAATGGCTAATCTTTGCCGCACAATGTCTGGGGCCTTAGCTAAGGTGATTTGAATGGGTGAAGATGACCAGCAAATCTCAGTTGGTCATATGTTTAGGGTCTTGGTTCCACCTGTTGGTTGGGTTCATTGATTCGTTTTCACTTTGTGTCTACTGGCTGCTTTACTCACCTGACACCTAGGCTAGGCTGCTGGAGCAGCTGGGACTATCTGTGTATCTTTCTCCACGTGACCTATCCACATGGCTATCTCGATTTTCTCTGCAATGTGTCAGTCTCAAGGAAATGGGACTGCTCACATAAAGGCTGGCTTTCCCAAGCACAAACATTTTAAGAGTGGGTTGCTCTAGCCTTAGAAATTCTAGAAAACCACTTCAACCAATCTATTGGTCAAACCAAGTCATTAAGAAAAGGCCATATTTAAAAAGATCCACATGTCAAAAAGAAAAATAAGACATGCACCCACATTTAATCTACCATACCCCTAGCATAATCCTATTTAATTTTGAAAGTTTTACAAAAAGAATTAAAGGTAGGGAGGAAAAAAGACCTGGCATAATCAAGCCAAAATATACACTATCTTCCAGTTTAAGGATATTCTTTACCCTAGCAGTCCCTATTAAAATGAGAAAAAGGATAATTATTAGTAAGTTTGGTTGTCTGGTCGACATGTATACTTTATGCGACAGAAAAGTAAATACCATGGCATGCAAAATCAAATATGTGAATCTGGCATATTTAATTCCACATAAAAGTGTAAAGATTTTTCCTAAAGTAGTGATGACCTCCTAATTTCCTGTTTTCCCTCATTCAAAACACTCTGGGCTTATCTAGTAAAAGGGTGTATAATTTCTTCTATTAGGATGTATCTAAATGTGCTATGATTAAAGGGGCTGTATCTCAAATGTGTCCTAATTCAACTGTATCTGTGAATTTTGCAATTTGGCTCTTATGAACTCTGACAATACATAAAATTACACTTATGGAATTACACATATTGCATGGAAATTACACTTATTGAGCTTTTAGTCTGTGCCAGGAAATATTTTAAGCAGTTAATACCTATTAACTTATTTAAATCTCAAAATGGCCCTAGGAAGTGAATAGCAGTATTATCTCCATTTAACAAATAAGATATCTAAAGCACAGCAAAGACCTTGCCTAAGATCACAAGGCCAATAAGAGGTAGGAGTGGGATTCAAATTCAGATAGCTGGCTTTATCCAGAGTTCTAACCACTAGAGTATACTATATAAGCTGTTTGGGTACTCCGAAAATTAATGATTGGAGACAAAATTATGGTCATCTGTATCTGGAGCCAATTTACCTGGATCTAGCATTAAAATCCTGCTGAGCACCAAGGACCCACTCGGGCTAGAGATGGTCATTTATATTCAATTTCTCCAAGATATGAAGAATAATCCTCATAAGCAAGTGTCAAGGATTTTAAGAGATCACACTTCCTTCTGACATCCACACACAACAGAATGTGTCGGTTATTGTATGACGCTAAAAGTACAAGTTGACTTTTATTATTTCCAGGACATCCCTGTACTACCAGTTACTATTAGTAGATTAAGCATATAGAAAGGAAACTATCAAATAGATGATTTTTATATAAAATTAATTAAGTTCAATGAGATACAGTTCTAGATAACAGGGTATGGGCCAGACTGGACAACTGTCAGTACCACCTTGGGCTGTTGAGTAGGTCCTAAAGTATATGTTATTTCTCCTGCTGAGAAGATACAAGAAAAGTAACAAAAAGAGTGAAAGTCAGGAAGACCACATCAGGACAGACATCCTGGTAAAGACTGAATGAGAAACCAGAGCTGTACAAACACAGCCCACAGGCAGCAGTGAGAGTGAACAAGTCACTCTCAGACTCGGGAGTTCTGAGAACAGCAGGAAGGTTCTCTACCACCATATTGCCTTTTGTCATTTGCCCAATTATAGTAAATTGAGCATGAGGTTTTTCCACAGTCCCAAGGGCTTTTTTACTTGATTTAGAGCTCCATCCTTCAGTGTTGCATGGGGCAACTGAGAGATGCTAGCAGTGGTGATGTCAACTTTTGGGGCAACCTGAGAACAAGGTCATATTACTTGAGAAGAAGCATAATCTTAATCATCTTTAAATTAAAATTTTGACTTCTGGTGAATTATTTTGCTTGAACAGGAAACCAGATGCAAACCTCTTAGGACCTTTTTCCTCCTGGGTCAAAGAACCTCTGGATGAAATAACTCTCTAACATCCCCTTTTGAGGGGAGCATTTTCTTTTTTCTAATTGTCTCTTGGCGCCTGAGAGCTTCAGAACTCTCAAACTCAAGTTTTATCTACTCATGGTTGAAGAGTATATAGGAGCTTCCACTTGCCTATTATAAATTCAGTTTATGTTGGTATCCTGGAAGTGGGAGCCTCTTTGGGGAACATAAGTGGGTAGAATGCATATATTTCACTTTGCACCTTTTATTTTCTGAGTTTAAAAAAATCCCTTACTTTTTATACTGCTTTATATTAGCCTCTCTAAGATAACTTGAACTATTTTCTTTGCCCTTTTATTGAAGCCAATGGGGCATTGCAAATTATCATTGTACTACCGAGTCAGTAATAGCCATAGAGTTTTTTAAAAAGCACTATTAGAGGAACTAATCTAAATGCACATCAACTACTTTTCTCATTTGAATAATACAGCCATGTAATTTTTTAAACTGTATTAAAAATTCCCAGCTTAAATTACAGAATACAGTTCCATTTGTGAGGCTCTGATGTGGGTTTTTTTTTTTTTTTTTTTTTTGCTGCAAGGATTTGCTTAATTTTTGTTTTTACAATGCTTCCAAAATAAATTACAAAAGAAAGTGATTAATAAGCAAATTCTGAACCAAGTTTTTTAATTCTATATGCTAATAGAATTGTCTTAAAAATTATTATGAAGTCAAAGACCATCATTTTCTGTGCACTCTAGCCAGAGCAGAGGAGACCTATTCTCTTTTCGCCATTACTCCAACAATCCCCAAATAGAGTAAGACAATAATACCTAACATTTATTTGTTCAATCTAGATGAGTGCCACTATGCCCTATGCTATCAATTATCTTATTTAAGCTCCCAAAAATCCTGAAATGAAAGAATTCCTATTTGTGATTCCCTCTGCTTTGTATTCACCTACTCGTCACCACCACATGTATCCCAGATCCTGAGTGCAACCTTGCTGGCTAAGGTCAAGCTCAAATTCTACTGTGGAGACACCAGAGACTCAGGTTGACAGTGAATGTTTTGGGGGCTTTGTAGGGATCTGACCAGAGCTGTGTTTTAAGAATATATCCCTGGGAGGCAACAAGCAAATGCATTTTAGAGAACATTTTTAGATAGAAAACTCACCACAAGGCTATTAAATAGTTCAGTAATGACATAATGAGGCTGAAACTCTGGGAGAGGGAAGAAAAGAAAGGAACAAGGCCAAGGAATTGTTGCATGTTAGCTCCTGGAGGGGAGCAGCTTTAGAAGGCAGGAAGATAGATGAACAGCCCTGGTAACGGAAGGCAACGGTGCTACTGGAATGGTGTACTTGGACTACAGCGAAGATGATGGTGAAGTTTCTCTTAGATAGAGTTCTGGTAAAGCCTGCAGGTGGAAATGCCTGACATTTCCTTTTTGACTAAAGGACTGAAATGAAAGCAAGGTGTGACTGTAAAGGAAAATCAGGGAAGAACAAAGGACAAGACAATAAAGAGGGGACAGACAAGAGGTGGAAGATGGGAAAGCGTCTCCTACTTTCCTACGTACAAGGGAAGATTCTCTGTTTTTTCAGCTCCGCCACAGAATCTGCTATTCCAAAAAATAAATAAATAAATAATGAGATAACTTTACCAAATCACCAAATAGGATGGCCCTTTCAACAAATCCCGCAAATAATCAAAACTCTCTGGCAACCACAATGGGTCACAGAGCACTACCCATCACCTAACTTTTATTACTTCCAAGACCCTTAAAAAAGAAAAGAAAAAAAAGGGGGGAAGGAGGGATGGAGGGAGAGAAGGAAAAAAAAAGGAAGAAAGAAAATGATAGAAAAGAAATACGGACCAGTTTTTCTCTGGCTTTGCTGTTAACATGGTGGTGAATTAGATTTGTGAGCTCTTTTGGAGATGACAGGGCTTATGAGAAAGCACATAACTTATCTACTTTTTTCTGATACATGTAGATCTCTAATTTTTCGGTATACTGAAATTTATTTTTTTCTATGTTTTCTACTAACTGACATCCAGTAGGATATCAAAATGGGAAAGACTACTTGATGATAATTCAAAATCTGTTTTTAACCTTTCCCTTTAAAAGATACCTGGACGGTAAAGTTCCTTGACTGCTGCCCGGAAGTCTCCCCACAGAAGTGGAAACACATGCATGTACTCAAAAGCAGCCCCCAGCTTCACCTCCTGGTTTCATTCTTCCCAAGATTCTCTTTTACTATTAGGAATGTTCCTAATGTAACAAGTAAATGTTCTTGGTATCTCCTTAACAGAACAATACTGCTCTTTCCCATCTAAAATAAAGATTTCCAGTGATTTGTTTGCTTTGGTAGCATTTTTATCTTAGAACGAAATCATCAGCTTCTGGAACCATTTTAAAACTTTCTTGAATATTACAAATTTGAGATTGGTGAACAACCACTAATATTTATCAAGCAGCCATTGATCCCTTTGCACACCCCTAAAGCACGAGGTGATAAAGAAAAATGGTTCAATCCAATTCCGCAATTCCTTGCTTGGGCTTCCTAATGTAAATTTAAGATCCATTATATAGCCACTGAAATGAGATTAAAATGAAGCAAAGGCCAGAGTAATTAGGCAGAAAACTTAGACGTCAAAGGCAGGTGTTTCAGGCGAAAGCCAAAGAGGTCTTTTATTCCAAGAAGACTGAGTATGTTTTTTGTTTGTTTTGTGGCAGTAATTTGAGAATACTCTTGACTTTATTGCAAACCACCTGAGTGACTGTCTCATTGGTGGGCTCATTCAGGTACCCGGTTATTTTCCTAAAGGATGGATTCCCCTCAGGAAAACACAAACTGGCAGGATGGAATTCAAGTCTTTTTGTTTCTTTCTTGGGGAAAGTTCCTTCCCTGCTAGGCAGCATGGGATGATAGAAGGAGCACCGTATTGCAATTAAAAACAAACAAACGGAATAACAATCCCAGTTCTGCCCCAGGAGCAGTTTGCCACAGTTCATGCGTTCAGCAAATACATGTTTAGCGTATGTAATTTTGAAGGTGTTGTGCTAAGCACCAGAGGTGGGAAGCTGCAAATGCATTTCCTACCTTCAGGAAAGGCAGACAGACACTTGGGTGCTATTCACTGTGCTGAGTGCTATAGTAGTTAAAACCGGAGGAATGCAATAAAGCCCGGGGGACACTCCCTGAAGAAGAGGGAACATTTGGGCTGAGATCTGAAAAGTGAGTAGAGACCTGAGAGGCTTCACTTTTATCATCTGTAAAATAAGAGGCATGGGTTTCTCCCACAACTGCTTCAAGGGGGTTATTGGTGTAACACCCAAGTAAAGAGACCTGGCCCAAGGTCAGGCACTAAGTTAATTCTACACTCTCTCTTTCCTTTTCCCTAACCTGTGCTTATTAACTGGTCATTCATTTTCTGGAGCTTTCTTCCCATCTGAAATAAACTTTGATAAATCCTGTGCAAGAAACTAAGTTTTTTCCAGGTTTTTGTTTTGTGTTTTGCTTTGAGGTTTTCTAATTTGCGTGGATACCTCTTTTTTCCCCCAACTGCACAATAAATTGCTACAGGGGCACCCCCATGCTATACGCTTCCATAGTATCCCCCCTGACTGCATAGCAAAATGTCCGCACACTGTAGGAGTTTAATTAGTGCTCATGAAAGAAAGAGCCGGACCAGGCATGTAGCTTGTTCTCAACAAATTATATGGAATTGGATCAACAAGTAGACTAGAAGTAAATACTGAACAACAACAAACATTCCAGAGCTGAAAACATTTTATGACTAACAAGTAGTAACAGTCAGCCTGAAAATTAATTCTCCGTTTATTGCCATTTTTGCTCTGATTGGTATCTTTAAAAGCCAGGCTTATTACCATGCAGGTTTACAATTATGCTGTGAGCTCTGAGCCTGGTAATGTCCTGTCATTTTACCTCTAGGGATTTAACTCTGATTCCTGCTTCGTTTGTGAGTGCCCGTAGGACAGAATGACAGAGCCATTCATGTCTTACCAGCAGATGATAGTGATGATATTATCATTTTCACAATCAGTTTGGTGATGGTAGTTTGAACCTCATCATGTCTAACAGAGAGAAAAATAAAGAAATTAATATTTGAAAATTCAGTGTATTGTGTTTAGCATCATTATTGCCACTTTTATGGCAAGTGCTTTGACATTTAAGTGAGTTCCCATTTACAATATTGCCACCATAATCTCCTCATTTTGTAATTGCTTTTGGATACTTATACGGTTTAATCTGATATTACTTCCTAATAAAAAAAGGAACTCATGTATTAGATTTATGGAAAATTATCCTAAGGGTTTTAGATTGTTATTTTAATGTTGGAAGAGCTCAGTGCAGCAATAGGTCCTATTGTCAGCTGCTGTAGTCTGCGTGAGTTACATGGATTTCTTGGGCTATACAGCCATCCGGGCTAATTGCATTCTAGGGGTAGCAACTCCTGTCTTGGGATTGTGGAATAAATGCATAATAAAGTACTCTGAAATGAGCAGTTTATCTGGCTATTCCTAAGAGACCCTTTGACTCTGAGATGGATATGGGACATCTGCCCCAGCACACTTGCCTCTTCTGAAGCCCTGACAGAGAGCGTCACTGAAGTGTGGGATTTTCACTAGCTGGCGTGATGTCAGTCAACTAAGGAATACATTTGAGAGGGCAGCAAACCAAGGCACAGCCATCTGACAGCTTTGTTTCCACGTGATTGATTGGCCAGGGGATCAACAAGGCAGCTATCAGACATGGTCTAAACATTCAGCGGTAGGACTTGGTGTTTAGGATGGCGGAAAATTTCCTCTCTTTGGCCCGTGGATTGGAACCCAGTACAGAGATAGGGTTTCCCCTCCCCTCACTTTCAAGAACATTCTTAAATTAACATTATAATTAACATTATAATGGTTTCTGAGCAGCCTTGCCACACCTAGATCTTTCTTCCATCCAAAACCATTCTGCTTCATCATCTATATCAAATGCAAAGAAATATTTCCAAAGCTCTATAATTCTATAGGGTTCTCCAGAGGATGTCTCATTCATCTTTTGGATATAACAATCAATACTTAGATATTTTCCAGGCGTGATGTGAATATCACCTTAACTCTCAAAAAGCCGAGTTAGTTGGTAGTTTTTTTTTTTTTAGACCACAAAATATGAGTTCTGAGGACACCAAAAGATAAGGGGTTGAAGGCAGAAATTTGAATAAAATTTTTCTTCTTGCATGGTTCTATAGTAAGTCTTATAGAATTAATTTTTCCCTGTAGCCTGGCTTCTCTCTACCCAATAATTTGTCTACTATAATTCTGGAAATAGAACTGTTATGGATCAAACAAGTTATGTAAATACATCTTTGCTCTAACTGTTGAGAAACTAAATTTAACAAACATGGGCGGGGGAGAAGGAGAGGAGGTATGTGATATGGTTAAGCAAAGGAATATTCCTTAATAAACAAAAATCAGGTAATTATTTGCTTAAAACAGGATAATCTAAGCAATTTGGGAGCCTGTACCATGATTTTCAATAAAATCTAACTCTACATTTGTTTACCTAACTCAAGCATTTTATCCATGCCGGACACTAGAAGAAATCTAGAAAGACAATGGGAGAAATAACCTAAAGTGGCCAGGGAGCATTTCGCTAACAACCTCAGGTTTTAAAATAAAATTCTTCCTGCTTCTCAGTTAATAGTTAAGAATGATAACTGTAATCTCTGGATAATCTATTCAAGCATTTACATGTAGATAAGAGTAAAAATGTTCCACAACTACCCGTTGAGATAAGGAATCTTCACATTTCAGTGAATAACCAAGGAAAAACCCTGCAGCTTTGAGCGGGCAGTTCACAGGAAGTTTCTGTGGAGTTTCTGAGGCTGTCAGACTACTATCTCCTCTGCCTGTCCATTTCTATAGCAGCTTTGTTGTGTTTTATGAGGATAGTCTCACCCCCTTGAGATCAGCCATAGGAAAGGTACAATAGAAGCATTATTTGTATTGTTTGGTTTTGTATGAGACACACATTGGGAAGCCACTACTTCTCGGAATAGCATTTGCAGGAGGTCTCCAGGGGGCACCTCTTACCAATCTTGCTGGCTCAACCCAAGGCTGAATGACAATAAAGAATGGGAAAAATTAAAAGGAAAGGTGCTTTAATTGAACCTGTATTTGTGGAAATGTGATACAGACCTAGAGAACACCTTTTTTAGTTCCTGGAATGAGAAAGAAGGCTTCTCCAGAGGCCCTCTGCAATGACAGCCAAATCATTACAGGCTAAAACAAATGCCCCCCCCCCCCCATTAGCTGGAGATGTACTTCAAAAATTCTTCTGTAAGAAAAATGCTTATTCTTCCACTGGCAAATAAAATAAGGTAATGGAAAATACAATGAGAAATAAAATAAAGTAGAGAAGATCTAAAACAGGAGTCAACAAACTTTCTCAGTAAAAGGCTCTGCATGGTACATGGTCTCTGTTACAACAATCCAACTACCATTATAGCACGAAAGGAGCCATAGAAAATAACATGAGCAAATGGGCACAGCTTTGTTCCAAGAAAATTTTAGTTCTAAAAATGGGCTGGATTTGACAGAGAAAGCGACAGTTTACTGACCACTTACCTAAAATAATTTCTAATCCAGTGACTCACTCTAAAGTTGAAGGAAGGTCTAAAGTAAGGAGGTGAGTGAGCAAACATATCTAAAATCCAGATGTTCTGAGGTCTCTTGCCCCACAGTAACATTGTCACCACTCTCTCATGCCAAATGTTGCTTGCAAAACTACGTTAATGGGGAACACCTGAGAGGGCTGGCACCTCAGCACCTTTATTCCTCCAGAACCACGCAAGGAAAGTCATCTTCTCCCAGCTTCTAACAAAACACCTTACAGCTGAGCTATGGTGGGGAAAAAACACTGGATTTGGAATCAAAAGTTCTGAATTTGCACCATCGTGGTCTCATTCACCAGGGATGTGTCCTTGGGGAAGTCAGGACGCTCATGGCTTTCATTTTCCTTATCTCTAAGAGTCAATATTTAACTCAGTAGGAATCTTGTCAGGATCAAATGAGAAAATTTGCCTAAAAATCCCTTATTAATTACAAGGGACTAAACAAATATGAGCTATGTCAATATATCAACAAAATATACAGATAAATGAATGGCTGCCTTCAGGTAAGCTGTGATCAATAGATTAGGTGATGGGTTGTGATAAGCAAACAGACAAGTCCCATGTATGCATAGACCAGCTGATTTTACTATACTTCAGGGCCTCAGATTATATCTCTTAGTCTTGACAAGCACACTTGTAAATATATTATTAAAAATGTAATAAATTTCTTATATATCCAATCATGGAAGTGTCAGGAAAAAATCCTGTTTTAAAAAAATTTAATGATATACTCTTATAAGGTTAAGGAAGAAGCGGCCTTTTTTTATGATTGAAAGAATGCCTGTCACCGTGCCTCTCAATTTGGAACAGAATACAAACTAGTCCTGAATTCACAGATGACTGGTTGAACCAGAGTGTATGGGAAATTTCCCAGGATTGGGCTGAAAAAAGCCCTAAAACTTCTCCCCTCATAGATTCACAGTCATTTGCTTCTCTAGAGCCATGTTCAAACTAGGGCATGGCTCTCTTCCTTGAGAGGTGTTCTGTGAGGACATTTTAAAGTAGGAAAAGAAAAACCAGCATTGCTATATAATCTGGTTTTTGTGTCTATTTGTGCTCATCACAGTAAGCATTTGGAAGCATTCTAGAGTCTATTGATCTGTTTACTTTAATCCAACCTCCAATTCTATCATTCATTTTAGTTCTATCACTCTAAAAAAAGCACAGGATCTATTATAATTAAAAACAAAACTTCTTTTTTTTGAAGACATATTCTTGCTGCCCATGGCTTCCAATAGTGTCTGTGAGCTCCAAAGAAACCTTTTGGCCTACACCTTAGGGATCATTGTGATTCTTAAAGCCAATCAACTACCATCCTGACCCAGTCCGAGGATCAGTCTAGAGGTACGCTCTACATGTAAAAGATTTTAAGAATGGGGAAGTTCTGATAGGGAAAAAGGAAGAAGTGGAAGAAGATAGAAGCAGAAGACATTCACTATTCACTCAAGCATGAATTTGTGAAACCATGTATAATAAACAGAGTAAAGAGCCCTGGTCTAAAGCCAAACATAGTGCTAATGTGCTGGGTACCTTGGTGCACATCCCTTTACTCTCTAAAGTGACTTCCATTTCCTCACCCTTCTAGAGGGTTTGGACTGCATACCCAATCTGCTATCTTTATTGTTTTATGGATCCATGATTCCAGGGATTTTAATAGGGATTTAACAGAATGAATTACAGAAGGTTAACTGGGGAAATTCTCCTCTGCATATTGTAGTGTGATAAAATCAAGTGCTTAGGCTTACTGACCTAAGTTCTGCCTTATAATGTAGTTTCTTCCTTAATACTGACCTTTAGCTATATAATGACTCTACAATACACATGTGAATGCTCAGACTGGCTCCACTGAGAGTTGTCTTTCCTAGGGCTTCATTCATTCCAGAGAAGAAATAACCCCTTCGTGATGCCCAGAATTATGTCCCCACTTTCCCCACTCTAATGGAATGCTCTTGATAAAAAGTTGTGTGTGCTTTGATTGGCTGTACATTGGGGGTAGCGCACAAAAAATATAGTGGTAGGATATGAAAATCATGGGCTTGGAATGGTATTCCATAAAAAACATTCTATTTTATACTAAGAAGTGGAATTTTAGACCTTACAGATAACTGATTCTCCAGGCATAATAACTCTTTACACAATGATGGAAACAATAGACAATATATACTTATTATTTATGACATAATCTAAATACTTGGAAATTGGAATAGGATCCCCATGAAACAAGTCTTAATGTACTAAGGCAGTCTCAACTCTGATAGCACAATAATGTCATGTTTTAATTTAATTTTTTTTTTTTGAGAGAGAGAGAAAGGGGAGGAGTAGAGGGAGTCGGAGAGAGAGAATCTTCAGCAGGCTCCACACCCAGAGTGGAGCCTGACATGGGGCTTGATCTCACAACCCTGAGATCACGACCTGAGCCAAAATCAAGAGTCAGCCACTTAACTGACTGAGTCACCCAGGTGCCCCTCATGTTTTAATTTTTAAAATAACCAGGGCCCCACCCCTAACAATTAAATCAGACCTTTGAATGTGAGAGTTGTGTCCTGGAGAGTGGCACTTACAAACACCAAAATGCAAATGGTGCACAGGGAGATTTGCCACCCTGCTATTCTACTGATAGATGCAAGAAAACATTTGTAGACTCCTCACTTTTCCTATACACGCCTTCCTTCATTAGCACATATTCCAATAACGGAACAATTTTACATCATTTTTCAAATTTTCATTGAATTACAAGGAGCACGGGAGGATAAGGCCACTAGCAATTATCGTTTTGGGAAGGATAACATTGCCTGGAAAAAGGCAGTCAGGGAAGCTCCTCCAGGTGGCCCCTGAGACCCCGGGAGATTTTCTCCTTTCTCACTAACTCATGTTTACCATCTGTAGAACGGAGGAAGCGTTTGCCTCTGACCACCCCAGAAGAATGATCTAAATGAAAATATAATTAAATATGTGAGCTCCTAGGAGTCCTTTCTCATAAGAGAGGTATGATGCAAAAATTAAGACATTGTGATAGTTACTGTGGTTATCACCACTATTGTTACTTCACTGTTGTAGTACAATATCCCTGTCACTCTGTTAACAATCTTCTTGGGACCAAAAGTGACAGGTGTAAAATGATTTTTTTTAATGTCACACTTGCTTTGTCTTGTAAAGAAAAGTCTATGAAAAGTCTATACAAAAATATAGTACCCTTGTATGCTGAGTCCCGATACCCTCAGATCTAATGCACACACTCATTATTTCAGCTTCTCCACCCCTTCAATTACTATGCCTTTTCATTGAAATATAATGTAAAGCTTCAGCTGATTTGAATAGTGTTATAAAACACTGGAGGGACTCTCTTTAGAGCATTAAATTGTGTCAGCCTTTCTTGAATCCAGCTTTCCTGAATATCAGAATGACTTCTGTCTTGCTTCTAGAGGACAAACTCCATTTCATATGTGTCTCTTGCAGAGCCATGTAATACATGCATAGTATAGTAACTGCTGCTATGTGCTATTGAAGGATCCTGTATTCGGAGTAAAGCCCCTTTTCCTTACACGTACAATGAAAGAAACTGGACTGAGTTCTTCTCTAATCCTTTCACTTCAAATATTGTTGCGATCATATACTTATTTCCAAAAAAACCCCAATAGGATGTTTTTTAAAAAGCTGAACTGTGACTAAAATTTAATGTGAAGAACAAGCCAAATATCATTTGCTAAAATAGCAAAGAAATCTTTGAATAGTTTAAGAGAATGTATGGGAACATAGGGGTTTTCCCCTGACAGATATTAAAACAGATGATAAAATTATAATAATTAAGGCATTGTCCCTCTGGCCCCAAAATACACTTTTGTACAATGGAATAGAATAGCACAAAAACCAATTTATGTTTATAAAAGAAGCAGTGAGAAAACAATGAGGATAGGAATTACTACAGTGATTGAAATATTTAACCGTTTCTAATTGCTACTCATAGTATATAGAAAATATGTTTTCCAAGTCAACAAAATTATTGTTTGCACATGCTATGGTTATCTTCTTTTATTTAAATATGCTGATGAGTAGTAGTATTAGTATTGGTTTTACTATTACTATGCATTGATCAGAACTTCCAGAATTGTGACGTACAATGGCAATGATGGGAAACATCCTTCTGACTTGCCAACTAAGTGGATGTCGGTTGTTAGTTTTAAACACCTTTCTTTTATTGTCTTAAAGAGGTATGCATTCTCTTGCTTACCAAAAGTGCACTTTGATTCATGAATCTATGTTGCATTTACAAATAACTTTTCAGCATGTAGCAGAGGGCTTTCACATCTTTTTTCCTCAAGATCATATGATGTGATGAATCATGGTCATAGGTCACATCCTTAAATTTCTAGATTAAACTGTACTAGATATAGTTTTTATTTAAAGTAGTAAGAATTTGATATAGACTGTTTAATAGTTTTTCATCTATGGTCATAAGTAAAATCAGTTTGTGGTTTTCTTTTTGCGTTATTTTTGTTTAGTCCAAGTATGAAGTAGCCAATTTTTCATGCCAGAACTATGGCTCTTACCTAGCTGAATAGACAACTGCACAGGATGAGCTATATTACCCAAAGCAACTGGAGTTGGAAGGTTAGAGTTCAGCTGTTAGACCTGCTGAAGACAATGAATAAGTGTATATTTTAGTTTTCTTTACACAAGTTAAAACAACTTTGTGAACCATAGTTGTAGCCATATAATATCAAACCAATTTGTTTATTTGGAAATTAAAACTTTAAGTCATTGAGATTATCACATATATGCATAACACATATGAAAAAGAAAAATTAGGTGGATTTTCTTTTCCATTAATTAAATTACTGGCAGAATGGTTGGACTCCATGATAAAACTCAATCCAAAATATTTTTTTAAAAAAACTAGCACTATATAAGGACAAAATTACTGTTTAAAAGAATTAATTGACCACTGTGAAACAGTGGGAAATCATAGGACATGGAGTTAAAAGATCTCGGCCCAAGTTAAAAACTATAAACTAGTTGCAAAATACAAAATCAACACACAAAAATCAGGTGTGTTTCTATACTCTAACAATAAACAATCCAAAACGAAAATTAAGAGAACAATTTCATTTATGATAGCATCTAAAAGAATAAAATACTTGAAAATAAATTTAATGCAGGATACAAAAGACTTGTATAATGAAACTACAAAATGTTGCTAAATAAAATTAATGAACATACTGAAAAATGTAAAGGCATCCTGTGTTCATGAATTGGAAGACAATGTTGTTAAGATGTCAATACTACTCAAAGCAATCTACACATTCAATGCAATCTCAATCAAAACCCCTATGAAGTTTTTGGAGAAATAGAAAAATACTCCCTAAAACTCATATGGAATCTCAAGGAGCCACAAATAGCCAAAACAATCCTGAGAATGAACAAAACTGGAGGTCTCACACTTCCAAATGTCAAAACTTATTACAAACCTAAAGGCATCAAAATAGTGTAGTACTGGCATAAAGACAGATGTTTAGACCAATGAAATACAACAGAGAGCCAGAAATTAGTCCTAGTTTATACGATCAAATGATTTTTGACAAGGCTGCCCAGACCATTCAATGAGGAAAAGACAGTCTTTTCAGCAAATGATGTTAGGTAAACATGATAACCCACATGCAAAAGAATGAAGTTAAACCCTTACCTTACACTATATACAAAAATTAACACAAAAAAAGAGATCAAAGACCTCGATGTAAGAACTAAAACCATAGAATTCTTAGAAGAAAACATAGGGAAAAATCTTCATGACATTGGATTTAGCAATGATTTCTTGGATATGACAACAAAAGCACAGGCAACAAAAGAAAAAATAGTAAAAAAAAAAAATAGTAAATTGGACTTCATCAAAATTAAAAAAGAACAAAACTTTTGTGCATCAAAGGACTCTATCAACAGAGTAAAAGAGCAACCCATGGAATGCAAGATAATATTTGCCAATCATATATCTGATAAAGGATTAATATCCAGAATATATAAAGAACTCATACATCTTGACCACAAAAAAACCTAATTAAGAAATAGTTAGAATAGACATTTCTCCAAAAAAAAAAGATATATAAATGACCAATAAGCATGTGAAACTTATTAGGAAAATGCAAATCAAAACCACAATGAGATACCACTTCACATGCATTAGGATGACTACTACCGACAAAACAAAACAGAAGAAAACAAAATGACAAGTTGTTGGCAGGATGTGGAAAAGTGAGAGCTCTTGTGCTTCACTGGTGGGGATGTAAATGATTCAGTCACTGTAAAAAACAGTATAGTGGTTCCTTAAAACAATGTACATGGAGTTCCCATATGATCCAGCAATCCCACTTCTGGGGATTTACCCAAAATAATTGAATTAGAAAGTGGAACAGATATTTGTACACCAATGTTCATAGCAGCACTAGTCACAATAGCCAGAAAGTGGACACATTCCAAATGCCCATCAATGGTTGAATGAATAAACAAAATGTGCTGTATCCATACAATAGAATATTACTCAGCCTTAAAAATGAATGAACTTCGAAGACATCATGCGAAGTGAAATAATCCAGACACGAAAGGTCAAATATTGTACAATTTCACTCATATGAGGTACTTAGACTAGTCAAATTTATAGAGACAGAAAATAAAATGGCGGTTGTCAGGGGCTGGAAGGAGGAGGAAATGGGTATTACTGCCTACGAGATACTGAGTTTCAGTTTAGGAAGACGAAAAAGCTGTGGAGGTGGATGGTAGTGATTGTTGCTCAACAATATGAACGTACTTAATGCCACTGAACTCTGCACCTAAAAATGGTTAAAATGGTAAATCTCGTGTATATTTTACTACACACAGACACACACACAAACACTCTAAACTGCTTGAGGCTAGGGATTATGTCCCACTTCCCTACATATAAAATGTTCTCTACACGTCAGCCGCTGGTATCTGATGGAGCAGGCTTTGAAACCCAGCTTTTTCACTTATTGCCTATTTGACTAGTAATTAGTAACTTCTCGAAACCTCCGTTTCCATTCCTATAAAATGACAGTTATATTACCTACCTTGTGAGCTGACACGAAGAACAAATGAGTAGTGTATAAAGAAAATCACTTACTTATGAGGCTAACAAGTGGTAGGTATCAAATAGCTGTTCACTATTACTCTTATCCTCAAACTCAGCATGACTGACACAGTTCTCACCTCTGACATCACCTGTATGACGAGGTATGATGCTGGCCTTGATTTTCTGTCTATAAAGTGGGAACGATGTAGGCTACATCAGAGTTGCCGTGATGATTAAATGAGATTATGAGAAAATGTTTATAAGTTATAGGACTATATAAAAATAAGGTATTTCACTGCAGAATGATAAAATACATTAGAAAGTAGTGCAAAAAATGTTTTCAAAGAATACTTGTATTTGCCACAAGAACATTTTTCAACATTGATTTTAAATGTAAAAACATATTTCAAAAGAAAATATGCAGGAACCTCCAAATCTGGAATTACAGTATTCAGGTTTGCCCAGACATATATGAAAAAACCAATCACCCACACACAAAATAAACATATATTTCATAGTGGCACTTATGCTTATGAAAAATAACCCAAATACTTATCATTCTGAAATGGTTGCTTACACCGTACCTCATGACCAAGGAAAAACTACCTCGGTTTCATCATATACTCAGCTTCGATGAGATTTTCTTAAAAGAGCCAAAGCCCCCACTGTTGAGTGAAACCAGATGCTCAGTGATCTACTGAGGGCATCTGGTTTTCAAAGGCAGCCTTGCAGAGGTTTTCCTACACCTGGAGGAAAGCGCCTGGCAAGAAGAGGCATTCTGCACATGCACCTTCTTCTTCAGGGCAGCAGAGGGCACTCCAACTCCACGGGAGACAGAGCTCTCAGCAGCCCCCCACCCCCACCCCCACCCCCACCCCCCTCAGCTCGCTTTACCTTCCCGGCCTTGCTGACTAAAGACTTGTGAAACCCAGACCCGCAGAACTCCCCTGTTCTCACCACCAAATTCTACTGAAAACCTGTTTCCATTCCCTGAGAAGTATCAGCACACTTAAAAGGAATAAATGGAGACTTGGTGAGGGGAAATTTTGTGGCACATCACACAGCCGGCGGCCTCAGGCCTGACCAACTCCCTCTCACACCTCTTATATCCCGAAGACAATGAACCACGTCTGAGGCGGACACTGTGAAGGAGCGACCAGTACTTCCTCCAGTCCATAAGCCCCAAGGAAATTTCCCTCAGGAATATTCCGTTCCAGCCAAACAGCCGGGACCTGGCAGCCTGGCTGAGGATTTGCACCAGTTCTCAGTAAGTCTCACAGGTAGAGGCAACAGGCTGGGTGCGCTCATGGCACACTGTCGGGGAAAGGTTGGGGCCACATGTCCCAAAGCAGTGGCCCCACTAGTCTTGACCAAGATAAACAGTCAGCTTCCTTAAAATATGTACATGAATAGAAGTTTCTGAGACTAACTCACGTTGTGCAAAGTAACTCTGTGGCCTTCTAAAGTGGTGCAATGAAGAAACTGCAAAACAATTTTTTTTAAAAACCAAGAAAGAGGAAAGGTTTCATAAGGTTGCTGCCCTTTTTTACCTGACCCCCCCTTATTCAATTAGCCACCGACATGGCCCTAATTTAATTAAAAGAAAAACCCAGGTAAAATGCTTCTTGTCAGATTCTCTTCATTCCATTCATATCGCTTAGGAAACTAGATAATTCTCTGTAAGGTCATCCGATGAGGACTTCCTTTCCTCTCTGTTTTCTCTGTGACTGTCCCCATTTTCCTCACCCTATTTTTGTCCTCCAGTCTCCTTCAGTCAACATGATATACATTCTTTCCAGCTCAGCCAAGCATCACAAAGAAATAAAACAACCATCCAGATTTGAATCTACATTAACTAATACCTCATTAAAGTCAACTTGCCTCCGTGGCTTTGCCAAAACTCTGGTGAAATCTACATTGAAGGAAACTCATTATAATGCCCTTCCTTAGGTGATTTAACAAGCTTCAGAAAATGGGGGTACGTGGAACATATGATAAATTGTTAGCTCTTTTGAGGCATTGTCCTTAATGTGTCATAGCAATGTGGCATGCCCTCCAAATGGGCCTTAAAATGATCAAGAACCGGGTTCAAATCCTGACTCTGGTATTTTTTTTACCTGTATTACCTATAATACTTAACTTCTCTGAGCCTCCGTATTCTCAGATATAAAAATTAAAATAGGGACAATATAGGGTTGTTCAAATGACTTATACTTCATGTTCATATCTGAACAACAACCCTGGATACTCAGTAAACATGACATTCTCCCTTTGATTAAAGCAATCAATTAAATGTTTTACTTACTTCCAAGCACTTGTGTGTTTCTGGCCTAGGAGTTCAAATTCTTCATTTTACTCTCTCCATTTCGAGACGCACATGTCAGCAAGCTTCATGGGGGGAAAAGTGGAGATATATTTAGCTACAAATTATTGTCCTTTCTTTTTCCCCTGAAAAATTCCAAAAGAGGCTTCTCTTATCTATTCAGAAAATTTTCTGGTGTCTCTGAAAATGAACAAACAGACCCAAGGAAGACCGACAAAGAACAACCTGACTTAACAAGATTTGTGTAGAAGGCTTTGGTGCAATACTCTCAGCATTTCTAAATCACACTGCACATCTAGGTTTCTTTCCAAATAGTATATTGATTACTTTCAGCCAAATTGTGGTCTTTCAAACAGCATGTTCCTTTATCATGGAACCAGCAGTTTCAGATTCCATAATTGAGAGCTACATAGTTTATAGGAATTGATATTCAGAATATGACTTTTTAGTTTGAAGCTGAATAATGATAGATGTGCATGGGGCCTGGTTGCTTGCTGAGAAAAAATAGTGCATTTCAAGTTTCCATATTTTTGCCAGGGGAAACGGCACCTTATGCATTCTTTCAGGAGAGAAAGATCTTTCCATCTATCATACCAGTTTAGGAGACCTAATTCTAGAAACGTCATTGTAATAGTTTCTTCTTTCCTGGGGATGGCTACTCAAAACTAAACAAACAGTTTTAAATTCACCTTTTCATTCCAGCAAAATCATTTGTTCCATACTATGTGTAGTGCTGTTATTCTATCTTTAATGGTCAATTTGGGATTAGGAAAAATGGTCACAGAAAGAATGTGTCACCTAGTTTTCCATGACAGTTCATGGTATATTTGTACCCTTCTAAGTTAAATGAAAGGCAATGCAGACTTCTTGGCCATATTTACTACTTTTTAAGTAGAGGTCAAGTAATCTTCATTATTTTTATTTCATCCATATTATTTGGAAAACATCGTGAATGACATACTTGCTCTTTTCTTCTCTTGAGAAAAAAAAATTCAAGCTTTTATTAAAATATAAATCCTAAACTTAGTCTTTAAATTTTCATAAAATATTTTGGAATATATTTTTTAAACTCTCTAATTAATTGATAATGGCACGAACATCTTATATCCTGCCCATGTTTTTTTCTTTACAGAGATTCTAAACTTTAGTGATTTTTAATCAAAACAGACTTTCTGATTCACATCTCATTAAATATGAGTTTGAAAGGAAAGACAGACGTATTTTATGCAAAGATCTGGAATGTGAAGAACCTGAGAGATTTCTCCCATAGCAGCTTCCTGAGCAAAATATAGTCAGTTTGGTAAGACACATTGCTTACCTACTGCCCCAGAATATAAAGGAAATGTCCTGTTCTGTCAGGTAGAAATGTATGTATGACACAGGAAACAGTTCAATTTACTGGTTCTATATGCATATGCTGCTCTAAAAAGCACATTTCCATAATTTATTACAATATCATGTAATTAAAATTTTGGATGTAACTCTGTAAGTGAGACTCATCAATCTGAAACTACATCAATCTGCCTTGATCCCTCTCTTCTCTCAAGTTCTAGAATGGAGTATCATGCACTTTGATATTTCAAATTTCATTCAAACCATTCCATATGTTTTGGCTTATACTTCAAGAAGATTACATATTCTTTGTGTACACAGACTCACAAAATTTTGCTTCTTATAGTCATAGTTTCTAAAAAAGTGACAGGCATCGAATAGGATCTCCAAAACCATTTTTTTCAAAATAAATTGTTTTAGGAATTGTTATTGAACACAAACAAGACTTTTTTGAAATCACAGTTATTTTGTGATACTATTAATATAAAGAAATCATGAAAAGTTATTTGCAAGCTACAGTTCTTTACACTCACATACACACACACATAATCCTGAGCCCTAGGAGAGAAAATGGGGGGGGGGGTCATCTTGTTCTCTTATCAAATCCTGAAAGCAGTAATTTTACAAATTCAAAAATCATTATTTTTCTTGGGTATAATCATTAATTTTCAATGATGGTTCTGAAGAAATCTGTAAAACTATCTAGGTGATGATCCTGAAACCAAGTTAACTAAAAACATACATTAAGAAGCCAAGACACCTAGGTTTTGGAATTAATAAAATTCCTTGATAAAGTTTGCACACTCCAGTATGCAACTGCAATTGAAGATTACCTCCAGAACAGTCTCATTAATTTTGTGGAAGTACATAAACTGTATTTAAAGTTTTATTTTGTTAACCTTGATGTATGTGTTTTATTATATTAGAATAAAAGAATATGGTATTAGTGAAAGTGGAAGGTTTTCTCCTTTTTTGTAATTTCAGAATTATGCAAAGTGTCTCAAAGAATTCTAAGATATATGAAAATAAAGATATTTTTACCTAAACTAACTGGTCAATTGGTTAATAGTTCATCTTTACCGTTCAAATTCAGTAAATAAAAAATTTGTCTGATTTGCTTCTCACAGAAGAGATGGCCACTTAAGCATAATAAATTACACAATAATTTTTGTACCTGTGAATTTGAAATTAGAACTGTTTTTGAAGAATACCATGTGAGGATTAGGGAATCCTATTTTAGGAACTGAGTGACAAGTATTGTGCACCAAGGCAAAAGAAAACCAATCTATAGGAAATTAACTTGGCTTTAAAAAGCAGGGGGGTGGGGGGTTGCTGAAATACAGGGAGTCAAAGAGTCTTCAGCTCTAACATATACCTTATTTGTACCCCCCTACACACACACATAATCAGTCACTTTTTAAAAAAACTATTACCAGAATTTATGTCAGAATTCACTTTTTAAAGCAAGGATGATTCTGAGCTAGATTGGATTCTTCTGGAAATAAACATGAGTAGTGGCTATTTCACCCAACAGTCTCCTTTATCACTCTCAAGAAGGAAAGTCGACAGACTTTGTATCTGCAATGTAATTAGCTTGCAGAGGTAGGAACATAATGAAAGCAAAATTTACATTATTATAGCCTTGTGATTGCTTGCTTATTCTAACTAGAATAAAAAGTGAATTCCACTATGTACATGCAAAGATTTGTTGAATCCATTTTCTAATATTTTCCCTCCAGAAAAGCAAGAGTGTGATTAGCAAGCTGGAACACTAAAAATGATCCCTGAGTGCAGAGTTCCCATCCTGTGTCAGTGGGATCAAAGAAAGGGGAAAAGCTCCAAAACAAACACACTGAGTGTTGTTTGGCTACCATAAACTGTGCAACTCGTTTCTACTGCCAAGTTGCAATTAAATTGTATTTAGGAGAAGTTACACATTGTTCTTAGAAATCATACTCATAATAATCCTGTCAATCAAAATTCCTGAAACTGAATTGAAAGCTCTTTGTTGGGTCTCGCCATCAAGGATGAGTTGCAGGTGAAGAATTATTGATATCCAGATGCACAGACTACATCTTTAGATCCTATGGCCCAAGGTCATGAAGGTGAGGGAAGCAAAATAATGCAGTTCTCATCTAGCAATAATGGACTTGCCAGAATTTGAAACAAAACTTTCCTTCCAGCTACCGCTTTCATGTCAGAGAAATAAAATGCAAGTACAAAATTTAAAGCTTTGTGTGTCTAACCCTTTCTGACCCCTTTTACATTCAGTTATTAATAATAATAACTATGATAATAATGCTTATGCCCAGGGCTGGAATGAAGGTTAATTAGTTAATATTTATAAAGCTTTCTGAAAAATGAAAAGTACTATTTAAACACTAAGTATATTCTTTTCTTTTCTTCTTTCGCCCTTTACTTTCATTTCCTTCTTTTATCATAGATCAATTTATTTTTCCTCCTGCCTAGCTAATTTTTTTTCACTGGTTATATTTTTCTACTCTTTTTTCTATTTTTGCCCTTGACTCCACATTGATCCCTATCACTGTCACACTTCAACCTTACCTATGCTCCTCTCTTCTCCAGTGCTGCAGGCACCTCGTTCCCATTTTCATTTCATTTTTTTCTCTCTAGTTCCTTTATTCACTCCTCATTCTCATCTTTTGCCTGTATATTCATCTTTTTCATTTTTCCTCATTTTTTAAAACATTAGTAAAATAGTAGAAGTGATACAGCTGTCAATTAAATTTTATCCCCATGTTACGGGCTATTGAGACCAAGAAGTAGATGAATCCGAATGGTTTTCCCCAGTGCTTTCCTACTAGATAGCAAATTCCAGGAAATAATAGGCTGTGACCATCTAGAAGAGTCCCCCCTTGTTTCCTGCAGAATCTCAATAAAATATTGCTTCTATTTCTTAACATATATTGCATTATTTGTTTCAGAAGTACAGATCCTAGAGGGGAGGGGGGTGGGGGGATGGGTTAGCCTGGTGATGGCTATTAAAGAGGGCACATTCTGCGTGGAGAACTGGGTGTTATGCACAAACAATGAATCATGGAACACTACATCAAAAACTAATGATGTAATGTATGGTGATTAACAAAACAATAAAAAATTATTAAAAAAAAATATTGCTTCTAATGAATCCCTCCACTCTAGGAGCTTTTAAAAAAGTCTTGATGATACTAAGGGTTTTCAGAAGGCTTATCAGTAGGGCATAAGTATTGTGTCAGGTTTTAGCTGGTTTCACATATATATTTCCCATTGTAAGTGCAAATTCTAAAGACTTATTGACCAACAATAAAGAAATTGGAATTTGTCAATTTATCATCCCCTTTCTAAAAGTAAAAGTGTAGAAATAATGCAGCTATCCCCTTAGGCCTACACAAAAAATTTAATTGTAATTGTAAAGGACCAAGCAATTTTTAATTCTATATTTTAATGATATGTTTCAAGAGATTCTGTTGAGAGTTTTACTCAGATCTTAGAAATAAGATGCCAGACATGAAGACCTATTCAGTTTATAAGCTCATGACTCAACCAGTTGCTTCTTAATTATTCTCACTCATCAGAATCCCTATATCTAGTTATGTACATTGTCATATGAATAATCTAACTAAATCACTTAAACATTGCTATATTCTTGCTCAGATGCCTTTAGGACTTTCCAATTGCTTATAAAGTTCAAAGCTTACCACTTAAGACCTGCAAAATCATTCCTCAGCTTATATTTTCAAGTCCAATCAAATATATAGTAAACATATACTATGGTGCTATGTTAGGTGCTGCTGGGCTACATCTTAGGAAGTACCTATAGAGATCCTGAGAAGTATAAACCATTGTATTTAAAACCAAAACATTCAGCAGAATGTGGTAGGGGCCCTCTGTTCAGCTATACTCATCCAAACTCTTGTTGCCCACCAACCAGTTAACTGGTTTCACAACATCTTCTGTACTTTCCAGTATCTGTGCAATTTCATAAATCCAGTATGACCCTGCCACTTCTCTCTGCCTACCAGAAATATAACTGTTGCTCTGTACACTTATTTTGATGATTAACCAAGTACAGTCCTGTTTTATTTACTCAACAGATAGGCATTAAACTCCTACAATGTTCAGGAAACTGCACTGAGTTTTGTAGAAGCTGTGGAAATGTATGAAACAGTGGCTTGCATTAAAAGTATTTATCTTCTCAGGGATATAAATAAGGAAGAAGGTGTATTAAGTAAAAATGAAAGCCATCAGCTAAATATTATAGGTGTACAGATGAAGAAGGAAACATTTTCAGCAGGGAGCAAGTAGGTAATATTACAACTGGGTATGTTACTGATGGATAAAGAACAGAAGGTTGTTTTAAGCAGATGTATTAGTTATCTATTGCTGTGTAACAAATTATCCTAGAATTTAATGGCTTAAAGCAATAAAAAACTTGTATTTACAATCTCACAGTTTCTGTGGATTAGGAATCTGGGTACAATGCAGTTCAGTATCTCTGACTTAAGGTATCTCATGAAATTGCAAGCAAGCTGTTTGCTGGAGCTGCAGTCTCTCTGAAAGCTTGCACTTCCACTCACCTGATTATTGGCTAGTCTCAGTCCCTTGCTGTGTGGGCTTTTCCACAGGAATACCTTATGACAAGGCAGCTGGCCTCCTCAGGGTGAGAGACCCAGAGAGATAGAGAGACAATGACAGAAAGCAAGTACAACCAAAGCAGAAAGTGGAGCTTCATAATCTGATCTCAGAATCAACATCATATTACTTCTGCGATTTTCTATTCATTATCATCAAGTCACTAAATCCAACCCACACTGAAGGTGAGGAGATTACACTAGGGCGTGAATACCAGGAAGTAGAGATCATTGGGGCCATGTTAGAGAGTGACTTCCACAGCAATGATGATAATACAGTAAAAGGGCAAGGGGCAAAATATTTAGGAAATGGTAAGGAGTCCAAGGTGACTAGACATGTCACGAGAATATGGAGAGTCTGATAGTGCTGAAGAGTCTCATTTTATGGAGCTACTGGAGAAATGTTGAAAATATTTATAAGAACGCTATGATCAGGGGGACTTTTCTAAAAAATTCAACTCATTGTATTAAGAAGCACAAATTTGAGGTAGGACCTTCTGAATAAAGTTATACAGTTAAGACATTTACATCATAACCAAAACGTCACATCCACTTGAAATGAGAATTATTCTGAATTGTAAAATTTTATTATATAACACTTTATGCACAATATATAGCTTGTCAACCCACCAAGACTAAATCTTAAGGCAATGATAGGCTATGCCTTTGTATCCCCGTTGTGTCTAAAATAATGTGTTTAGATAGTGCTGCATAGATATTAGCTGAAAAAAAAAAGCAGGAAAAGGCTCATGAGAAAGTAGTATTCCAGAAGGGAAAAGAGTTTCAAGAAAGATGTGGTGATTTTCTCAAAATAACACCAAGTATTTGAGTTGTAACTGAAAAGAGATGCCTAGATATCAAAAGTTAGCTATCTTTCCAAAAGCAGTATCAGTGGGGAGATAATGTAGAACCCAGCCATGGTGAACAGATGCAGAGCAGAGAAATGGAAGAACCCAGGATGAACTTTGTTTGCAGGGAGTTTGGTGGTGGTGCTGGGGTAAAAAAGAAAGTATTATAGTAGCTAGGAAAAACTGTGGTTGAAGTAAGCGAATACTTGAGCACATTTTTGGCTGAAAGGAAGCAGTTAGTGGAAAGGGGAAGAATTTAAAGACTTGTGGAGAGAAGAAAGACTTTATGACGTAAGTCTCAGAACAGACAGAAAGGGATGAGGTTTAAAAAAAATGCACAGATGGTGGCATTAATCGCAGAAAGACACGGGAACAACTCTTCCTCTAAAAGACAGGAGGAAAATGTGTGTGATGTGTGAGAAAACATTTTTTAATTTACACAGTCCCATAACAAAGTCTCTGCTATCAAACTGATCAAAATGATTATAAGGACCATGATATATTCTGGATTGTGGGTCACAGATACAGATAATCTAAGGGTACAATTAGGTATATGCAAGGCAACGTAAACTGAATCCACAATAGTCTCTTTTGTCTAATATTTTTGTTTTACTTCAAATACTTCTGCCTGATGGGACCTTATGGAAAAATCTATTCTCATAAAATAAACAAAGTACTCATAGAGTTTTATGTTAATATTAGGTTAAGTGACTTAAAAAGAACGTCCTTTTTTCCCTAGATCATCAAGAATTCTCTTTAATGAATATCTGAGCTCCTACCATATGAAATGCATCAAGTTAGAAAATGTAGAAGAGACAAATACAAGAACAAGGAGTTCATTCCTTACAAGAGAGAAAGGAGGGTGACAAGTATACATATTCCCCTGAAGCAGAATAGATGGCGCAGAACTGTCAGTAACAAATTCATGGGAATTCAAAGAAGGTAAAGGTGGCCTCCAGGTCTGGTCATCAGGAAGTCTTCATGACAGAGATAACAATTTACATGGAATTGGCATCCGTTAAGTCTTTTAAGAAGAACAATGAAGAAAAAGAACACTCAGGTATGAGGCAACAACATGGATAAAGATATGGAGGTGGAAAGTTAAAGAAAATGTTCAGAGAAAATCAAGTATCCCAATTAGGCCCAAAGATAGGGGCATGAGGGGAAGAGTTGGGAGATAAACCTGGAGCATCTGGGGCTGTAATTTCATCAGTGAGTCAACAGATAGAAATATATGTTTGAAGAAGCTCAATCTAGTGGTGATATGCTTTGGAGTTAGTAGAAAAAGATACGGAGAATTCAGTTAACAGCCTGTTGCAGTAATCCAGACAAGCAAATGGGAACATAAATGGAAACAATGTCTGAATGGAAAGCCTCAGTGGGTCCCTGGGTGGCTCAGATGGTTAAGCATCTGCCTTTGGCTCAGGTCATGATCCCGGGGTCCTGGGATCGAGCCCCGCATCGGGCTCCCTGCTCGGTGGGGAGCCTGCTTCTCCCTCTCCCTCTGCCTCTCCCCCTGCTCGTGTTCTCTCTCTCTCTCTCTCTCTCTCTGTATCTCTGTGTCTCAAGTGAATAAATAAAATCTTAAAAAAAAAAAAAAGGAAAGCCTCAGTAGGATGTGTAAGGCATTGGAAGGTGAAATGAAAAGGATAAAGCAAATGACTGGATGTGAGGGTGATGAGGGAGAACCAGGAATGACTCTAACAGTTTTCAGTTTTGTTACCTATGCTGCCAAGAATTCTTAGAGTTTGGAAAAGGGACAGTCTCCAAGAATAGCAAACTAAGGGTAGTATAGAGCAGTTTGGAAGTCAATGCATACTTCAGAAAATTTACTCTTTGGATCCGAGAGTTAGATAATGGCCTGAGGGAGAGGGAGAAGCTACAAGGGTTTTAAAAAATCTACAAAGGATAAAAGCACCAGAATTATTTGGAATTTCAATTCTAACAAAAGATCATGAGAAGCAAGAGGGGAAAAATATTGCTGTAGTGTTTTCATACTACAGGCACCATAACAAGCAGAATGCTAGTGCTAGGAAATAAAGCTACTACATAGTAGGTACTGGTGGCAAAATGTGGTCAACTTCTGTAAGACAAAAATATATTTTGCCAGAACATTCTGCAGCAGTCACTTCTTAGCAAAATATTCCTCTAACATCAACTGTTAGCTCTTCAGGATCAAGCACCTTTATGGGAAATTCTAAAACATCTTTAGCTTGTTCCTAATCAGGGAGACCTGAGAACAGCATAAAGCCATAAAGAAGCCTGAATTATAATAAGCACAAGTCAGCCAATCAGTGTAAGATATATTAGTTATCTCCCTGGCAAAGGATGCAGCAAATAGGTGCTCTAACCTGTCATTCTGCACTGTGAAGTACAAAGATTCATCTCAAATGAGACCCTAAGTTCTTTTTTTTTTTTCATTTATTTTTTTCTTTTCCTTAAATCAGCAAGTCCACCACATAGGCTCTTACTGCTATTAGAGACATATGTCTCTTAATCCAATGGTATATGAATTATAGCAGTAAATGGCTTTGAAAGTGCCTCAAAAGCAAAATATGGAAATTCCCACCCCACTCTCCCAAGAGAATAGGATGAAGAGTCATTATGTTTGTGAATTCAGAGAATGCTACCCCATTGTTCAGAGACAGCATGTATATAATTGTTTGTCTCTTTTTCTCTTTGAAGTATATATTTTTTTAATATGAAACCTCAGACATACTCAAGGACAGCTTGCCAGGTTGGTCAAGAACACTACTATATCTACATATTCACTAAGTCATAAATCTTCTATACTTTGGCTATGCATACATGACATATGACCCTTATTTCTCCCCTGTGGTAGCTTACTCAGAGACAAGAGAGGTCTATGAAAGCACAGTGCTTCCTTCACAGGAAATATTTCACATATACCTCTGCACCTATGAACACATCAAGTAACTGAGGTATAGTTTGGAAAAGAGTGTAACATTAATTCTCTTAAACAGACTAATTTGGCTCAAATAAGCAAGAATATTTCCTTACGTATTTGTTAATACAATAATGCTATCTCCGTGTTTCTAGACTTTGGTTATGTTTTCTAAGAGCTAATAAACAATTCTCTGAATTCTTCAGGTATTCGGTTCAATCTATCTGTCAGACATTAATTAGTTCTATAGCAATCTCTCCTGGCTGTCCTGTGGAAAGGCAGCGACAGTGAAAAATCAGGCAGGATGACAAAGGAAATACTTTCTGACCAGAAAAATCTGTCATTAATAGAAGGTTCAACATTCAGATCTAAAGCTCATTTCTCTTTCCCATGTGAAAAGAGACAACTGTATTATGAACATTAGCCACATTACCAGTAGAACTGAGAGATGTTTATTTGGCACTTTTTTCACTAATACTTATAAAACAAATAGGTATAGATCTTTTGGGTTTGCTTGAGTTCACTGGAGAAAATGACACTTTTAATAAATATGCCAAGCAATTCAGTGAAAAGGGACTTCCAAGCTATGGGTGCCATTCATATTTTCCAAAAATGTAATCAGAAAAAGATAAGGAAAACTAATGCAGTGTTACTACTTCTAACATTTCTCCATTTCACTTAATCACAATGTCTACTCAAAAAGTAGCTCTCATTTCTCATGTTTCATATATCTTTAGCATTTCTTTTTCTCAGTCTTTCGGTGTATGATGAACTCATCAAGGTTCTCAATTGCAAGTAACAGAAGTCAGATTTGGCTTATGTAAACAGAAAATAAATTATTGGAAGGACATATAGGGCCTCATGTAATTGATGTGCCAACTGGAAAATTAGCTGGGAAAGTATCTAGGAACCATAGGAAGTAGGTGGGTAGACAGCAGAGAACACCACCATGTCACACCACAGGGGTGGTCTAGACTTGACTTCACACCACTCCAGCACCACAGTCCCCCAACAGGCCCAGCATCTGTATATCATCATCTAGATTCAAAATCCCAGGATGGAGCATCCAATCAATAGCACTTCACTCACTGAGAAGGAGGAGACACTGGACCATACAGTGTTTTTACTGGGAAGTATGATTCTGACTGTCAAGACACACAAAAGAGTAATTCAACCCATGTAGGTCAGAGCTTCGCATGCTGGGCAAGCAAAAAACATGGCAATATCTATCATGCATGCTTCAAGAAGAATTGACACTCTAAACCTCACATAATTATAGCTCTATGTAGTAGGCATATTGAATTTTTTAAATTTGGAGAATGGGACAGAGGGAAGTGTATTGAATGTTCATTTTAGAGAAATTTCATTATCAAATAAGGGATAGATAGGTCAATATGTTTCTGTCCTATAAGGCCTAGAAGGAGAAAGTATATCCCTCCATCTTTTTTTAACCCTCTCTTTTTAAAAAACATCAGTATCTTTATTAATAAATGCCATTTTAACACCAAGAATAATGCAACATTAAGCTAGTTCTATTGAGAAGTTACTTTTATGCTAAGCACCATTTTAAGTGTTTTATGTATATTAACTCACTTACCGGGATTTACTCACTTTATTTACTGGAGTTTCTAAAGGTTTCTGAAATCACTTTTGAGAAAATAAGCTCAGGTAAGGTTATTAGCAACCACACGTCTCCTCAAATGCTGGAAAAATCTGGAACTACCCAAACAAACAAACAAACAAACAAACAAAAATCTGGAACTACCCAAAAAATTGGTTCTTAAAAAAGTAACATCATTTTCCGGAAAACTGAAGAGGGAGTGATTCTTATTTCAAAATGTACATTTGTTACTCTAACTCAGATAGGACTGTAATACCACCAAGACAGGATAATAAAAATATAATTTTTCTAGACAAAGTATCCTCAGTAAAATTACAAATGGTAATTTTTATAATTATCACTACTTTATTAATTGCTGAAAAAAAATCCAGGTTGGAAATGTTTGGGGTAAGGGACTAAAATCATAGACAACATTTTTAAAAATCACCTCCATATGTCAAAAAAATCACAGACCTTGAACTGTAGACCTCAAACATAGCCTACCATGGAGATCATCCAAATCACATATAGTCCCATAACATAGGTCACTGGTTGCCTACACAATATCCATGATCTCCTCATTAATCAAGAGAACCCCAGGAATCTACCGACTAGAAGAAAACATTCCCCAGCCTCACAATAATTATAGGTAGCAATCATGGGGTGGCGCGCTAGGAAAATTCTTTATAAAGGGCTCTTTTTGACCTTCGCCTAGTCCACCTTTTTGGTCCTTTTAGGCCTTCCCAGATCTTCCTCCTACTCCCTGCCTGGAATACAGATACAATTACTAGACCTCTTATAGTCAATTTTAGGCTATAAGATGATACAGAGGATTGAAGCTATGAGGTAAGGATGGCAGAGAAGAAAGACAGAAAGAGACAAGTTCCCTGAAGATGGGATACAAATACCGTATCTACGCTAGACTACAACCTCTGCTCTTCTTTTATATAAATTCTATTTTGCTTGAGTCAAGATAATTTGAATTTTCTGTTATGATGCTAAACACAATCCTGTTACACCCTCCTCTTTCTTTGAGTTTGATATTTTAGATGGATGCATCATGTAGAACACATATGAAAAGTTCTAGTAATGGTGCCTTGGTGTTTGTCTATCAGTTTACCATTGAAAATGCTTTCCAAATACATCATCTCCTTTTTCCCCCTTAAAGAAATTAAAGATAAATGAAGTTAAATCATTTGAAAATGTTGAAACATGCAGTGAAAACACTAGATATACTAGAACTAAGATTATCTGACATCTTTTCTCATCTTTCTATTACTGTCTTTCCTTTAATTATAGCTGTGCTGATATGGGTTAATTTACTTTTATTTTTATTCTTGTATGTAGAAAAAAGGACATTTCAACTTAGATGATTTAGTTTCTTATTACTTTTGGAAATTAGCTCACAAAAGGTTCTCTGAACTCCACAAGTTTAGATTCCAATTTAATGTCTCTAATTTAATATAAAATATTCACTTCTCTTTTTTTCTCTTTAGATTCCCTATACCCATGTATCCCACCTCCCATCTCCCACCTCTGTGCCCCTACTCAAATCTGTTCTCTATCTATGAGCTTAAAAGCTTAGTGGGTCTTTGGTTTTGTTTGGTTTTAGTTCTGGTGGGGTTTTTTTTGTTTGGTTTGGTTTGGTTTGGTTTGGTTTGGTTTGGTTCCACATGTGAGAAATCATACAGTACTTGTCTTTCTCTGTCTGCCTTATCTTTTTTTAGCATAATGCCTTGTTGTCACAAATGGCAAGATTTTACTTGTTTTCATGGCTGAATCATATTCTTTTCTTTTGCATATATCTCACAGATTTTTATCCATTCAGCCATCAATGGGTATTTAAGTTGTTTCCATATCTTGGCTACTGAAACTCTAATAACCTGAGAAGTGGTAATGTCATGTGAAATTATCCTCATTTTATAGATGGTAAAACAATTTCAGACGTTAAGTAATTTGCTCAGGATTATAGAGCAAGTAAGTAGAGCATCTTTGATGTGAACTTGGGTCTTTAAGCCATATTCCATCTCTTTCTACTGTCATGCTGCTTTATCTAAGAAGGTTCTGTTTTCCCAGATAATACTATATTTCTAAAAAATACAACCAGGTGCTCACTTTGGCAGCACATATGCTAAAAAATACAACCAGGTATTCAACCTGTAACAAGTAAATGCATTTACTTATTCTTCATATTAACAACTTCAATCCAGTGAGAAGGCATTCCATCCACAACTCAATAGCTATGGGCCAATGAGAAACACAACAGTCTGAAGGTGATTTACCAGCTGTCCCAAATTCATTTTGGAAGACCTCAGGAACATTGTTTTGGAAAATCTCAGTTATCTGACTCAAGCACTCAGAATAAGTGAGCCAAAGAGATACAATGTGAGTGGAAGGAATTACTAAATGAAAAGGAAAGTCTTACAGGTTTATGACTTACTGGGGATGTAGAGTAAAAAAATGATTTTTAAATTAGCTGAATATTAAATAATGGTGGAATTTTAGTATAAATTATATAACTAACTACATAATCTAAGCTTACTACTTTTTGATTTTATGTTTCTCCACATTAAAAAAAAAAAACTCTGACAAACACTCTGAAGCATAAATTGTGCAGTTTTACAAGTGTCATTGATCATGTTTTCATCTATCCATTAGTAGTAGGTGAATGGTCACCACTATCTGTTTTACAGGAAAAAGGCAAAGAATGAGCCCCAGATTCTAGATTCCAACTACAAAGACAAAAAATAGAACCAGTGACTGAAATAGCTCAACAATTTTTTTCTGCACAAGTAAAAATAATTTTAGAAATTAAGACTCATCCAAAACAAAAAGTAAAGTATACCCACCAAAGAATCTAATATAGTAGACCAATAAGAAGTTGGACTTTGATGTGAGGAAGTCCTAAGATAGAGTCCTGACTTGGTAACCAACTGGCTATGTGGCCTTGAACAAACCAAGCAAACTCCCTAAGGCTTGTTTTCTTCACCTATCAAATGGGAATGATACAAGTGCCTCAGAAAGCTGTTGTGCAGAGTCAAGAAGATAATGTTGTTGCACGGTAGCTGGTAGGTAGAGGAAGTACTCAGAAAATGTATCATCATTGGGGTGCCTGCGTGGCTCAGTCAGGTAAGTGATGGACTCTTGATTTTGGCTCAGGTCAGGGTCAAGGGATTGTCCCCATATCGGACTTTGCCCTGGGCGTGCAGCCAACTCAAGACTCTCTCCCTCTGCCCCTTCCCCTGCCCCTGCTTTCACATGCTCCCACACACATGCTCTCTCTCTCTCTAAAAAAAAAAAAAAAAGTATCATCATTATTATTTTTTAGATAGATCATAATTAGAATTTTCTTTTCCAATGTCTCAAAGACTTTGTGTATTTCTTAGGTCAAAAGGGGCACGGTTTACTAAAAAATATCTCCAAATAGCATTGCCATTATCAACTTACTTGTGTATGTGTATTAGTGCACAAGTGTTGCCCAAAACATTCTGACAAAAGCAATGAGAGATTCCTTCCTTCCTTCCTTCCTTCCTTCCTTCCTCTTCTTTCTTTTCTTTTCTTTTCTTTCCTTTTCTTTTCTTTTCTTTTTTTGGAAATGTACCATTTTGGACCAAATGGTGGGCCAAAAATAGACTGTATTTTTCTTCATTCAAAATGTACATATTATTTGAGGCAAGAGTAGGTAACACTAAGACGGGTTTCTTTCCTGAAATTTATCTTGTTGAACCATCATCTCTTGAAGTACAGAAAGAGTGGTTTAGTATAATAAATAGCCTTAAAGAAGAATTCCAAAATTCTTCAAATTCTGAATTTTAAGGAGAGATACTTCATCTTCTATGTGTCTTGATTTCAACAGGGCTAAGAAACATTGAATTTGAGTTAGACAAATACAGTAAGTACTCTCTGATCCTTTGGCCCATCTCACTAGACAAATGTTGGAAGCAGGTATGTACTGAGGAGAGGGGCTACAATGAGGGTGAATAATGGCACATAAAATAACTTTTGACCCACAGTTAGGTTTTCACTAAGGTTGTAGTGTTGCTTCTTGGTGTCCTCCTCAATTATCTGATTGATACAATATATATCCTGCCCAACTGCATACAATATATATCCTGCCCAACTGCAATCTCCTAATACACACACTATTTCCTGGATCTTGTCTGAAGTTTACCACTGGAAGTCCCCACTCCTTAATGCCTAGCTAAATGGCACCTTTGCAATAGAGATGGAGGCAGCTGCTTCCCGGAAGCACCTTCGCATAGAATGACTCCTGTTGCCTGTTAACATTTGAACCACTGGCTCTGAAGTGCTGGTAGTTAGGTGAGAACTAAGTCAAAAATTAAAAACTCTTTAATTCACAATACACTCTTGCTGAGGATGCGGCAATATGAACAAAACAGAAGTCTACCTATGAGGAAAAAGTGGACTACAAAAATTAACATTGCAAACAGGAAGCCAGGGAAATATATATTTAAGAGAATAATTTCTATTCAAGCCTTCAGAAGAATAGACAGGCTAACCACAAATATCTTTAAATCTATTCAATAAGATCATTTTAAGAATTTTTAAATGACATGAATAGACTAGGTGGATGTTATCCTATTATTCTCAAAAATACTACTACTGCATGTCTTTTAAAATGTTATATGATGAACCCTGTCTTTCCCCCAAACTAATCTGAATTAAGTTTTTTATAATTTTTAAAAGGAAAAAGGTAAGAAAAATATTTATAACTGATAAAATATTAAATTTCACATGCTTTGAAGTATTCATTGGATTTCTCTGAAAACTACGCATATAAACGTACAGACACACACAACACACATACACACAGACCTAGTGAAGTGTACACACACAGATGCAGACACACATATTCACAGGAGGAACTGAAAAATGTATCAGGGTAACAGGGTTATTTGAGCAACTGTAATGCAAATATCGAATAATAGTTTACTGGCAAAATCAAGCAGACAAAAGCTTCATCGAGAATAAATATATCATGTAGCCAACGAAATTTTAGGGAAATGTTGGCAGGCATCTATAAAATGTGTGCAGAGAAGGTAAGTCCACCCAGCCTTTCAGAGAAACACAGAGAAGGACCAAACGCACAATATGAAAACAAAGTCCTGGAATCCAGAACTCCCTCCGAGGAGAGGAAAGGATCACAAATCCCAGAGATCCTTTTACATAAATTTTGATGTTTTCCTTTTGTGTACAGTATTGATGAGTGTGTCGTGTGCTCATTGAGAAACCAGCCCTCGGTAATTGTCAGGGATCTTCATTCTTAGTGCAGACTCCACTGGAAATTAATTGCTTCGGTGCAATCTGAACCACATCATAAATGTCATGTAGAAGTTGCAGGGAGTGAGGAGGCAGTGACAGCTCAATCCTCACTGTTTCATTTAAAGGTGGGTAAAACACACTGCGACAGAAGTGCTCTTCATCAATAATTTAGTCCGCAGTGTAAAGCCAAGCCGTGCCAAAGATGCCAGGGGAGCCGCCGTCTCCCTGGTTTTAATGACACCAGCAGGGAGGGGTTGAGGGGCCAGCTCAAATCAACATTCACTGCACATCTGGGCATGTCGGCAGATGAAGATATCAAGGACTGAGCTGACAGGACAAAGGGTTGAAAAAAGAAGTGTAACCTAGAAAACCTTTACTTTGAATTCTTTGTATAAATTCAAGGGGGATGACAGTTCCTAAGGTCATCTTATATAATAAAACTTCAGGGATCTACATAGAAAATTTTAACCCTTTCCATCATGTAATCAAAGAAGATGAAAGTTTAGTTTCTGATGTTCATTTTAGAACTCTAAAATATTCCTTGTCCTCCCCTCCACCCAAAAGACTTCTGCAATGAGCCAAATGTTAACAGGGACTGTCTGATTTCATCTCATGAAGCCCAAACACAGCTCCTCTGAAGCCCTACTACAGCTGGGGACCGGGGGGGGTCAGTCCAACTTCCTCTTAACCTAGGCGAGTTTAATATCTTGGCTATTGCACAATGTTTGCCAGAAACTCAAAATTTAGTGAGGGAGCTCCCACTGTAATATAAAAGAAATAATGTAAAATGGCACAACCATCCCTTCCTTATTGTACCTACTTTAAAAACAAATAAAGGAGGGAGGTATGTGTGTGTTCATTACCCAAAGAGTGCTGTTTCTGGGATTCTAATGTGAAAGTTTGGAAGGGGCTTGAAAAACAAGAATTATATGAATTATATGAGTGGCAATCTTGTCCAGATCCTCTGAGGACACCATGCATCCCCAGACTTAGGCTCTGTAGAACCCCAGAGGCCAAATTCAATTATCTCATCCTATGTTTTGTATGTTTGGAGGACATTGCAGCCTCAACTAGGGGTTGACTGGATTCTCATAGTGAGATTCAGTCTTCACTGAAGGAAATTTACTGAGTTTCCGTTTTCACCCTAATGTTTTTCACTCCAAAAGCTGAAGTTAGCGACTTTATTAATGTTTTTTTTTTTAATTTTTGACTTTATTAATGTTAATCAGAGTTGAGAGTTTAAATTATTTCACTACAGGAATTTCACTACAGAGACGACCAGCATATGTAATTTATAAAGAAAAAGCATGAGATGAGCACAGAATGAATTTTGAATTTAATATTCTGATAATATCTAACCCCTTTTAGGTGATTAGTAGTTAGATGATTATTATCCAAAATACAGAATGTGTGAGAGAGCCACACTAATTTCAAAGTGTGAGTTCATGGGGAGACATATGATAAGAACCTAATAAATCCAAATTTCCAAGAATTTCTAGGCATGATCAGTCCATCTCAAAGCCAGGACAGGACAGAAAATACGTAATACAATTTTAAACACGTTTTAAAAATGCCTTTTATGAATCAGCACTTGTACTGATAGCTGTAAAATTCAAGGAACATGACACATGAAATTTCAACCATACTGCAGATCATGTTATGGTTTACCCCTCTTTCTAAATGTCTGGTATCGAGGGTAGGTTATAGATCTCACCACTAATCTGCTAATTTCTTCAATAAACTCAAAAAGAATATTGCCAACAACCCAAAAGATAGACAGGTATAGGTAATTCTATAGGATGTAGATTTGACAGACTGACAAAACCCAACCCAACACCCAAGATGGGTTTTTCCGGAGGGAAATCCCATGTGACTCTGAAAGAAAAGTGACTCTGAAATCAAATATATATACAAAGTACACAAAATAGAATCTGCAAAGTAGGTTGGTCAATAATTGTCAAAGTAGAAACTTTGTGTGAGGACATGCCAGACTTCCCATTTTATGGCTGATAAAGTAGATATAATTAGTCAATAAAAGTCACATTTTTCAGTGAAAAATCTTTGTCCCACCACTTTGGCTTTCCTCACTGCATTACTATGGTTAAGAAAGAATTACCTAATTTCATTTTTTTAAAAAAACAAAACCATTCTCATTTACCAAGAAAATACATGAGGGAGAAGACCATTGTATTAGAAAGCATTAAGTTGAACCATACGAAGTAGCTGATGCTTGACTGTTTTTTACCTACAAAAATGTAGTTTCACATGATTCAACCCAAGAGTTCTTCCTTTTTTGACAGCTGATCTAAATAAGAACTCTGATGATCACTTAAATGGTTATTAAAATCATCCGTTCAATAATACTTTAGCAAATTTTGAAGCCCGACTATGTATCAAGCACTATCTTCGGTCCTAGATTAAAAAAACAAAACCAAAACAAACAAACAAACAAAAACTAGTAATAAAAATGTTTGCTTCTTCGGGCCCCTGGGTGGCTCAGTTGGTTAAGCGACTGCCTTCGGCTCAGGTCACGATCCTGGAGTTCCGGGATCAAGTCCCGCATCGGGCTCCCTGCTCAGCAGGGAGTCTGCTTCTCCCTCTGACCCTCCCTCCTCTCATGTGCTCTCTCTCTCTCATTCTCTCTCTCAAATAAATAAATAAAATCTTAAAAAAAAATGTTTGCTTCTTCAGGACAAATTGAGAGAAATTAAGAAATGTGTGAGTTTAATGCCAAGAGAGTCAAAGCTCTGTTAAATAACAGTAAGAAATAGGCAAACTGCATCTTTGAAATTATCTCAGTTTACAGAAAATAAGATCTGGGTGACAATAATTTTTCTGTTTCTATTTTTAGTGTTCATAAAAGCATTATCATGAAGCCAACTCATAGAAAGCTCCCCCAGGGCACCTGGGGGGGGGGGGCTCAGTTGGTTAAACATCTGCGTTCGGCTCAGGTCATGATCCCAGTGTCCTGGGATCGAGCCCTGCATTGGGCTCCTTGCTTGGCGGAGAGCCTGCTTCTCCCTCTCCCTCTGCCTGCTACTTTGCTCACTTGTGCGCTCTCTGTCAAATAAATAAATAAAATCTTAAAAAAAAAAAAAAAGAAAGCTCCCCCAACTTGCTGGTGGCAAGAAAAGACCTGGGGAAAAGACATTTCATGTAGGCAATCCGAACGAAAAATAGAATGGCAGGTGTCACAAATATCAAATTAGTGCCCACTTTACAAACAGAAGCCGCTCAACTCTCTCTCCGTATTCACATGTATGAGTTCCTTGAACTCCAGATGGAAATGGATGTTATAATTATCACCGGACTGTTGTAATCTTAAATGGGAATGGAAGATAATCATGCTGGAGTGTCAGATCCAAAGGATGGCTGCTTTTAAAAAGCCCATTAAACAATATTATCCAATTTAAATGGTAGCATTATCAGAAGGGCTTTGATAATGTAGCTACCAATTGTGCTCTCTTGATTTGTAACTTTCTTTGAGGGCGTGGGGAACATGAGCTGTTTAAAGCACCTTTTAACAAAGCTCCTAATTTCTTTCTGACTTTGAATATTCTCCTTTCACAGCAGAGCTGAAGGAAACCTGTAGTTCTGATTAGAATGAACTTAGACTATACAGAAGGCCTGCCCTACAATTATACATGTGCCGAGATTAAAACTCAGAGACACCGGCAGCCCACAGTACATGGCCTAAGTGGTAGGTAAGAGAACATCCGTTCAAAACTACAGAAAAAAGCAGAATGAGCAGGGCCTTTGTGAGAGGCAGATAAAATATCTCAGAGGAGCAGATTTCTAACAGAATTCACCACAGAAAAGTCGCAACCATTCTAACATAACTAGTTATTTTAACAAACCTTGGGATCTGCATATGTCTGTGTATATGTATACATTATATAAATGTTTACCCAAAATATGTGACTGCACATTACTGATGGTAGCATATACTTTGAAATTAAATCTTCTATTTAGAGCATGATGAACCATATCAGTACCTCTTCCCAAACACTGGTAAAGGTACTTTTCTTTTTGTTGGTTTTTGGGAGGGGGGGGTTATTTTTTATTTTTATTTATTTTTTTTATTCTTACAACTAGTGTGAGGGACTCTTCTCTGTAAACTTTCTGGTCAACTATTTGGAATTAGTTATTAAAGTTCAGCCTGTCTCAGCCTTCTACGTTGGTGTTCAAGTGTGTCATTACAAAAGGAGGGCAGATTGGTAACTCTTCTTCTGTTGATCCCTTCGTACAAAATTCATAACTTTTATACAACTAAAAGAAAAATGTAGTTAAAAAGCTAAAACTTTATTTCATGCTTATGTCATGTAATGTTTCTACGAAATTACAAATAAATCTTAACTTTATATTGTTAACAAACGCTAATAAAGGGCCCTAAACCTACAGAGAATATATAGTAATTATTACATATAATCATATAGCATATATAATATGTATTAATTATTAACCTCAAGTTGCTATTGTTGGTGGGATATTTGAGTGGTAGAATGCCAGGAAGAGCAACTCCTAGTTTAAAAGGAGTAACCAATAGGAGTAACTATTTTAAGCCAATAATTTTATGATTTAATAGGAGTGTCTCAAAGGGACAAATAAGGATTTTTTTAGAAGTCTTTTTCAATTTGTAGATTTTTTTAAGTCCTTTATGGAAACACTCTAAAATAATAACCATCTAGGCAATGATGGATGAAGCAAACACCTCCAATCTAAGAAGTCATTTAAACCCAACCTCCACGTAGAATCACAGGATGCACGTAAGCACAGACTTGACTGCGAGGCATATTAGTGGTGAGAGGTAATGCTGTCGGGTCTTACCAACCGGCATCTACTCCACATGCCAGTAGATTTAATTTGCCATAAAGTCAAATATCTCGAACAAGATGGAACCATTCACATGGGCATTTATTCGTTCCTTGCCATCTACCCATAGTGTGAAATGGCAATAAATATTCAAGACCATAAGGAAGTGGGGGCAGATTGGGACGAGGGCTCCTTCTTAGGAAGAAAAGGAAAAGATATAATTAAAATAGGGTAACCACCTGAAGTCTCAGCTACCTTGATGAGTTTGTGAGGTCTGGGAAAAAAGAAGGTGCTTTGAAAATCTTGCAAAAAGGTCAGAGGAGGGCATTTTGTGAGTAAGGGGGTGGAGGGTCCTTGAAAGGAGCCAGGGAAGCAACATTCTAAACAGGCTTTTTTTTTTTTATTCACTTGGGTTTGCACAATATGTTTCTTGAAAGAGTTTGAAGCCCAATATATAAAAAGCTGACTATTTATATATTTGATTCCTTAAAAGCAATTAGGAATACAAAGCAGATGGTCCAGCATTGTAGATTTCCCTTTTCATATTGCTTAAACACTAGAGATCAATAAGTCTAATATAAACAGATGATTTCCATAGCAGGGTTTATAATTAGCTGGCACTGAATGTGTCCAAACTCTAAAATAATTAGCAGAAGCATGTGGTACACCATTAAAACCTTGTGGCTTGTCTGCATTTACATTTATAATTATTAAAGTTAATTATGATGCTCGTGGTGTGGTTCCAAGCTCCTTTACAACTTAGATTAAATATTTTTTTAATCCCATAACTTCCTTTCTAACCTTCCTCCAGCCTCTAGAAAACGGTGAAACCAGACCAAATTAGGAATGTATACCTGCCATTTTTTTGCTCCAAAGAATAAATTCTCACTTTATCATAAAAGATAGGGTCTTCATAAGGACCTGGCAGCTTTCTCAACCGATACCAATATTTCAATCTTGAATTTTAATTTGTTCATAATGGTGGAGGTAGGCAGAATAATAATGCTTACAAGTTGTTAGAGTGAAAGCTGTCATTTTGAGAGCTAAATGAATGGCAAGTCAGTGCCAATATAGTCTCCTCAACTTATTATATAGTAATAGATAATCTAAAATAACATACTTACATGACATTCTTGACTCAAGATCTGAAGTTACTCTCAAAAAAATAATACTTTCAATTATTTTAGAGTACAAGTAACGTTTCATAGAGTGAGAGCAAACAGTCCATCTTTTTTTATTTTTTTTATTATGTTATGTTAATCACCATATATTACATCATTAGTTTTTGATGTAGTGTTCCATGATTCATTATTTGCATGTAACACCCAGTGCTCCATTCAGTACCTGCCCTCTTTAATACCCATCACCAGGCTAACCCAACCCCCCACCCCCTCCCCTCTAGAACCCTCAGTTTGTTTCTCAGAGTCCATCGTCTCTCATGGTTCGTCTCCCCCTCCGATTTCCCCCCCTTCATTCTTCCTCTCCTGCTAACTTCTTTTTTTTTGTTTTTAACATATAATGTATTATTTGTTTCAGAGGTACTGGTCTGTGATTCAACAGTCTTACACAATTCACAGTGCATCTTTATTTTTAAAACTCCTATCTCCTAAAAACAGCATTTAATAAAGCCTTCTCCTGTATTTGGCACCCTGGGAGCAACAAGAAGTATAACACAGACACTGCTTTCTCAGCCAGAACTCAATCTCACTACCAGTCATCTGACCCCCAAAGTAGATTTCTTTAAAATTTGCACCAACAAATATGACAACATTTCTATAGACCTTATACTCAGGCGTCACCTACTGTCATTTCAACAACTGGCCAGTGTTCTTAATATAAATCATATTAAATCTGAAGATTTCCAGCCTCTAGCCAAGAATATTTTGCAAGCGTTTGTACTCTGTACTCTATGCAATGCACCAGACCAAATTTAAAGACATAGTCCCTAACATATTTACAAGAGAGTAAATCACAAAAAAAAGATTAAATACCTTCTATCCCATATCTGCTCACAGATACTTCTGCTATTATATTCAAGTTAATCTATACTCAATAAATATAACATATGCACTTTCTTTATAAAAGAACCCATTGAGTTACATGGTTTAAAGTGATTTGTCTTCTAGTGTTTTCCATTTGCTAGAATTTTACATAAATTCCGTATACAATTACTATCCTACCAAAAAAAAAAAAAAAACCCAAAACCCAACTAAAAAAACAAAAAACTCCACTCTCTGCTATTTTACTGTTCAGATAATTTCTATTAGATTTTTACATGAATTTAAATATAGTACTTTGTCCACCCCACAAATTGCAAAACACATCTCTATAAAGTATCTAACTACCAGCTTTATTTCTTCCTCACAGCAGAGAGAAACTTTTAATAGAAGTGGTCACATTTTCCATCGTGAAGAAAAATCCTTTGTTTCATCCCTTCTCCTGATGCGTAATTTAGAAGTAAAAGTTAAAATATACTTTATTCAAACTATTAATATTAGAATGAAAGAAATTCATGCTAATTTCATTGCTAGTGAAATATGTAGCTAGAAAGACACTATAACTTTAATTTAGCAGATAAAAAGGGAATGATGTAATACCAGCAGAGTGATTTTAAAATTATATATTATTTTAATGAAACTGTTAAATAACTGTGTCCAATGAAATTTTATGGTCATTACTGGCTAAGAGAGGAACAGAAGATGAAAAAAAAAAAAGAAAGGGCTAGAAGGAGATGGATCAAGTTAAGCAAAACCTCAAGACTGGGAAGGAAAAATAAAAGACACAGGAAAAGGAATACAGAGAAGACGTCAAGAAGAAGATTAAGACTGTGGAATTTATATGTTGGAAATACCTGTCTACTGGAAAAGGTCATGAATATTCCCCCAGCCCACCCTCAGATCTCCAAGACCTACCCTCAGTCCTCCAAGACCCAATGTGAAACAATTTTCCCCAGAGCAAACCTAATTCATGCAATGCCCCCAGGGACGCTACAGTAGAAGTAATGGATTTAAATACTACTGTTCTAATTATCGCTTGCTATGTTATAGTCATATGCGTGTGTATGTGTTTATCTGTGTGTATTTGCCATATATATGATTTTGCTTCTTGAAGCGTTTTCTGAGGATACCTGCATCAGACTGACAGTCATACATTATTTTTCCTGAAAAAAACTTAATTCACATGACAGTCTTTCTTTACTGAGATAATCCAGGGACATAACCAAAAATAGTTTTTAAAGGTTCATCTGACTAAGAGAAGGGAAACTATTTATATGAAACCTTGTGATATTAACATCACATTAATTTGCATTCTCTACAATAATCCAATGCCATCATTCACACAATTTAATTGCAAAAACATGAAATATGCCATTCTTGATCAGTATTATCAATGTGTTATACTCTGGCTGCTTAATGTGTTTAGAGCAGCAGCTTGTTAGATGTTGAAGTCACTAAGACTAACCACAAATGACTTGGAGTCCAACTGGGGACATGAAGATGTCATGAGCAACAATCCAAGAAAAGTCCTGCTCTGTGAAAATGCATGGTACAAACCATACTTAATAGATATTCATGAAAGAAAATAGTCACCCAAGAAGCCCTCACTAAAATAATGAAACTTAAAGTATGTTTTTATAGAAGGATAAGACTTCAAAAAGCTCAGAGTCTGGAATATCGGCACAGGATATTCCAGGGCAAACAAAAGGGATGGCGGAGGGAGGGGATGGGCTAAGTCACAGAATATATTCAGTAAAGAAAGAAATAGGCCAATTTGGAGAAATAAGTAGATGTCACCTTGTATGAGGTCTCTAAGGAGTTTGTATTTCAAACATCAGGAGATAGAAAACTTTGAAATTTTTGTGTGTATGTGTAGGGCGTGCTTGGATTCTTTTTCTTCCCTATGTACATTATCATAAAAAATGAGCATAATTTCAATGCCATTTTGCCAATGTCGATATATCCTTGGCCTATAGAGAATAAAACTGAGGTCGCATCCCCCTGGCAGCCCACGTATTTTCATTTACCAAGTCTCCAATAATAATAATAATTTTTTAAAAAAAGCCTACATAGTCCTGTCTCAGAAAACCTGCATTTTTCTCCCAGACTCTGTAAGCCGACTTCATGTCCATCACACACTTTCTGGCCCACACGTAGGTTTCCTTTGGCTCAGGCCAGACCAGGAGATGTCTGGAATGTGACAAGGTAGTGTGAGCCTGCCAGCTCTGTTCTGTTAGCAAATTTATTTTCTTCTCTTAGACGGATGATAAAAATGTCACGGTGTGATGCTTTAGCAGGCCCAGGAGCTCCCACCTACAGCTGTGGGGCTTGAGTGGGACCCGAAGCCAAGAATGCCATAAGGAGCCCAGACAGCGCCTCTACCATCACTACTCCTCCTGCATTGCTCATTCTCCTGCTAAATGATGCAATGGGACCCCCTCAGGGATTCTGAGTCTGATCATGTTTTTCTTGCTATTTTTTTACTTCCATCTTCCCTTCACTAAAGCAGCCCAAACTGCTGAATTTTTCATGAAACAGATAATATCGTTGTACACAAGATAATGGCATTCAAATACATCCATCTGCTTGTTAGCTCTGACTACATTGATTGCAATTTTACTGAAAGAATATTTACCAAAAAATGTTTTTTTCTGCTTTTGTGGTATTAAAAATGCACATTTTCACAAGGGAACTATAGAGGGACCCGTATACATACATAAGCTAAGAGGGGGAAAATGAACTGAGAAATTAAGCAGCAGTCCCTGGGGCTCATCCAAGAACAACAGTTTACTTTTTCTCAAAGATGAATTTGAAATCCAGATGAGTTTTATGAATCAATGATTTTGTTTTTCCATCAGCTGAAGAACGGATGGCGGAAAACTGATTTTCACTGGCATGATAGGCAAGGCCTGGGCGGTGCCTCCAAAGGTTGGACAAGAAAGCCCTGTCGCTCACCGTAGCTGGGATGGCGGTGGCTGGATGCAGGACGGGAGGACGAGACTCCTTCCTCCAGCTTCTTCCAATCGCCACGGAATGAGAGAAAAGATGAAGAGGAGATCAGAGCAGAAAAGACAAAAGGAGAAGGCAAAGAACATCTGTCCTTCCAATCTGCCCTTCGTGGCCTAGAATTTCATCTCTGATCCTAAAATGGATAATCATCAATTAGATCCAGAGAAGGAGAGTTCATTAGACTTTTTCACATTTCATCTCAAAGGCAGAATTTCTTTCTGTCTTATGAAATGTTACTCAATAATTCCTAAACTCCCTCTACTTCTGTCCTCTTATTCATAAATGGTACACTTAGGTATTTACTTGGCTATTTTAATTGCCATTCTCCATCTTCAGAAGTCCAATGGAAAATTAATTCTGTGTGTTGGTATATTATGTCATAAGATGTTGTTTTATCTGCACTTTTTCTTTGTCCTATTCAACCACAGTCATATCATATAAACTGGATTGGATTCTTATTTGAATAATTGCTAAGACATTTTCTAACTGGCATGAGATTTTTAATTGAATGTGCAATTAATTCAATTACCCCTAGCTTCCCTAAATTCTAGACAATTATCCCTAGCATCCTTAAATTCTATACAAAGATTTTTTTAATCCAGTATGTAAATGAAACAGCAAGTTTATTTCCGTCCATATTGTCCTCAGTCTTCTAAACCAAAAGGAATGACACTTAACCAAAACATTTTCCAAGCAAAAAGATCTGTCATTCTTTAATATTTACAAGATTTATAGATAGAAACTTCCTTTAAACTTCCAAAAAATGTTTTAAAGACTCAGTCAGAAATTCTTCCACACAGAAGTAATTTTGGTGAAAAACTTAAGAAGTGTTGCCATAATAAACACACAACACACACACATACACATACACACTTGTCTTTTGAATGATATCCACATTGACAAGGGTGGGCAGATATGGCAATGAGTCTTATGAGTCTGTTTTATGCAGTGTTCTTTTCATGTACCAAGGGATAAATCCAGCTTTTTGGAAGCCTGGGATGATTTCTTCTATGTGCCCCCTACCATATCTAGAAACTTGTGGGAACCTAACAAAACAATTAAAAATGAAGTAAAAATGTACAGTCTTCTTTCTCTTTCTGGTATGTGTTTCAGGTCGTTGTTGAATCAGAATCTGCTGTGATCCTAAATTACTTTTCTTCTTAAAGCATGTTTTATCATTTGTGAGGCAGTGAAGTAAACAAATTATGCCAGTGCTTGGTGTTCTTGAAAATGATAAACGGTTCTGTGTGTTCTTCCGTATTTTCAAAACAAGTTGCAATTCTATTTAGAAATTACTCATTGGTCTGAGGGGTCTCTTTTTTTTTTAAGTTGAATATAATAGAAAGCATATGGTGCAGTGATAGGCAGCCCCCGGCCACGGGGAGTACATAGTTCTCACTACATTAATAGACACGCTGAAGACCAACGAAGAGGAGAGAAGTCCCTGTGATATTGTTTCAACGCTTCCCATTGAATAAGTTTGTCTCTTGATGCTGGATCTAGTTCAGCTAACTACCACCTTGCCATGCCAAGGCTTTAGCCATCATATGTCTTTGCATGGTAAGCTACACTTATTTCTAATAACAAACTGAACTGTCACAATCTCTCAACCAGAGAACAAAAACACTGCAGTAGCAATAGAACGATCCTACTTATTTTAAATACCAATGAGAAGTAAGGTAGTAACAGTTGCATGGGTGTACCTTATTCAAACACTCTTCCAAAGGCTAAGTCACTATAAACCAAATAACCAGGAGGGCAGATGGGTAGGATGACTGTCCATCTTTATCCCACCACATGGAATGAAAGAAAAGGCTGCCTCTTTTGTATTTTCTCCATAAACGCTGAAGTCCATTGTAGAAAATCAAGAAATAGTAGCAACAACAAAAAGTCCCCCGTTAAGACAATGGCTCCCGTTTGTACACTATAGTATATAAAACATCCTCTAGTCTTTTCACTTTCACCAGTATAATGAGAATTGTACACTTTAATCTGGATTGGGGATATAAATTTTAGATCTCCAATACACATCTGTCATCTCCCACAACTGTTCATATAATTTTTTCCTACTTGGGCAGGGTAACCCATTCACTGCACCCTCTAGCTGCTTCTCTCGGGACAAACATCTAGGTCAGTCCACATCCTGTTTCTATCCATGTAAATCTGTCTCAACTCAGTGACTTTTATATAAGTGCAAAAACACTAGACCCGGGCCTTTTAGAACATGTGGGACAATTGTTTGTATGTCCTGAAAGTTCCATAATACAAAGATAACGATAATACTTAGTGTCCACTTCAAACACACCTGTTAGGAATATGGAGAGGAAGAATACACAGTTCCTACTCTCAGGGAGCTTGTAATTTAAAATAATAAGCAAGAACAAATATCAATATCATACAAAGGAAACAGGCACTACAATACAATGTGTGACTATGTACCAATGTTATAGAGCTCAGAGGAAGAAGTGAATTTGGGCAGGAACAGTTAGGGAAAGCTGTCCTCGGTAAGTATAGCCAGGAACAGTTTGAATTAATAGAAAGATAAGAAAGGAAAAAAGAAAGAAAGAGACCTTGGAAACCACACAGACCAACTTCCTTTTGCCACAGATGAGGATACCAAGAGTCAGAGTGGTGACGTGATTTTCTAAGTTGACAGAGAGAGAAGTGATATAAATGCAAAGAGAATTCAAGTTCCAACTACTAAGGTAGTATGTTTTTTCTCTACCTGATGAGACTACATTTTCTCCAATTCCCATAAACCTACCTCATTCAAGAAAAGCAGACAATGGGATCATGACATCAATGGAGTTGGCAAACTTTTTCTGTGAAGGGCCGAGTAGTAATACTTTAGTCTTTGTGGGCCATGTGGTCTCTGCCTTGTAGTGTGAACAAAGCCACAGATAATATGTGTATAGATAAACATATAAGTCCCAATAAAACCTTATTTGCAAAAAAAGGAGGCAAACTGGATTTGGTACATGAGCCGTAGTTGTGCAGCCCCTGTTCTATGAGTATATGAAATAAAAAAAAAAAGACATATATTCAAGTTAAATCTAATCACAGTTGGAAAATAGGCATTTGAACCCAGATCTGTCAGCACATGGGCTCTTAACCATTCTTCTTTTTTTAATCTTAGAAACCAGGACAATGTCTACCTGATCGCTCAAGAGTTTTCTGTTCACAATAGCTTTCAGAATTAGAGATGAGTTAATTACCATTCTGCCACAAAACGGAGACAAGTTTTGGTTCATAACCTAGATTATTCAGTAGGTAATACCTGGGTAAGCATTAAATTGGTAAACCAGGAATTAAGCTGATAAAATAAAAGTTTGCAGAAGAGTTAAATCTGAACCTAATTTGTGTGCCTTACATAATACTTGTACTATTTGCTTGTCTTTCATAACCCCTCCAATTCAGATTAATTTTAACTATTATTTTGGCCCTACAGACTCCTGAAACTTTCGATACACATTTCCATGGAGTCAGAAACACACTCAGAAGCTTTCATTTCCTTAAGGGAATATACTGTTCTGCCTTCAATAGTCAGAAAGTTTGCTAGAAGCATCATATATTAATGACACTTTGCTGAATTTCAGAAATAGATTTACATTATATAAAACTTATGAGTGTTGCAAAGAAAAAGGAGCAATATAATACTCTCCTGTCTTAACTCTGTAAATTCTACCTCCAAACCTTTCTGATAAGTCAAGATTCTTCTCTACTTGGGCACCACCAGTCCCAGAAAGAGGTGCTTAGGAAGCCCAACAAATTCAAGCTTCCTGCTGCATGGCTAGGAGTTCTTACTTTGAAATTTAAAGCAAGAAAGATTATTTGAAGGTAATTCAGCTTAAATAAACCTGTGGTCAAATTCATTATACAGTTAAAGTTCTGTAATTAATCACCAATATATCTATCACAAAAAAGTAAATTACACAAATTTGAGTTTCATTATCCTACAATCCTTTCCTCTGAAAGATTTGCAAATATTCTGACAGACTAGGAGAGCTTCAATGAATGGAAAAATCCATTGTGCCCAGCTAGTACTGCTCCATTATCATTTTCTTGGCTTTCTCATTTTCTTCATTAGTTCTAAAGGTTAAACTGGTTAGAATCACTTCAAATAGAGGCTTATTGAGATTGTTGTTCAAGTGGCTAAGGATAGAGAGTTCCAAGGCCAGAACTTGGATGAGTGAATTCCAAGTAGCTAGAGAGCAAATTCTCTCTAAGTGCTTAGATAGCCCTGAGAGTAAAATCCACAGAAACTCAGGAAACTAGGAAACTCAGAACTGCTAGAGACAAAGCCCAGGATGGAACAAAGCAAGGGCACATGTCTCCAACTGTTTGAAATGGCTCCTGGGGTGAGAGTGTATCAAACACTTGTGAAGACCATGTTCTATACACTAGACAGAAGGTCTCTTCAAAAGAAGTTAAATAATCTTCTAAGGTCCTCTGCAATTTATGCCTTTTGGGAAATCAAATGGGAATGCATATTTTTTTGCCACGTACTTTGGGGATGGAAAGCAGTCAGGCTACAGACATTTCATTATACTTAATACTATTTTTAAAAAACTAACATCAAGGGAGCCTGGGTGGCTCAGATGGTTGAGCGTCTGCCTTCGGCTCAGGTCATGATCCCAGGGTCCTGGGATCGAGTCCCACATCGGGCTCCCTGCTCAGCAGGGAGCCTGCTTCTCCCTCTGCCTCTCTCTCTCTGTCTCTCATGAATAAATAAATAAAAACTTAAAAAAAAACTAACATCAAGAGAAAAAAAAGAATTTTGATGCTGGATATGTCTAAAATGTTCTAAAAATTATAAATCAGGATATTGAAATTATGCTATGTATACTATGTACTGGAATTATATAAATCATAATAAATTATAGAAACAATATATGAATCTGGTGCAGAATGTGTGCATGTGTTTTTGTTTTGTTTGGCAAAGGCAAAGCTGGGTACCACTGTCAGTGCCCAGCTCTCTAGTAAAAAAAAATTCTACACTTTTCAAGAGGGCGGTGAAACAGAGTGTGCACTCATCTGGAAAATCCTCAGGCCTACATAAAGGAATCCCTGTTGCTATTCAAACCCTTATGATAATCTAATCTAGAGAGATATTTTTCTTAATGAATGAAAATGGCTTCAAATGACTATAAACCTATGTTAAATTAGCACCCTGTTAACTTAATACAAATAGCATCTTAAGCCAACTGAAATTAAATGATCACTGAGAAAGATTATTGTGAGACTTATCAATCTTTACCTAACTAAAAAGAATTTTTATTTCAAGTGATATATAAATATCATTTCACTTATCTGATGATCAAACTTCAAACAATCTGACCTACCTAGAACACTACTTCAAATATAGAAAACAGGTTTTTTCTTAACTCCCTGAATGGCAAATTGCCATCAGAAAAAGAGGAAAATCCTTACACTCATGCTCTGTGGAGGTAACCTGAAGCACCCCACATAGATGGGTGGAAAATAAAGCAGGAGGGTAAAAGGGAGAGCAGTGAGGTACAGCAGGTGTCATCAGAAGGATGAGAACAATGCAAAGCAGGCAGGACGATACAAGAAAAGGGCTTTGAAATTATTTGTGCAGAAATAAAACATCCTTTGATTTCAACCAAAAGTATTTAAGCGCAGCATAAGACAATGTATTTTAGAAAATAAGACAGTGGTTCTCAAATTCAGCATGGATCAGAATCACCTGAAGCATTTGTTAAAACACAGACTGCCAGGCCCATCCCAGGCTTCTGACTTCGTGGTTCAGGGATGAGGTCCAAGAATTTGCATTTCTAACAAATTTTCATGTCGTACTGATGCTACTTTTCTGAGAACTGCCCTTTGAGAACCACTGATCTAGGATACAAGAATTCCTTCTTTAATGAGAAATCAGAAAAACAGAGAGGTAAACAAAGGGACTCACTCAACATGAGATGATGTAAGCCAAAGTTTGATCCCTACATGGACTGACTTATGGAGCCTCATCCTAAAGCACTTACTTGTCAGTTATTATGCTTGCTGTTATTTCAAACCTGAGTTTTTACAAGAATAACTAAATTCTTCTGGAATCTGTGTTTCTAACCATGTAGGACATTCCTAAAATCATACATTCACTCATGCCTTATAATCATTGGCATTATTATCTAACTCAGTCTAAAATGTGACAGCAACCTATAACTGTGTGCCTTGTTTTATGAACTCGTTGATATGATTCCTTGAAAGCTATTTATGAGTCGGGCTTTTTGTTTGTGGGTGGTTTTTGTTTTGTTTTTGTTTTTGTTTATTTGTTTATTGGTCTGCGTTTAGGTGACGACATCGAAGCACATTTAAAATGTACAAAGGAATTTCAGTTTAAAGCACTCTTACAGAAAAGCCTTTTCTAATGTGAATGATTGTTACAGACAAATTGCACTCTCTAATAAGTTAGATTTTCATGTACCAGTTTGGTAAAAAGCAAACTTGTCAACACACTGCTCCAAAGATTTCAGATTTGGAAAATTACTTTCACCTTTCTATTTCTCTCTTGAGGTAATTCTCCTGCTTCAAGTTAGCCTCATAAGTAAAATCTTCACATGTGTTACTTTTAATTTCTTTTCATCCTTGAGAAAATGAAAGTATCAAGAGATTCTTCCTTCAGAGCGAAGGACTTGTTTGAAACTCCAGTGCTCCAAGCAATGCCCTAAGTAGGTCAAATTTCCAAGCTGTAATTTCGGCAGACAAATTTGCCTGATTCCCTGAGACAATAAAAGAGGATACTTTCCTGCAAGGGTGTTTGAACTGTGGAATCTCAACCTTCAAAGTCTTTGCGGTCTAGCCCAACGCAACCCCCACCATCCATGACATACGAACATTAGCTTGAGCACTGACACTCATTCCAAAATTCCAAACTATACTCGGGGTGCCTGGCTGACCCAGTCGGTAGAGCATGTGACTCTTGATCTCGGGGCTTTGAGTTTGAGCCCCACATTGGGTGTAGAGATTACTTAAAAATAAAACCCTAAAAACAAAAATTCTCAACTATACTCCTATATTTCTCCTTTCTGAATGTCTTCTGTCCTCCAACTTATGCTCTATTCACCTATCTTCAAGTCCAACTCTACAAGGTCTCCCCCAAACACTTCATGTCCCAATGCTCTCTCTGTTTTCTCTATCCCTCCTAAATTTACTTTCTAGATAGCTCAGCAAGGAACATTCTTTCTTGTGAAGGACTTTAACTCTTTCATAGTCAGCTTTTTATCCTTAACTATAGAATCAGTTCTTCAATGTTGAGAAGTATATCTTATCTGGAACAACGATAGTTACTCAGCACATAATTCTTTAATATTCTATTTACAAGTTATTGTAAATAGATATGATAGTCCTTATACTCCAGTCCAATTAACCCACAAATGAGCTCCCTGAAGTGGTTCATCTCAGAAACTTTTAGATTTCCTTGAGATATATTGCTTCCCCAGCAAGAAATAGATGGGTTATCTCTGTGCCATGGCAGAAGGAGAACAAAGTACCAATATGGAGTAGCTCTGCTCTTGGCGACAGTCTTGCCTTCTCTGTGAGATCAATTGCCAACCAAGTCTCCACGGAAAATATTTTTTTGCTCCAAATAATTGAAAGTTTCTATGGTGATACAACAAAGGGTTCCACTATTATACAGTGGACATTACATCTCTTCATACACAGAGCAGTGTTAAGTCTGATGTTTACTCTGACAAAACATCCCAAAAGAGAAAAGCAGTTCCCAAACACAGCATTACCTAGCACAATGGGTAAGAGTCTGGGCTTTAGAATCAGAGATGTGATTTGAGGAGTTTCTGCCTTTTATTGGTGGTTTGACTTTGGACTAGTTATAATCCATCCTTGGATGCCAAATGTGAAAAAGGGATCAGAATGACCCCTGCACGGGCTGCTTTAAAGGATCAGTTTAGTTGCTATCCCTAAAGAACTCAGCAACATCTCACACAAAATAAGCATTTAATAAGTAGTGGGTGTAAGTGTTATTAATGAGATTTTAGTCAACCAAACTATGGCTCAAAAATACTGACCACTGAGGCACCAAGAAAGCATGAAAGACAAGGAGCTAAATATAGGCATTGGCCTCTACACATTTGGCTGTTAACCACAAGCTAGTAAGTTGCCCTGTCCTAGAGGCAATCAGAACTCCTGTAGGTTTTTTGAAAGACAAAATAGCCCTATGAGGGAGACGGAGAGATTCTCCCACAGGGTAGACTGCTGAGCAAATATGGCATCAATGAATGACTTAAAGTATATCTCCTACAGGACTCATAACAACAGCTTTCATTTTCTTCTATTTTTCCTCTTAATTCTTTTCCTCGCCCGATTTGCTCTTTCCCCTTCTATCACTAGCCCTAATCAATGCAGCAGGTCAGGTTGAAAGAATGGACAGCCTCAGAGCCACATACATTTAAACCACTTTAATGCAAATATTGATCGTAGGAGCATAGACACAGGGTGGGCTGCATTTTTTTTTAAATGGATGTGCTTTTTTTCTGGGGCTGTGCTACCCATGATAAAACAGATCACCAGGGATCAGCATTCCACCATCTTCCTATGCACAGAAATGTGTAAGTAAATCCAAAAGCTGGGCCACATTCAGTGCGAAGCTTGTGAGCCTCCAAAGCAGGGTGTTTCGATAGTCTGCTGGACTATATTTTCTTAACCATTTACACTTTCCTTCTCACACTTCCTAGATGAGCTATTTTGGTGTACACAGAAGTAGATTATCAGAGTGGGTGTGGTCACAAGAATAGTTGTGCAACAATGTACTACGGTAAAATGCTTAATTCCTGTGTACACAAGATTATCAAAACATTGTATTAGATAGCCACTGTCCAAGGCATATTTAGCAACAGAGTCCAAGTCTGAGTTGAAATCCAAACCGAGAGATCAAGGGCAGGAAAGAATTCTAAGGGCCACTTTGAAATTTGATACTAAAAAGATCTGATATTCTATCTGTAGGCATTTTTAGGTTGGACTGGAGAAAAAAAAAAGGAATGAAAGAAAGAAAAAGAAAACCTGCTTGTACAAAGAAAGCCTGCTTGGCCTATTGCCAAGAGAGGGGGCGTCACAAACTGGGTAGTTTGAAAGCAACACAAACCAAGCTAAAACCAAAGAAAGGAAGGGGGGAACAACTCAACTTAAAAGCCCCAAAGGAACACCAGTTGCTTCAAAGCAATACTAGTTGCTTTCAGATGTTTTTTAATTCTATTTTTTGATGGGTCTGTAGTTGCTGTTGTTGTGGCCTGTTCTAACTCCAAAGGAAAATAAAAAACAGCAACCTTCCGCCACATTTAGCGAGCTGGCTGGGGGGATGGAAACATAAGACTATCGCAACCTTCACCACCACTTGAAGACGCTTTTTTGCTTCTTCACCACATCTTTATGCAAAGGGGTAAATGTCACCATAAAGAGGAGCAAGCAAGATGTGTACACCAGGTGGACAGAATGTTCGCTGTGGGCTTATCAGCCTAAAAGCTGCAGATAACTGGAGGTGAAGGGGAAACTGAGTGGCATGCAAAGTGGGAGGGAATCAAGGCGGAATGAAGCCTTTGACCTTGGAAGAGCTGAGTACTAGAGGAGCAAGGGGAGGGCAAGGGAGAATGGAATGAGGAATTCCTTGCTGTAATATATTCGGGTAAAAATGGGGTTGTCATCTTGAGCTACAAGTTAGAAAGTTATTACTTTTAATATGCCACTACCTTAGGCCTATACTGTTATGTAAAAGAAAAATAACCTTGTGTGACAGTTTAACATTGATCGATGTGCCTGCCAAATGCAAAGAGATAAATAAGCAGGTGATGAATAAACAGCACTTCAAGTAAAGACATTACGCTGCATGCATAAAACGGCGCCAGGCACCTAGGAGCTGTGGGTGGCCGAAGGTTGGCCATTTCATGCCCACTCAGTAAAGCAGACTTAATCGCTTCCAATATTTTCTGTTAAAAAGCAAGCTTAATGAGCCAATTTCACAAGCCCAGAGAAACTGATTATTATCTCTGAGTTCCAACAGAGTTGGTTGTTTTCCAAGAGCCAGTTTTTTTTTTCTTTGACTGGATAAAAACCTTTTTTAAAAAGAGAGAGAGAGAATGAGAGAGAGCGCGCGAGCGAGGGAGAGCGAGGGAGGAAGAGAGAGAGCGACGGAGGCAGCGAGAGGGCAAGGAACGCGGGCTCGCGGGGGGCGAGGCGGCCACTAGATGGCAGTGTTACCCCGCAGTCAGCGCCCGGGCCGTGGCTCGCGAATGGACAGGGTGATTGGCTCAAAGATGGGACGGTAAATAAAGCTGAAAGCAGCTTCCTGAAGAGTTCATACCCTACCCTCCACCCTCCTCGGACCCTTTGTCCACAATTATTCCATCCTCCAGCCTGTACAAGGCGAAGAGACAAAAGGGGCAGTCCCCGAATGGCCTCCCTCCTGCTAACAGCCCAGGGCTCTGATTATTCTTCTGTGTAGCCTTGTTTCACAAAGTACAGGCGTCCTTTCTACCCGGTTAGACCGAGCTCTTCCTGGTGTTTTTTACCCGTAGGGGTTTGCAATCTCCTATCCCTCTCAGGGCTAAGCGCACGGCCACTCTAGGGGCTGAAAACCCCAGGAGCAGGTAGCAATGTAGCTTTTCACCATTTACATCTTTTCCTGCTTCTTTCTCTTTATTTGCACTTCTAGTAAAAAATGCTAAAGAAAGGAATTTACCCTCAAAAGGTATAAACTTCTTAGTAAAAAGATTCCGAGTAGGAAAGCAGAAAGAGCATCCCCCTTAGGAAGCAGGTTGTCTTTCAAAGGGTGTGGGTATGTGTCTTCCGTCAGCAGTGGAGAACATGGTGAAACCGCAGAAACACGGGATTATTTTCACCAACTGCAGGTATTCAGTCGCCACTAGCAAAGACCCAGCAACTAGACCTCAGCATATAATTAACTCAGATATTAAAAACAAAACAAAAAATTTAAATGAACTGCTGTTAGGTTCTAAATTGAGATGCATGTTAATTATTTATGAATATTCATAGAAAACTTGAACAATTTCCAAACTTGTCCTTTAGTTTCTCATCAGTTAACCAAATAATTGATGTGTGGGGTGTGTTTTTTTTCCATAGGATACATTTTTCTAGATGTGCAACAAAGCTATCAAAATTCATTAAGACTTTTGAGATTCATTTTGTCTTCTGATGAATCAAAAGGGAAGAGACTTGGTTCTAGAGAAAACAGAATTTTCATCTCTCATTTTTCGCTTCTAGTCACCTTGTAAGGGAAGAATGAAATGACACTCAGCAAACAGTGGTCCATCACAGGAAAGAAAATTGGGATATCTGAGGAAATTTCAGAAGCAGCAGATAAAAATGTGACTTTCAGTATGTGGATGGTGGAGTGGAGAGGGAGCAGGGGCACGAAGTGTTTGGGGGTGGAAAATGGGCATGAATGAAATTAGTAATGAATGAATGAATGAATTGAAACTAGTAAGACTAAAAAGGTACCCAACACCCAAGAACTTATTGTAGGTAATCGTGGCCACTATCCTCATTTAATTACTCTGAACAAACAACCCCTAGATGTCCCCGAGTTTCACTTCAACACTCTAGCCCCAGACTCCTCTTCCTCACCAAGGGTCCCTGACCGCTCCCCAGATTTAAATCTCTTCCATCCCACGGCCACAGAGCCAGCTCTCCATTGCTGAAGAAGCTAGCTCACCAACCAGAAGAGCTCATCTCTGCTGGAAGGTTAACCAACAGCTACACGGGATTTTCCATTGACTGCAGAACTTTGTGCCTGAGGTACAACCAGCCATTCATCAGGGCTGCTCACAAGAAAGGCCGAAATCATGAACACCCCTGATGCTTCGGTTATGCCTTCCCTTACAAACAAAATGCAGCAAAACAAAATACAAGAATTAAAAGGAATGTGTGATAACCCACATCAGAAATCTGTCATCTTAAGTAACCAACAAAATCCTCTCCCATGTGCTGGACACAGACAGCCAAGGTTCATGTAGTGCTTTCAAGGAGCTCACTGGCTGGTGGTTCCAACACTGTGAGAGAACAGAGAAACTCCTGGTGCCCAGAGGTGCCCCTCCCACTACCACCACCCCAGACCTGGCAGGTCCTAAAGGCTACTTCAATTGGGAGTGGGCCTGCAGGGATAATTAATTTCCGAGGGCTGCCCTAACAAATTACCACAAACTTGGTAGTTTTAAAATCCATTCTGTCACAGTTCTGGAGGCTAGCAGTCTGCTTGTAAGGTGTTGGCAGTGTTGGTTCCTTCTATAGTACAGGAGGGAGAAAACATCCATGCCTCTTTCCTAGCTTCTGGTGTTGCCACAATCCTTGGCATTCCCTAGCTTGTAGATGCAACACTCCAATCTCTGCTTTTGTCTTCATGTGGACTTCTTCCTGGTGTTTCTTCTCCTTTTCTTATAAGGACATCAATCATATTGGATTTAGGGGTCCACCCCCTCAGATGCTTTCATCTTAGCTAATGACATCTGCAAAGACCTCATTTCCTAATAAGATAACATTCTGAGGTTTCTAATGAACATAAATTTTGGGGCAATACTATTCAACCCAATGCAGAGGGCATTTCAGGCAAGGACGCCAGAGAACCCAAAGCATCCTAAGAATTGCAAATGGTTCCTTGAAGCTTCAGGGTAAGATGCAAAAGAAGTATGGGAAAAATTGGATTGGAAAGGGAGGCTGAAACAGATCAAACCGGATCTTATCTGAGATATTAAAGAGTTTGGATAATGCACTGAAAGGTGGTAAAAAAAAAAAAAGTGGGTTTTAAGCAAGTAAATGTTAAAAACACATCTTGCTAAGAATATAGATATTTGGAAAGTAGTGAAATTGGAAGCAGGTGTCTCAGTGAGGGTGGTGGTGTAGTAATTCAAGATGAGACTCTAACAGCACAGTGCCAATGGGGATGAAAGGAGAAAATACATTTGAATTTTTTAATTAATAAGTTATAATTTTCAGAATTTTAACTGGGTAAAATTAACAAAATATATATTGTTGAATAGGGAAGATGTGGGAAGCTGGCAAGGGTCCCAGTCTTGACCAAGAATTCTGGTCTGAGCAATGAGGTTAATCATCAAATCATTAAGCAAGGTCAGAAATAGATTTTTAAGAACATACCTGAAGACTAGAACACATTGGAAACTGGTTCAATTGTGTGTGTGTGTGTGTGTGCGTGCGCGTGTGTTGGTATATGCATAAGAGAGTTTGAATTTCTACTCTGCCATACTCAGGGAAAACACCAATACTTAATTGATACCTAAGGTAAGACTTTCACCGTTTTCCAAGATCTCTAAATAATGAAGATACAGCCACAGACAGCAACTTGACCCACTAAAGAGATATGAAGAGGGAGAAAAATGACAATATGTCCACTCTAGACAGAACACTTCATTAAAAACAATCCTCAATAAATATTGAAACAAAGGTACTTCTCTCTCATTTATTGCCAACCCACTCACCTTTTACTCATTGATATGTTCAATGACCAGTGTGTTTGCAGTACTTATAAGTACTCATGCTCTTTCTTAAGTGGTCAGAAAGATGATCACGGAACAAGATCCTCAACCGCAATAAATAGAACACTACACATTTAATACATGCTAGCAAAATGGACTGTAATATTTAGTCAAACAAGACCAAAATTCAATTCAACTCAAATTGAAGGACCCAGCTAATCATAGGCTTGGATATTTATCCCAGTGTATGAAATGTATATGCTGATAATTAATGTGATGCATGAGGAGAGTTCGTATCAAAAAACCAAAGGAAGACTAATGCCATGCACATAATTCTTAGCAATTCTGAAGCAACCAAATCTCCTACCTGTTTCATCAAGGTTCAAGACATTTTAAAACATACTCAAACAAGTTTCAATTGATTGTCTGCATTTGGTGTAAATTCAGAAAGAAGTTATTTCTGGGATCCAAGATTTATGCTAAGGTAGAAACAAAAACACGAAGGTCACAGAATTGCCAAAAGTGCGGAGATGGTAAAGGACAGCTCTAATTATCCATTACTCTTACATCTTCTATTCATGAGGCAGAATCACTCAATTGCTCCCGTATTTAGAAAACTATAATAATGGGTGTAATTAGAAAGAGAAAAGGAAAGTAACTTAAGAGTCCCCGCAAAACACATAATTTTCAGAAAATGCAAAAACTTACAATAGACTTGCTACTTGAGTCTCTCAAATGGAGACTTCTACTTGAAATCTTGAGTTACAAGAGATGCAAATTTCTCCAGAACATTAAGAACAATTACCCATGATTTTTTTTAATCTAGAAATGTGAGCTGATGTTGTTTTCACGTTATTTTTATAGAATTATTAGAATAGAGATAAGAGAATTGATTGGTCAAGAGATTACCCTTATATTGGGATAAAGACTATAATTAAAGAGAAATCTCTCTGAAAGGTCAAAATAATCAAGATAATATCTTCGTTAATATATTTCGGAAGCAAAACTAACAGTGCTGTCAATATGCTATTATGGGCTCCTACAAAAATACCGTGATTCTTGGTCTCTGAAGCACACTGCTATAAAGGGCCAAGATTTCCATATTTAACGTATTCCTAAAGTCCAAATTAAAATATATTAATATTTCCTAAGATTATATACATATATAATATGCATGTGCATGCGTGTGTACACCTTGTTGTTCCAGGTAGCTTACTGTGTGTCTGTGTTTTCAATTCTTACCTTTCAACTCACTGATAAGTACTAGTCCATTATAAGTGTGCAAAGGCCCAATGCCCCAATAACTAAGCTAGGCTGAACTCAACACTGTATCTACAACCATATAAAATGTTTCTAGTCTATCTTCTTTGAAAGTATTGAAAGATTTTTTTTCTGAGGCTCTTTACCAAGTTAATAGCCTGGCACGTAACAGGTGCTCAACAAAGCTGTGGAGGGAAGGAATGAAGGTGCCAACAGGGACAGGTCACCTCCCTCATTAAAATGCTCACCTGTTACGTGTCTCATTCTTCCTTTCTGGACTCTCCCCTTGACAACTAACTAACCCTTCTTATCAGTTAGTGGACTCCACTCTGTATACTTGACTACATGCACTTTAATAGGTATCCCTTGAAGTAAAACAAAACAAGGACCCAATACCCCCAAAACCCTACCTGATAAGAATGCTCTAAATGGTCATATCAAAGAATCTGTGATGTTAATACTGGTTAAGGAGATAGAGCTTGGGGATCCTTAGCCACTTCAGATGTCATTGTGGGTGTTCTACTGTGCTAAAAGATGCCCCCATCAGGAAAATCAAGAGAAAAGGGATGTCATCACATTATTTATCAGGCAACACTATGGACTTAGATATTTCTTGCCATTTTAATTTTTTCTCAGATAAAATAGATTTTAAGTTTCAAACTTTATTTTAATCCCTTCAATGAGAATATTCAAGAAACTGGATAACAACATAGATTATATGATCTTTAGCTTTTATAGCATGGTAATACTACAACACCATTTTGACCCTGAGGAAATACACAGCTGAATAAAAGGGTCAGATTTCCACACAGTACCAAGAGGCCCAGCGGAAGCCAGGATGACCTTGGCTTGACCCCAGCTCTGGCAGTTACATGCTGCTGAACTCACATCTCTATTTCCTCACCTGTAAAACAGACAGATAAGTAAACCTCAACAGTTATAATGAGAATTGCAAGGGTAATGTTTGTAGCTTAATCCAGGTGTTCCGTATATGCTAGACTCCTTCTCCTTGGCCCCTCCTTGTTAAAAAAAAAAAAAATTCTACACTGCTTTCTTAAACAAGATATACATAACAAAATTATTTTTCCTTGACTTCTCCCAGCCAAGTGGTTGTAATACATTATTTTATAACATATAACCATAAAAGGCTTTGTTTACATTTAAAAAAAAAAACTTCTCCTCTTACAGAATACACAAAATTTGTTTTCATCACTTACAGAGAAAAGTTTTCTCCACTATACTTGTTCTTTTCCTTGTTTTAATGATATTAGAAACAATAACTAAATAGATGCATATTTATTTGAAAAAATACACAAAAAAGCACAGAGAAGAAAATCAAAATCACCATAATCCTCTCACTTAGAGATAATTACTGCTAATTTGGGGGGCTTTATTTTCATTCTATGTATTTGAAGGGGATAATTGCCTGTGTGCTGCCTTGTAACCTTTTTGCATTTATTAATATTTTATGAACATTCTGAATGCCCAAATAGTCTTAAATAGTCTACATAATATATAATATAAAGATCATTTTAGTGACTGCATATTATTTTATCTCATGGATATACCATAAATTATTTAATCAAAGCCATATTCTTAAACATTTAGGGTTGTTGTTGATTTTCGGCAAGCTTGATCTAATGAACCACCATGTACTCATCACCCAGCCTCAACAGCTGTCCACTCATGGTCATTCTTATTTCATCTATACTCTCCCCTATCCCTTTAAAGGATAAGAACTTTTTAAAAACATAATCACAGTACTATTATCACACCTCAGAAAATTTACAATAATTCTTTTATATCATCAAATATCCAACCAGTGCTTCACTCCCCCTTCCTCTTCACCTCCCTTTCCACTCCCTCCTCCTCCAAACTGATCAGCATCCAATAAGATCCATACACTATAAACAGTCAATGTCTCTTTTAATCAAGAGATTCCTCTCCATGTCTCTTTTTATTCCCTTGCAACCTATTTGTTGGGGAAAATAAGAAAAAGAAAAAATAGTTCACTGGATCTTTGGTATTTCTCATGTCCTGGATTTGCTGATTGCACCATCATTTGTATCATTTAATGTGTTCTTCTATTGACTGTATTTCCTAGAAATAGGCACTTATATCTAGAATTTTGCTCAGATTCAGGTTCCATGTTTTGGCAATATTTCACAGGCAGTATTTTATGATGCCCTCGGGTGGTACATAATATTGGATTGTCTGTCTTTTTCTGATGTTAGCAGATCGAGTACTGATCTACTAATTAGTATTATAAAATGGTGATATTTTAATGATAACAGTTTTGCTAATACGGATAACATGCAATAGCTAAAAATCTTATAGTTAAATTTTTGTTAAGATCTATGTGCACATGTTTATATTTAAGAAAAATTCCTAAAAATTAAATATCTGAATTAAAATAAATTTGCATTTTTTTAAAGATTTTATTTATTTATTTGAGAGAGAGAGAGAGAGAGAGAGCGCGCGCATAAGAGGGGGGAGGGTCAGAGGGAGAGGCAGACTCCCTGTCGAGCAGGGAGCCCAATGTGGGACTCGATCCCGGGACCCCAGGATCATTACCTGAGCCGAAGGCAGTTGCTTAACCAACTGAGCCACACAGGTACCCTGTAATTTTAAAACTTACATTCCCATATCGCCTAACTGCCCTCCAGGAACATTATACTAACTTGCATCTCAATGTTGGGTTATTATTGTCTTAAACGTTTATGTTAATTTGTTTGCCAAGAATGAGAAACTCACTGTAGTTTAGTTTGCAGTATTTTGCTTACCAGAAGATACGGCATGTTTTCCTTAAATTTAAATTTTTGTTTCTTCTTTTGTGAATTGTCAGCTCTTGTTCTTTGACTGTTTTTCTTTTATGTGTCCATCTTTTCTTTTTTCTTTTTTTTCTCCCTGGCTTCTCTGATATACTTTGTTAAGTATTATGGAAATGTGGTATCTGATGAGTAGTAGCATTATTGTAATGTATAAAGACACCATGTACCTGTAACATCCAATTCTTCTCCATGCTGTGTTTGACCAGCCAAACACTTTATGCAAGATCCTCATCAGAAATTGCAAAGCAGACATCTGCAAAACAAACTTAACATGACTGACATACTATTTTAGGAATGGTGTTTTAATTAATTACAATGAGGGACTGAGGTAACTGGCCTCATCTACCATTGTTCTCAGTAAATGATTTTCATTTCAAGTTTGTTTTCCTCTTATAAACATTATGCCAATTCATTTTCCAATAGCAATATGCTTAAGGAACACAGATACTAGTATACTAAATAGAGGAGGCCCTACAAAAATTCCTGTACCCCATATAAAAATTATAGATTCAGTTATCTCCTGTCCTGGCTTTGCAAGTATTCTTCACCCTCCTACAAAGAATGAAAAGCCATAAGTACTCTTATTATGATGCATTTAAGAGGTAATAAGGAAGGGCGCCTGGGTAGCTCATTGGTTAAGCTTCCGACTCTTGGTCTTGGCTCAGGTCATGGTCTCGGAGTCATGAGATCAAGCTCCAAGACAGACTCTGCGCTCAGCAGAGTCTGCTAAAGATTCTCTCTCTCCTCCCTTTGCCCCTCACCCCCGCCCTCTCTTTCTCTAAAATAAATCTTTAAAAAAAATAAATAAAAGGTAATAAGGAACCCATCACAGCAGAATCACTATAAATATAAAGGTTGACTATTGTCACTTAAGAGTTCTATAACTACACATGTTATAGTGCCACATGTCATAGAACAGGCTCTAATGCTGGAAGCAGTCATGCACATTCAGTCCAATTTTTTTTAATATATTTCTCTGAAAAGTGGAGTTACAAATAATTGAAAGTCCAGGACTGACACATTAGAATTTATGTCATCTAAGCCCAAATCTACAATAAAAAACAATAATAATATTTAGGAGAGGTAAAATGTTAAGTCTATTTGGTAGGGAAAATACTTAAAACTGAATGAGTTAGCAAAAAGGTAATTTAGGTCTTTGCCACATCAGCATTCAGATTTGTGCATTCAGACCATGAAAATAGAATGATTAGCGCTCAAGTCACTTTGTTGCAAGTGGTTACTAAAGTACGGTTTTCCAATTTCAAGCATACATAATGCATAATGGAGATAACACAGCAACTTACAAAGAAGGGAAAAGGAAGGAAAGAGGGAGAGAAGGAAAGAAGAAAGGGAAGGACAGGGAGAAAGGGAAGGAGGAAGGAAAGACAGCTTGCTAAAAAAATATTTTTTCATTTCAGAGAAAACCATCTTTTTTAATGATTATTAAATGAACACAATCCTCCTTTCACTAAACTTGGCCCCGTAACTGTCTTTTCAGTTAAACTCCAGACAAGTCCATCTTAGAATTTTAAGGTAATACCCTTATAGTGTTTAAATGACCCAAATATCCCACATTAATTTCCTTAATAGATTACAGATGGGCACAACTGAAAACGTAGTCAGAATTCTAAATTATTTCAAAGAAGAAAGCAAAAACATTGCACCTCATTAGAAATGAAAAATCTTCCTTGGGGATGGTTATTTTGAATAATGTCTATCAAAAGCGGCATGGAAGTCCTAACTGTGTGGCCTGAGCATTGTTCAAGCTTGCTGAACTCTATAAGAGATGGAGTAGGCCTCCTTCATAGAGCTCCTTTGAAGATTAAATAAAGTAATGCATACAGACCCTTCATACAGTGGCTGACTGCAGTGTGCTCAGTGAACATTAGTTATTGCTGTCATCATCGTGATGATCACCACCATCATATCATTAATGTGTCTGGAAATTTTTACATCAAAATACATGACCTATAGAAAAAATTCTGCTTATCTGGCAAGAGTGCCTTATTATACACTATATCTGTGTTAAAAGAAGTGTCTTAATAGTAACCGTATAGTGAAATCAGTAGTTCCTAATGGTGGGGGGAGGGTGTGTTGTCACCCCCAGGAAATATCTGTCAGTGTCTGGAGACATTTTTGTTTGTCGAAAAGCAGTGGTTGGCTGTTGCGTAGGTGTTTCTACTGGCATCTAGTGGGTAGACGCTAGGGATGCTGCTAACCATGTTATTATATGCACAGGACAGCCCCCAACAATGGAGAACTATGGAGCCCAGACGTCAACAGGGCTGAGGGTGAAAACCATGCAGTGAAGTCAACATATTCCGAATAAACACATCTAAAAAGAAATACTCGGGCCTCTGCCAAAACAAAATTTTCAAATTCTCCCATGTATTTTTCTAATTTATATTTAACTGCAATAGGATTCAGAAACAATTTAAACAAATTCACTTGAGGAAATAGGACGGACGAGACCCACTTTCTCAAAAAGCTTCCGTTTCATAATCGGAGTTTCAGTGCCCACTTAAAGAGCCATGAATTTATCATTCTTTTCTTGTGTGCTCTAGTAGTTTATTTATACCTTTTGGGGAAATTCTTAAGAAGCACTAGCAATTTCTTACATTTGATGTTGTAATGTCTAGAATGTATATTTTTATCTTAATGATTTCAGTAGGAGAAAAAGTACGTGTTAGCCATATGGAAAAGACAATGCGGTTTAGTAATTAAAACTGAAAAGGTAAAGAACTATGCAGTAATTAGAACACTGATTAATCAGCTGATAATTTTATCTTGATTAATGCTGCTGGTTTCTCTTCTTATTGACCTAGGAAAGGTAGGTTTAGACCAATTAAATATAAATTATTCTCCTTTTTTTTACATTCTGGGCAGCTTCCAGTATTCTAAGTCATACTACATTTAAGAAGTACTATCGAAATGCTTTTACTAAATTGGGCAGCTCAACAAAAGATAGAATTAGGTTTATGTTCCAAATATGCTCATGCTTTTATCTAAGGCTAAATTACACAGAACTGTTTTATTTCAATATTATCCAAGGAATATTAAAATTGAGTAAATTGCTATTTAAAAAAAAACCCTCTGATAACATTCAAACGGTTAAAAAGTGACTAGATTTTACTAAGTATCATTCATTTTACTAAGTATAACATGAGAAATCAGAATTACTGAAGTTAAAGAATATAACTGGTTCTACATATAGGGCCTCACTTCTTGGAACCCTATGGCTATGCTAGTTAACAGAACAAATCATTCTAGTATTAAGGAGACACAATCACTAATTCTTAGCCAATCGTTTTTTTTTTTCATTTTTTTTTTTACTTTGAAATATAATTGATATACAGCATTGTATAAATTTAAGGTATACAACATGATTTTATATATGTATATATTGCAAAATGATTACCACAATAAGGTTAGTTAACACATCCCTCGCCTCACATACTTACCAATTTGTATGTGTGGTGAGAACTTTTAAGATCTATTCTCTAGCAAATTTCAAGTTCACAATATAATATTGTTAATTATAGTCACCATGCTGTATATTAAATCCCCAAACTTATTTATTTTATAACTAGAAGTTTGTATTATTTTACCACCTTCACCTTCTCCCAACCTAACTCCCCAGCAGCAACCAGAAATCTACTCTCTGTTTCTATGAGTTCAGTTTTTAAGATGCCACATATAAGTAAGATCAGACAGTATTTATCTTTCTCTGTCTGGCGGTTTTCACTTAGTATAATGCCTTCAAGATACATCCATGTTGTTGCAAATGGCATCATTTCCCCTTTTTCCCCTCTATGGCTGAGTAAGACGGCAGTGAACATGGGGGTGCCATGGTGATATAGTGATTGCATTTTCTTTTGATATATACCCATAAATGGGATTGGTGGATCATAGGGTAGTTCTATTTTTAACTTCTTGAGGAACCTCCATACTGTTTTCCAGAGTGGCTGCACCAATTTACATTCCCACCAACAATGCACAAGGTTCCCTTTCTCCACATCCTTGCCAAAACTTGTTATCTCTTGTCTTTTTTTTTTTTAAGATTTTATTTACTTATTAGAGAGAGAGAGAGAGAGTGCACAAACAGGGAGGAGAGGGAGAAACAACCTCCCTGCTGAGCAGGGAGCCTGACCTGGGGCTCAATCCCAGGACCCTGACCTAAGCCAAAGGCAGATGCTTAACTGCTAACCGACCGAGCCACCCAGGTGCTCCTCTTATCTTTTTGACAATAGCCATTCTAACAAGTGTGAGGTGATTATCTCATTGTGGTTTTGATTTGCATTTCCTTGATGGTTAATGATGTTGAGCACTTTTTCATGAAACTGTTGGTCATTAATATATCCTTTTTAGAAAAATGTCTGTTCAGGTCCTTTGACCATTTTTAAATAGGATCATGTTTTTGTTTTTGAGTTGTAAGAGTTCCTTACATATTTTGGATATTGATCTCTATCAGGACATGGTTTTGCAAATATTTTCTTCCATTCCGTAGGCTGCCTTTCATTTTGTTCATCGTTTTTTTTTTTTTGCTGTGCAGAAGCTTTGTAGTTAGAAGTAGACCCTCTTGTTTTTCCTCCACTTGTTCATATTTGTTTTTGTTGCATTGCTTTTGGTGTCATATCCAAAAAAATAATTGCCAAGACCCATGTCAAGGAATGTTTTCTTCTAGGGGTTTCACAGTTTGCCGATGAGTTTTCCAAAAGATATCCCAAAAAATAAATAGAGACAACAACTTTTTAAGCTTCCTGAATTCCACAGGAAGGGCATCGGTAGGGCTCATTTTTTAAAATCCTAAAAAAAAAAAAAAAAAAAAAAATAGCCAGAAGGACTAAATGAAAATGATTTAGAAAGAGTAAAATCTTCCTTTTTTACAATTACAATGATTACACTCAAGTGATGAAGAAATGTTAAAGAAGCCCAGGTTTTAATATTCTCTACCTCTCTAAAATATTTGAAATGCTCATGGTCAGACAACAAAGGTAAACTAAAAACTCTCCAATTTGAAATTCAGTATTTTTTTACATCTAAAAAGATCAAGTTATATATAGTAGCTTACTCAATGTCCAAGTTAGTCAAATAATTTCTAAAGTTGTTGATTAGAGAGATAATGTTCATTTAAAAATATTTATTGAATCTCCTCACCTAGAACTACCATCACCAGCACCAATACTCACAATTTATTATGTACTTAATGTATATTATGTTTTAAAAAAGATTGTTTCACTTAATTCTCACTACCCTATGGAGGAGGCACCCTTATTCCCATTTACTATTAAAGGAACTAGACGTTACAGAAGTGAACCAATTTGTCTGCAAGTGCACAGCTAGGAAGGGGTAATTTGCAAGTTTCAATGGGACACATAAAAGTGAATAAGACAAACCATGTGCGTGATTACACGTCTAATAGGGTAAAGCAGATATGTAATAACTGCACCTCTAACTATGGTAACTATATTTACTTATCATATCTAGCCAGAACTAGAAATTAAAGTCACAGGTTCAGATGAGCATTTTACAAATTGTTTTTCTGCCATAGACTGTTTTGATCTCCTTATAATACTACAAAGCCACATAGTCTCAAAAGAATATGAAAATCGACTCCATTTAACCAAAGTAGATAGAAACCAGGACAGACTAGAAATGTTAAAGAGGAAAAACAACCATAATTCCTTTAATCTCATCTACAAGATGTTCATTATTGCGTCCCATAATATAAAAGATAGAACAAATATTCTGCCCTGACCTTGGGTATCTTATCATCTTACTGGGAAAACAGTTCTGAATTCTCTGAACTAGATGTAGAACACCATTAAGTGAAATCTATTAAAACACCACATTATTATTGCAGCCTATGGTTTGCTGGATCTTGTCTTCATCTTCTAATGTGGGATCCAATCTCATTTATCTAGAAGGTCTTGATAGAGTAATTTGTGGAAAATCAACCTCCTTCACCTTTTCCTGCTCTCTGCCTGCCCCGTGTTTGTGTCTGGTCCTGCAGTCTCCAGCCCCACTGCTGAAGTTCTAAAGGTGACAAAGTTCCCAGCCTTCTATAGATGAATGTTTTTCTAGGCTACAGCCTGAGGAGATGTGAAGGCAGGGCTATGGGTATTCATAATCTTAGAAAACCGTGTGTGTGTTTTCAAGGCATAGGAAAATGGTTATAACAAAAACAGCCACTCCCCAAAAAGCCAAAAAACAAAAACAGCATCACCTAACATGATTTGAGCATTTGCTATGAGCCAGGCACTGTGACAAAGGTTGATATTCATTGCATTATTAATCCTCAAATAGTGCAGTGAGTTAGGGTTCATTTTAGCCTCATTTCATGGATGAAGACTGAGTCACAGAAGAGTGAAAAAGTAGAATGCAGGACATATGGGAACTGGAATCAGGGAGTCGGACTGTACTGTCCTGGTTCTGATTTTTGGTTATTTGGACTCTGGAATTCAGCAACATAAATTCCATATGAGAAGACAGAATGACTTACCCATTTTATAGGTAAGCGTATATTCAACAGGCATATCGTTCTGACGAATGGTGGTTTAAACAAGTGACCTATTTAATGTTTGATATGTTTTGCTGCCTATAAGTATATAAAATGCAACCAGGTGCCCAGCAAGATTTCATAGTCACTGTTAATCACAGGGAAGCTGATATAGGAAATGCCTGCTCAATTAAATGCTTAAGTATGAGATGATTTTAATAATGATTTCTTGGATTTTTCTCCCATTGAAAGATCTACCTACTCAATAAGTCTAATGTACTTAGCCTCTTGCTAACCTCTGTTCAAGTTGCTATGTTTTATACTAACTAATAATGTTTTATTCATTCACTCGTTTGATAAGGCCTCCTAGATAGAAGATACAGAAGTGAATGAAGTAGTCCTTATGGACTTTACATCTAATTACCTGGAATAAAAATTAAAATTGTAGTGGAAAAGCAGGGGCATTACACTTGTTAGTCCCCTATAGAAGTCAGGGAGTTGATGTTTGAGCAGAAATACATAAACAGGATTTCAACTTCAGACAGTTACTGAAATTTGTATTAACTCTAATAGTTACATGCAACATGTGTATAGCACTTAGTAATTAACTAAATACTTATTTTGTCCCTCACAATATTCCTGTAAGTTACATCAAACTGCTATTCCTGTGTTACAAGGGAGAAAAACTGTGGCTCGAAGAAATTAAGTTTCTTGCCTAAGCATGTTGAATCGGCACTGAAGCTAAGACTGAAAATTTAAGCTGTGGTGGAAAACCAAACAAATAAAATACTAACAAAACTACAAACACACACACACAAGATTATACCATAAAGAATTAGCTAAACAAAGCTCATGTATTCTACAAATATTTATTTCTGTGTCTACTAGGTGGGCCACATGGCATATGTAGCCCTTTATGTGGGCCTTGATGATTGAGTAAACTTTCAAACAAATATAGGAAGAGGACTTACGGAGGCAAAACACTGTTAGAACACTGCAAACCAAGACAAGATGTGAAACCATGGAACGATCTGGTATGTTTAGGGAATTATGACTGTTGAGCGCAACTGAAGCATAGGGTCAGTGAGGAGGATGTGTTAAATGAAAGTGGGGACCATACACTGAAGGATCTATTGGCACTGCGAAATAAATATATACCTAATTGGCTATACCATTAAAGGTTTTAAATGGGAGAAGGGAATGTTGTGTAATATGAATAATGTTGTAGGAAATGAACACTATCAGCAGGTGGAAGAAAAGATTGGCAAGGTAAAAGTTCTACAATTTGCTTATCTCCTCTCAACCTCATGGTGTGTGTGTGTGAAGAATAGATAATAATTCAATATGGGTAGAGGACAGAGAACTAAAAGGCAAATGTAGGAAGAGGAGACCAGAAAGGTAGATTAGGTCAAGATTCTACAGGACTTGACTGCTAATAATTTAACCATTTTTTTTTTGTAGGCAGGGTTTATGGTACTTACAATCAAATATATGTTATTTGCCCATTTATATTTCCCTCAGTTCCTAGCACTGGATCACTGGATTGTGTATGTGGAGAACAAACAGCAAATGTTTTTCTTAATTAATAAATGTAATTTATTAATTAAATGCTAACTTATTAATTTAGTCTGCATAAGACTAAATCTAGTGAAAAGCAATGGAAATAGGGATTTCTCTGGAAACATATGTGTGCATGTCTAGAAAAAAATAACCTCATCCTCTACTAAATCAGACAATAAAAAAGATAGATTTTAAAGGAAAATGGATGGTAGAGCACCTATAACTATAATCTATGAAACTTATAACTAGAATACAATAAGAAGAAGAATCCTAATTTTTAAAATACTTGCATAGTTTAAAAGACATATTAAGAACTTAATAAAAACACACTATGATAAATATGGGACTTTACTTTTAGATAATGATGGATAAAAATAGCATGGTTGAAAGGAATGTAAGGAGTGGTTGCTGAATGATGTAAAAAAGAACAAAATGAACACAGGAAATTGCTCAGTTAGCTCATCCAAGACAGAGCACATGGTCAAACTGAGCCTAGAAAAGAGCTTGCCTCCAATGGGCACCATAGACTAGTACTCCTTTCTTCCATGTCTAACATGCTCTGCTATGTTAATGTGTTGAGTCTAAATGTTGTTACTTGCTGGCACAAAATATTAATTGCACATGAGCCCACATAATTTCCATCCTAAAACAGATATCATTCCATATTTACAAACTGTATGAGAGTTAATTCATGTTACAGAAACATATATATAGAAGAGACTATAAAATTATTGAACCCTCTAACATCGACTAAGCAGTCCCTTTTTTCCTTTTTTAAATTAAGCATACACTGAAAAATATTTATAACATATGAATAACAGAAATGAAAAATAACTATAAAACAAGCAGCCACACAATCACCACCCAACTTCAAAGTAGCATTATTGATATTTTTGAAGCCACCTCCTGATCACATTAACGTCAGTGACCCACACTCAGAGGTAACCACCATCCTGAATTTAGTCTGTATCATTTCCTTACCTTATTTATATTTTATCCTAAATATTTTGTTATTTGATTCTGCATGTTATGTTTTGTTTTATTAATGAGATCACATTGGACATAATCTATGCCTTGGTTATTTTCATTCAATATTATACTTTTTAGATTTAATTATTATGCATGTAGTCATAGCATATTCATTTGCACTGCTGTATAATATTGCCTTTCATGAATCTATCAAAACTCATTTATTCATTCTACTGTCAATGGATATTTGGGATATTTTCCATGTTTTTTGCTATTTTATTAAACAAGATATCTATGCATTATATCTTCTACCTGTCTCCGGGATAAACAGTAGGTATATAGTGGTTGATTGTGGGGAATCTGCATGTTCTACTTTATTACACAATACAGATTGATTCCTGAAGTGAATCTAATACTTTCATTCGCAAATACATTGTATGAAAGTTCCCACTGCTCTACGTTCCTACCAACACAAGACATTGTGACTTTTTACACTTCTACCAATCTGCTAACTGGGAATGAACTTGTCCTTCCAATATCTATTTTCATGATTGCTAACGAAGTCAAACACCTTTCTTTTGTTTACGTGCTGGCCACACATCCTTTAATGTGAAGTACACATTCAAGGTGTTTGTCCGTCTCTTCTTTGGCATTATTTGCCTTTTACATACAAATTTGTAGAATATATTTGTATATTACAGATTCAAATCCTTTGCCAGTGCATATACATATTATTACATTCTTCCCAGTTGTAGCCTATTTTCACTTAGTGATGTCTAGTCATAAACAAATATTTGTAATTTTTATGAAGTGAAATTTGCCTTTGTAATTTGCTAATTCTGTGTTTTCATTAAGAGAGCTTTCCTAAGCCAACAGCATAAATATAGTCTCCTATATTATCTTCTAAAAATTAGAACTTGCCTTTCACATTTAAGGTTTGTAATGCATGGAATTGCCTTTTTTATATAGTGCCACATAGGGAGTGATGTAAGGAAAGGGTTTCATTTTTTTCACATGTTGACAAGGAACTGTCTTGCAACAACTCCTACAGTCAATACTTTCCACCACTGATTGGTGGTGACAGTGCTGCCTTAAAGGAACTGGGAGTCTCCTTCTGGCCTCTCTTTTCTGTTCCACTTCTCAATTGGCTAAACCTATAAAAATACCATATATCTTAATTACTGTAACTTTATACTACAAACTAGTATCATGTAGGGCATGTCCTCCAAACTTCTTCTTCCTTGGCTCTTGTTACACATTGCTCTTCATACACATTTTAAATCACATTAACCAGGTCCATATCAAAAAATGGAGGAGGAGGAGGAGGAGAAAGAAGAGGAGGAAGAAGGAGAAGGGGGAGGAGGGGAGGAGAAGAAAAAAAAAAGGAAGAAGAGGAAAAAGCTTTCAATATGTCACCATCAAATATGATGTTTTTTGTTTTGTTTTGTGGTTGGTTTTTTTTTTTTTTCTTTTTTTGGCAGAGACTACCTGGTTAAGAAATATCCTTTATACATAACTCAATTCTGCTAATACTTTAAGTTTTTAAGTCTAATTTTATGGTGAAATTGGGTCTATCATTGCCTTTTTTTTAATACATCTTTGTCTCAAAAATATAAGTTGGGGTGTTGAGTCCTTTTTTCTCTCATCTGAAAGAACTTTCTAAGATTGGAATCCTCAGTAACTTAAAACTTTGGTAAGAAATTCCAGTAAAATTGTATGGTAATGATAATTTTGAGAAGATTAACTACTGATACAATTTCTAATGGATATAGAGCATTCATATGTTCTATTTCTTTTTTACTCTGTTTTGGTAATTTACATTAGGTATTTGCCCTTTCGTGTGGTCTCAAATTTGGCTACATAGAGGTGTTCATAATGTCCTTTTATTATCTTTTTAAATCCTGATGAGTTTTCATTCTCTCAGCATTCCTAATACTATTTTTCTTTTTGCCCTCTTTCATTTTTTTCAGAGGGTCATTGATTTCATTGGTCTTTTCAAAGAACCAACTTAAGTTTTATTGATTTTCCCTATTTCTTCTTTTAGTATTTTATTAATTAGACCTCTTATGTGTTATTTCCTTGCTCTTAATATCCCTGGACTTATTTTCAGCTCTTTTTCTAATTGTTTAATTAGACATTGAGACATGATCAAATGTGGTAACTTTTCCATATATCTTCCAGTTATTGAGTATGGTATTCTCTTTCTATTTCCTCCATAAAAGTTGTTCACTGGATTGTTCAGTTCTGTCTGATCTGTGAATTCCTCAAGAGATGTTTTCAAATCTCCCAATATGTTGGGGTACATAACCAAATTTTTTCTTGTAGTTCTACCAATTTTTGCTTTGTATATATTGAAGTTATAGCTTTAGACACATAAAGTTTAGAATGTCTATATCTTCCTAATTAAGAGAAACTCTCATCAATGTTTTGATCTACTTCATATCTATGTCTTTAAGGCAAAAAGCCTTATATCTCTTTATCTTATACTACTACGTCTAGACCAGATTTCTTTAATGTTTGCCTCGTACATCTTTTTCCATCCTATAACTTAGGTTTTTGTGTTCATTTGTTTAAGGCTGAAATCTGTTTTGTCTTTTTTTTTAATTCATTCTATCTTCCTATGAGTTAATCCATTTTGTCTTTTAACTAAAATGTTTGCTCATCTATATTGTGTATAATTATATATTTATTTTAGTTGGTGCTTTCTATTTATCCTTTTTTCTGTCCTTTTTTTATTCATTTGACTTCTATATTGAGTTTTGTATTGATTGATATTTCTTTCATTATAACTTTCCATATAATTTGAGATCTATATACACATTTTATCTGTTAGTGATTGCCTTATTAATTTTAATAAGCATAACTTAACCTAAAACCTGAAGATAAGCAGTCTTCTTAAACTCCAATCACCTCCTCCAGAGAAAGAGTATTTTGGTGACTATATTTTGGTTAATTAGATCTTCAAATTAGACTTAGATAGTCAATGTTTAGATTTTTCCACAAACTTTCTCTCTGTTTCAATCTCTTTCTCTATCTTAGACTTTCTAAATGGGATTGACCTCCCTTCTAAAGGACCTATTTTAGAATTCCTTTTGGAAAGAGACTGTTGGTGATAAACTCTCTGTCTCATTTTTCAGGAATTTTCTTCATGTTGCCTTGTTTTTGAAGGAGAGTTTTTTGGATGTACAATTGTAGGTGGGCAGTTATTTTCTGTATGCTATTTAAAAACACAATCCCACACTTCCTGTCACCTTCCATTACTGATTGCAATGTCCACTTAGTCTAATCATCTTTTCTTTGTGTGTAAACTGCTTTTACTCACTGAGTGGCTTTTTATATATTTTCTGTGCTTCAATGTTCTGCAGGTTCTAGGTTCGAGGTTTCTAGGTTTGGATTTATTTTTATTTATCCTTTGAGATTTCTGTATCTGGAAATGAAGGGTTCTCCAACAATTCTGGAAATTCCTATCCATTATTTCTCTAAGCAGTGCCTCCTTTACATTCTATTTTTCCCTTCTAGGAATCTAGTGAGATATAGGTGGTGCTTTTTCCTTACAATATATCTTTCAACCTACCTTCTTCCATATTTGTTATCCTTTCATTTACCTTTCTGTGCTGTTTTCCGGATGATTTCTTCAGATATCCCAGTTCTCTGATACTCCTTTTCACTCTATATAATTTGCTATTTAACCCATCTTTTGAAATATTTGCAAATTGTAAATAATATATTGTCAGATTTTTCAAATCTGCTTGATCTTTCTATAGTTCTTATTCACATTTTCCTACGCAGCTTTTAAACATATTTGTATTTTATATTTGTATAATGTTTTATTTTTATTTTAGATTTGTATAAATTTACTACCTGAAATCTTTTCAGGTTTAATATTGCCATGCATTATTTCTACTGGCTCTCATGGTGATCTATTTCCTTGTATGTATGCACAAGTTTTCATTTTTGATTATTCACTCTCCTCCTTTGTAACTTGATCTTTGAAAATTCTTTGAGGCCTGAAAGTAATTGAGGTTGAAACTAATTTCCTTCAAAGTGTACTCCTGTTTATCTCCATGAAGTCCCAGACCATTAAGTGAGGTCCTACTTTAAAATAAATTGTTTGCATGAGGTATTTCTATTTGCTTGCTTTGTTTTCATTTTTTCCACAAAGGATATATTAATTTGGATTCAAACAAGGCTGGCTTGTGTTATGAAGTCTCAGAGATGTTCCTCCAACCCTCTCCACCTACCACTAAAGTTTGTATAGGAAATTCCTCCTCTTTATGGAAGTTTATTTCCAGTTTACTCTTAAGCTAAAAGAGCAGCCAAACTCATGCAACAGCCTCCTAAAACACATCCTGCTTTATGCAGGCAGTAAATTTATTTCAAGTCCTGTGTACCTGGCACAGATATCAAAACCAAAGACTAAGATCATTTGTTATACAAAGGCCTGCCAGGCAAAAAGTCAGTTGCAGTACTGGCTTACCTATCTGGATTCCCACCATCACAATATTTTTCAAATCTGAGGAAACCAAAAATTCTTGGTAGCTCTGTAATATAATTTAAAAGTTTTATTTTACCTTTCAATCAAAATATTTTCACTGGAAGTGTGGTTCAAGGTATATCTAATCTGCATGTTACCAGAAGGACGGTCAAGATTCTCTTTTCTTTCCATTGGTTTATATGATAAAGACCCCAAGTATTTGTCAGGTGAATAATGGTTAATGAGTGAAGAAGTGGATGGTTCAATAATCAGCTCCTCTATGTCATCCCTCTATACTCAGGGTTGGCAAACTTTTTCTGTAAAGGGCCAGACAGCGAATATTTTAGACTTTGCTAAAAAGTCTAACTAAATGTCTCTGTCTCAGTCATTCAACTCTGCCTTTTTAGCGTAAGAACAGCCACAGAAAATACGTAAATGAATGAGTATGGCTGTGTTCCAAAAACAAAGAAGAGAAAGGAAAGAAATCAATTTATCTGTGCATTGTCTACATAAGTAGTGGTGAACTCCCCCTGGCACAGGAAAAACTCCATTTATCTAAGCACAGGAGAAATGTCTTGAGAAATTAAGTAAGTATAATGAACATTTCTCTGAAGCAGACAGACATGGTGAATCTCCACATTGTACACCAACTTCCTAGGAAACCAAAGGAACTGAGAAGACACATCCATTTTCCCCAGCTGCGCTCTGAGAGCTCACATTCCAAGAAACTATACAGTAATCTCTCATCTGTGGTAAAGTTTGCACTGGGACCTGTATGTCATCAGATATATTGTATAGTATTTTTTTTTCCGAAGGAAAAAAACATACATTGTAGTATTAGAGAAAGAGTGTGAATTATATTACTTGGGATTGGCTATAATGTATGCCCTTGAACTGGGCAATACTTAAGTGGTTTTCAGATGGCAAAATTGAGATTAAAAGGGTTGCTCACTTGAAAATGATGCTTTTTGTGGTGCTCCACAAAATAGAACCTTATAAATTTAACACAAAATGTCTTTCTCAGAGGTGAGGCATCCTGTGGAGTCATGCTTTAACAGTTTGATCATTAACCTAGCTTGAGCCTTTAAAAAATTTTCATTATAAATTGTAAAACATAAGGCTCAAAATTTATAAACTATGATTTTCCTTTAATATCAAAGATCACAAATAGTACCAACAACTTATTTTCATGGACGGCCAAAAAAAACCACCAAACACAACAAAAATATACATAAGGATTATGTTACCTTTGCAGCTAATATTCTAGGAGAATAAATGCTCAAAGTATTGGTTAGGAACATCTGTTCTTTTAGACATGTTGGTCAACTTTTCTCTGGACTCCATATGATATTTACTAGTTTGAGGAAAGAAAAATATAAACCAATATTCTAACGCAGTCATACTCAAAGATATTTCAAAATAGTTCAATATTTTATATCAAATATATATCTGTGTCTGAGTCCCTAAACTGGACAGAAATGGAGTTGAGGATTTTTTGGCAAAATCTGGGCTAGCAGCTAAACACTGCCCTATTTGAGGTTTCCCTGCTTCTCTCCAAATAGCAGTAGTCTTGGTAGTGCTATGGCACATAAAAGCACAAAGACCTAAGGCACCATGCTTCTCTCTCTAGATCTAGATAGCCCACCCACTTATTATATATGTCATTAATGTCCAGTTCTTGAAGGCTTCTACAGATCACTACATTTAAGAGTTCATAGGCTCACCAAAAATTTTTAAAAGGTAAATGAAAAAAAAAAGATGTAACTATAGATATAGTGATAAAGGTGATATTATTACATTGTGTAATAGTGTTATGATGATATGATTTAATGATAGGCTATTTTCTTTATATTTTTCTATTCCACATTTTCTACATGGAACATGATTTATTGTTATAATCAGGGAAAAAACACACGTGCACAGTGAGTAAAAGTCAGTCTTTAATGTCTAACTTTTGTCTTCAGTCTACCCAATGTGTCTCTGGCATGTGCTCTTGCCTTCATGGGCATTGGCCATCTGTTGAATTGACCCATCCCCACCTCCTTTAACCTCCAGCTCCAGCTCCTGCCATCCTTCTGGTCACCCCTTGCTTTTCAGCACAAATCCCTAATCTAACTCACCAGGTTCTCTTGGATGAGTTGTGTTACCAACCCCATGTCCACAGTTCCAGAAAAGTTCAGTCCTAACCTTATTCTCATTTCTTTTTTTTTTTTTAAGATTTTATTTATTTATTTGACAGAGAGAGACACAGCGAGAGAGGGAACACAAGCAGGGGGAGTGGGAGAGGGAGAAGCAGACTCCCCGCCGAGCCGGGAGCCCGATGCGGGGCTCGATCCCAGGACCCTGGGATCATGACCTGAGCCGAAGGCAAATGCTTAATGACTGAGCCACCCAGGTGCCCCCATTTCCTTTTTTGAAGAGAAACCAAGATAAGGGGTGCTTAGGCATGTTTAGTTCTATTTCTTGCTAACTCCCATCAGGGGAAGAGGATCAGTAGCAAAAAAGAAACATGGTTTAGTTCTGTAGAGCTGGTAGTGGCTCAGAATGTTTACTTTTTAACGATGGTTATCAATTTCAAACACTGGGATGGCTGGGAATTTACATCCATGTAAGGTTCAGAAAATGCTTGTATGTGTTTTATGTGAACTATATTTCAATGAAGCTGAAAGAAAAACAAGAAAAAGACCTTATTACTCAAACCATGGGCTGAGGACCAGCCCCATTACATCGGTCCCACCTGTTTCTCCAGAAAACAGCTCCCATAATCTAATCTACAAGTTATCATGATCTTTTAAGATCCAGATGGTGGACTTCACTTGATCCCCAAAAAGTGTTCAACCATTCGCTGTAACACAATTTTATGATTTCATGTGTTTTACCTATTACTTTATAGAGAACTAGAAGTATCAATACCAGATTTCTCAACCTTTGCTACTCAAGAGGAGACCGTGAACCAGCACAGTGATTTCACCTGGGAACTTGACAGAAATGCAGAATCTCAGGTCCCAGGCAAAATCTACTGAATCATCATCTACGTTTTTGAGAAGGATCCAGGTAATGAAAATGCACTGTTTTCGGTGCTAGAGCATGGATACTCATACTCTTTTAAAAGTAAACACACATGGGGCTAATAACTCACAAGTGTGAGTTAAATTGAGTGGAAAGAATTGTATAGTTTAGAAAAAGACCAATCCAGGCATACTGGTTATGCCTCCTCACTAGCCTATTGATTATTATAACTTTACACTGTAAATTCCCCAATAACAGGAGTCACATTCAGTGATACGTGATTTATAATAAGAAATGTGTATTTGGACTTTGTCCCCATTACTGGCACAGGGCTCCTAAAACCCCTGGAATTTCCTAAATGCCGAGAACGATAGAGGTGCCTTTTGTTATGTTAATAAGGCGATTTCAGGAAAGCCCCTAGATTACCTAAGGATGGGACTGGTCATCAGAGCAATCAACCTTGTGATAGAGGGTTGGAACTTTCAGTCCCAGCCCCAACCCTGACCTCTGGGGAAGGGAGAGAAGCTGGAAGTTAAATCCTTTGTCAATGGCCAATGAGTTAATCAACCATTTCTGTGTAATAAAGCCTCCATAAAAACCCAAAAGGACGGGGTTCAGAGAGCTTCAAGGCTGATGTGCCAATGAAGGTGCTGGGACAAAGGCACGCCTGGAGAGGGCATAGAAGCTCTGTGCCCTTGCGCTCTGCAGCTCTTCTATCAGGCTCTTTCTGAGTTATATTCTTTTATAACAAATCGGTAATGTAGTTAGTATGCGGGTTTTCCGAGTTCTGTGAGCCGCTTTAGCAAATTTTCCAATATTTAAGACTTTTATTAATAGGTGCTTGCCCTTTGTTGACTTTAAAAGATAAAATTGCAAACTTTTATTACAAATTTAAAATGAGGCTCTTAAAAAGCTCAACTTGACCAGACATGAAATAATTTTAAAAACCTTTAGAGGTGTATTGAGAAAAAAAAACAGGCTTTAAAAAACAAAACCACGTTTGACATTACCGAAGAGAGGTTTTTAGGTAAAAGTAATAAAAAATGCATACTGCATAGACAATGAAGATAGTTCTATTCATCTGATCAATGGGCAAAAAGCAAGCACTTACGGTCTTCAGCTCCAATCTTCTGTTCCTCTCTATTGCTGGAATTTCATGTTCATTTCTTCATGTTGGATGACTAAACCAGATGATGGAAGAGAAGGTAAGCCCGCATTTACTCAGTCCCGCCCTGCTCAGCCTCCGGAGGGGATGAATTCTCAGCTGGTTGACTGGCTGCTTTCAATTACCATCTGCGTTGGTAATTGAAGTTGCGGAGGTAGCGTAGTTGAGGTGGCTGCCTACCTTGGGTCTCATTCCTTGATTTTTTTTTTTCTTCCTTTCTGCACTGCGGTCCTCTCTAGGCTATCTTTGGTTAAGAGGACCCCTGGTCTGTGAATGGTGGTCTGTACCGCAATAAGTATTCTGTCCTCCTGGTCTACCATGTTCTGCACCTTGTTTGTCTGCTCCCTCCGTCACCTCTCCCTGTACTGGAGGGTTGGAAGACTGGTTCACACCCACTGGGTCTCCACCCTAGTAAGCCTCGCTTGCGGGAGGGCGATGCTGTTGCGCTTCGCCTTCAGGAGCATTCTCCCAGCCCTCCTTTTCCCCCTCGCACTATTCTAGTAATTCTGCTGGGAACAGCGTGGAGGACCCCTGCCACGTGGGGAGCGTCTATAATGGTTACAGTCTGCTGCATATTTTCTGCCTTGCACTGGAGCTCCACCAGGGCCTGTCAATTTGCTGCCTCCACGCCCTTTCCTCCATCAACAACGTCAAACTCCGCAGTCCATCTCCTACGCTGTGAAGGTACTTCCCGGGGTTCTTCTTTTTGACGGTGTTGTGTACACATAGATCTTACTTCATGTCATTTCTGCTGATGAAACCATACGTTTCTTACACTGAACCAATCATCTTACTGTTCCCCAAACCTTCTGGGCAATGAATTTCTTGTCCCCTCCAGCAGGCAGCCTCGACATGAGGCTCCCTGCGCCACAGCGTGTGGTGCCGGCTGCGCGGCTGCTACGGGTTGCGGGGTTGGTGACTGGGGCGGACTGTCGCAGCTGCCACTCCTGTCAGGTGGGATGGTAACTCGGCATGTGGTAGCGGTGGGCCTGCCCAGGGCCCTGTGGGGTCCGTTCTCAGCTCCTGCTACCTACGAAGCTTGCCGCTCTAGCAAATTAACCTGAATGAAGAGGTTGTGGGAACTTCTAACTATAGCCAATCAATCAGAACTAGGAGGAACAGCCTGGACTTGTGACTGGGGGCTGGAGTCTGAAGGAGGGGGTTGGAACAGGGGTGGGGGTGGGGCGAGGTGGCCCACAGTCTTGTAGGACTGAGCCCTCAACCTGTGGAATCTGAGGCTATCTGAGGCTAAATAATGTCAAAATTGAGTTGAATTCTCAGACACCCTGCTGGTGTCCAAGTACTGCTTGGTGTTGTGTAGGAAGCCCTCCCACGTATGTTGGAATTGGATCCAGGAACCCATAAGACCTTCTAATCCACAGCTGTAATCATGTGCCCTCAATTAACTCATCATCTATCACACAGTTCCCCTTACTACCTTCAGCTCCTCAGATTTTTCTCACTTGATCAGTATAGATCTGCTCCTCTAAAATCAAGAGTATCGTCTAGATAAATTTAACCTTCCAAATTTAAATGTTCAGGAACAAAATTTCATCCCAAAACAAAGATCCAAGTGGGTTGCTAAGATAGTTATTAGTTACTTACTCAAACCCAGAGTAATTGTATGCACAAAAAAATTCTATGCACAAAAACCATTAGCACTAAAAATAATTATGTCTAACTTCCCTAAGATCTTAATATAATTCAATCCTTCCAATTCGCCCAATTTTTTTTCTAATATGCCCAATTTTTAGTACTAAAAAGAAAGTCACTGGGAAGTCATAATATAATCCTTCTACAGAATTCATTTAATTAAAAATCAGGTGGTTCTGAGTTTTCCTTTAAGGCTCTATGCTAAAAAATTCCATTGATCATGCTTTCCAAAATGAAAGATTCAACTATAAACTTGAAGAATAATGGAATGGATGAATCAAAATATTCTTTCATTTTAGTTAATATAATCTGTTATCCGCTAAGGGTTCAAAATCACATCGCTAAAAGTGGAAACTATACAGAAAAAATTGTTAGATTTGATTAAAGTTTTCTTAAAAATTTCTATATGTTTTTAATATACATAATCAAAGGTATATTTATCCTAAATACAATATAGTTTTTATGGTTTTTTTAATTTTTTTCATTTTTCATTTTTTTAATTGAGTACAAACAAAACTTTTAAAAAATTGATACTGCAATTAAGGTCAGTAGAAAATAGGTGTAAATGACATGATTAGAAATTTCACAACAGAAAAAAAATGGCCATAAAACAAAAAAGTTTATCATTTTAGTAATCAAAAATGCAAAGTAAAAGAATAATAAAATATTGCCAATCTTTTTAACTTACAGAAAATGTTAACTATATTAGACAGTGCTTGCAAGACTGAGAAATAATTACCCCTTGCATTGCTGGTGGAAAGGTAAAAGTTAAAATCTTTCTGAAGAACAGCTGGGGAACACGCAACAAAAGCCTGAAATATTTGCATACTGTAAATCCAACCTTTCAAATTTACCCTTAGAAAATAATCTGATCTGTGCAATGATGTTCGGTGATCTCTTTTGAAAAACTGTTAACAACCTAAATGCCCAGGAGGAGAGCTTGGTCAAATAAGCCATGGTATATCAACACATTGTAATATACAAAGATTGAATATTTTGTAGAAGAAGAAAATATAATAACCTGGGAAGAAATAAAAAAATATACTAAATGGAAAAAAGTTAAAAGCAATGTGTGCACTATGATTCATTTTAGAAAAACTACATGTCAACTGCATATAACATGTATGAGTGGATGGAGCTAAATTGATAGAAAGTTAGATATAAAGGTAGATATATGGGTGGATAAATCAATAGATCAATTAATGGATAGAGGGGTATGAAAGATCACAAAGACTAGAAGAATATTCACCAAAACATTAACAATTTTGGTTAATTCTGAGTGGGATGTTAATGGTTACATAATTTTGATTTCCAGTTAAGCTGAACTTTTTTTTTTTTTTTTACTATGTTAAAATTTCTTTTATGACTCATCTAAAACCTGTTCTTGGTCTATTTTCCTATTAGAATTTTAGCATTTTATATATTAACTTACATGAGTTTCTAGGGGGAAAACAATATTCCCTTCTTCCCTTCTGGGCTCTAGGTTCTTTAGTTTGTCTAATAGTTAAATAGATGTAAGACATATTAATAGGAAAAAAACAAACAAAATTACCCATGTACAGAAGCCATATAAAGAAGACTCTAGGGGCACCTGGGTGGCTCAGTCACTTAGGCCTCTGCCTTTGGCTCAGGTCATGATCCTAGAGTCCTGGAATCCAACCCCACATCAAGGGCTCCCTGCTCAGTTGGGAGCCTACCTATCCCTCTGCCCCTCCCCCCACTTGTTCTCTCTCTCTCACATTATTTAATTAATTAAAATGTTTTAATTAAAGAGATAAGATTCTAGAGGCAGTCGGGTAATTGAGATTTATATAACATCCTGGACTAACGAAAGGAGTTGGGGTCTGGGAGGAAGGCCTTGTACAGAAAGAGAGGGAAGTTTGGAAAACAAAGGTTACCCTGTTGTGTAGAGAAGTTTCTTAGGTAGAAAGGTATCTCTATAATAGCTCTTTCTTGTACAGCCCTCCTTCCAGTGTAAGTTTAGGTAGTTGATGGGGAGGAAAAGAGCTTTTCTTGCATCTGCGGAGTTTTGATTGCCTTCCAAAGCGGCATATTTTGGGTTTGCAAAATCTGCTCCCCTTCAAGTTTGTTGACCATAAAGATGAAAAGCATCTGAAATAGTTGCTGCTGATAGTTTTTTTTTTTTAAGGTTTTTTTTTTTAACCAGGTATTGGTTTTTGTCATTCAAAAATTATTAATTTTTCATGTAGTCAAATCTATGGATTTTCTCTTGTGATTTTTAAAATTATTTATAATGCTTAAAACTATTCATCATTACTAAGTCAGCCAGTTGACTCTATTTTTTATAGTTTCCAGAGATCTCATATTTTTATATTTATCTCTTTAACTCACATGGAATTTATATTGATATATGATATGAAGTGAGACTAGATCTAATTTATTTTTTCCCACAAGTGTTAAGCAATTGTCCCTGAGTCACTTCTTAACAGCCCAACCCCATTCATTTATGATACCAACACAATAAAGTTTACATATTTGAATCTGTCTTGATTTTTCCTTCTTTTCCATTGTTTTGTTAAAATGACACTGTCTTGAGTATTGTAGCTTTATAACTTATAAGACAATTGTATTGGCTATTTGCCCCTGTTCATACTGAGAGCTAAGATTAGATTTACGATGGCAAATTAAAAAAAAAAAAACTTACTGTGGTTTTATTAGGTAATACCAGTTCTATGAATTATTATCAGAAGAGCAGACAACCTTTAATATATTTCATCTTCACTTGATAAAATTGTCTCTTAGGTCTCAGCAAACTTTTACCATTTTCATTATATAGTTCCCACATGTCTTTTCTTGCTAATGATATATCAAGATATTTTGCATTTTCAATGGGACTTTTCAATATATATTTTTCTAACTTTTTAGAAAGCATGAAAGCAGTTGACTCAAAAAATTATTCTAAAAACTTATTTTGAAATCAATTCTGACACATAATTTGGAAGCAATAAACAAGCTATAGACTTTTCACAGCGAGAATGATGAAGCAATCCAGAGTACAACATAGCAAATAATCAAAAGTATGGTATGACAAATATCTGTACTTAGTAAAAGAAGTAAATAGGATTCTCTCATAGATTCCCTTTCCTTAAAATAAGAGATAATTGCAAAATAAAATTCAAAATTAATCTTATCAAAAATCATCAGACAACACCCATATTACAATTTCCACCAAAAGATTTAGATTTAAATTTGGATGATGCCAGAGTATTCCAGTTTACAAGAATCACATTTAAAAAGCACAGTGTATTAAAATAGTTAATTAATTTTCTGGATCACACACTATTAAGAATTCTCCTGGCCAGGCAGTGGGGTTGGAGTTAGAGAGAAGGCAGGAATGCCCCCCCTCTGTGTATCATGAATGACAGCAATAGCTCCTAAGGGGAGAGCTTAATTCCCTTGGATTCAACCCTACTATACAACAGATGTAGGGGTTCCTGTGATGCAAATTGCCAGGGAGGATTTAGGCTGGACTAAGAAGATATCCATTATGGAAGAGTAAGATACAAGAATTCTTTAGGGATTTGGGCACAAGCAAATACTCAGAATTACCCCTGGTTGCTGGGATTTTGACACCAGAAAAATCCACACAGTACATGTTCCTTAGAAAACACAGTCTGACTTTCTAGAAAACAAAAATTAAATCCAGTGTAAAGATATGTGCATTTGGTCATTTGTTAGACATACCTAATGATGACCTAGGAACAGATACTAGGAATGATCTCAATCAGCCCCAAATCAAAATACAAAGGTTCTGAAGGAATAACTGAATCTCGGGTTTGAAGAAGTGTTTAAGTTAGTATTTAAACCAGCTAGTTCACCCACAAAACCCAGATTTTTTTTAGAATATGGAATATGGATTAACTAAAAAATGACTGCTGAATTTTCATACCAAATCACTTTTAAAAGAAAATCTTTGTAAAGTGTGTTCCTTTATCTTCAGTCTCACTAACTGTAGAATACAAAGCATAATTCTATTGTTACTGCAGTGAATCCTATAAAACAATAACTTGAATTGCTTCTGATATTGTTTTATCATCAAATCTTTTTCTTCCAAATATCGATTCCAGTCCCTCATGCTTTGACAGTATTTCTAAGGAAAAATTTAAAAGTCTGTGTTAATATCATTAACTGAACATAGAAATAGGGGAAAATGAGATTGATTCGTAAAACTGTTGGTAAAAGATAACCAAAAATATCCACAATTCTCTAGCTTCATTATTCACTCTATTACCATCAAACACCCTCAGTATCTTTAGCTACTAGAATAATACCAAACTTAAAATCAAAGATACAGAATGTGTATTTTTATGAGAAAATGTGACATGGAAAAATACCTCCCATTCAACAGGAAGCCCTTCAGTGAACTGAGAGTGAATTTTCCAAGAAGTTGGATTAATTCATGATTTCAGTAGCAACTATATTTTCACTTTATGGTATCATATTGTTTACATTATCTGACAAAACTGAGAAATTTGTATAGAAATCCTGTCTTCAAACATAGAACTCAATAAAATAACTCACTCATGAGAGAATGAATATACTTTAACCAAGGTTTAAAGATCATCTTATAACCATTTTCTGAAATAAGGGTTGACTCCTAAGGCATGGTTCTTTGAGAAAAGAGAATTTATAGCTATGCAACTCACTAGCATTCAATTTTGATTGCTATATAAACTTTTTAGTGAAAAAAATCTTACTTAGCCAAGTAATAATCCTGAACTAGTAACTGAACGGTAGTGAGAAAAATCAGAGTTCCAGCACATATTGAAATGAAACACTCTTAGATGGAAAAGAATAGGGTGATAGAGATGATGATAATTCTCATTTACACTGGATTTTTTAAAGAAGGATTTTCACAAAGTGACCATGTGTCTTTTTAACATCCAGGGAACAAAGCTAGAGATCTGAGAACAGTTACTGTTATATAAAAAAAAAAAAAAGGTTAAAAAATCACCAATTCTGACAAATGTTAGTAGGTACTGGATTAAATAAAAGTGGTTTCTTTAATGGGCAATGGTACACTGCTCTCTTAGCTGTCTAATGAGGCAAAGAATAAAACAGAGCCATTTTAGGAAATGGCAGGGCTGAGTTGTATGGTAATCCTTCAGTTGTTAAAGATGTGTGAAAATTTATTGAGAAATGTAGTTATTGAAAAATTAGTTTGCTAGTATTTTTAAATATGCAATCTATTTGTAATTTCTGTGATACTAAACAGACACCAATAAAACCCAGAATCTTAAGTCAGATATAACCTTCCTCAAATATTATATTCCTAGTTCTTAAAAAATAAAGGCAAAAATCAACTATTTAACATGCTTACTCAAGACTCTGGTCTACTTATATTTAGATTTTAGTTCCCTTACTTTATCAAGCACTAAAAAAAGCAAGAAATAAAAATGTGTATATCCTTCAAAAGAACAGGATTATAAAGAACATAACAAGTGAAAAAAATAAAAGCATAATGCAATAGAATGGATATAGTAATAATAATAAAGTTGGTAAAACAGAAGTAAATTATTGCAGTTGAAAAAAATATTGAAAAGAAATACAGACTCAGTATAATGGCTAAAATTAAAAAGACTAACAACACCAAGTGTTGGTGATGATGAGGCATAATTGGAACTCTAGTACATCTGGTGGAAATGCAAAATAGTTCATCCGCTCTCAAATACATTTTGCTATTTTTTTATAAAATTCAACACCTGTACCATGTGACTCAGCAACCCCACTCCTAGATATTTACCCAAGAGAAATTAAAACTTAAGTTCACACACACAAAAAAGCTGCATGCAAATGTTTCCAGCATCTTTCTTCATAATCACCCAAACTGGAAAGAACAAAAAGGGTCATCAAATGGTAAATGGATAAACAAATTGTGGAGTATCAATACAGTAGACTACTACTCAGCACTAACGCGGAAAAATCTACTAATTCATGCAACAAGATGGATGAAATTTAAAAGCATTATGCTAAGTGAAAGAAGCTAGACACAAAAGAGCACACAGTATGATTCAAAGATGTATCAGCTTTACAACAAAATTCTGAAAAGATAAAACTATAGCAAAAGAAGGAAGATCAGAGGTTGCTGGGGATCAGGGAATGAGTGTAGGAAACTGACTTCAAAAGGGTAGGGGAGACAGTTTTACAGTGATGAAAATGCTCAATGTGATTGTAGTACTAGTTACACAGTATATATATTTGTTAAAACTCATTGAAATATATGTTAATAACAGGTAAGTTTTACTGTATGTAAATCATACCTCAATAGAGCTGATTTTAAAAAGGAATGCAAAGGAGAATAACTGATGAAACACTTAATGAAAAACTAACAATGTGAGGTCATAACAAATCTCAGAACTATTAATAAATCACATCAATAAGCCTATACGATATTTTGGATGAATGGCTGAACACTGACCTGGCTCTATAATGAAGACAGAGTTGCAAAAAATGGGGTCATTGTGCTGTGTCATGGAAAATGCTATTTCACCTTGAATCCAGCTCAGGAAGTTACTCTTACTATTTCTTTACCACAGGAGGCAAATTACAAACTTCATCATGGTAGGATGGAAGAAAACATTGATAGAGCCAGAGAAAATGGATATAGGACAAAACTCTCAGGTTAGAGAGAAAGAGCTACAGAGCCAAGGAAGAGAAATCATTATTTGGATTAATGGCCTTTTTGTGTGTGTGTTTACTGAAAGAAGCACATATGTGTGGAAATCCATTAAAAAGAAAAGCTAACTGCAGTTAATTTTAATTAAAATGAAAAGAGCAAAAATGAAAAACTATGTGAAAAGAAATCAAAATAAAGATTGTTAAAATAAGAAGCAACTTCTTAGCACAAACCAGCAAGGAACGAGAGTGATATGGAACATGCCAGCTGACTGATTAAACTGATATGAAGATGTATCAGCTTTACAACATTTATTCTTTTTCTATGGATATGCTTACGCAAATGTATAATAAAATGCATGAGGTTCTCATTTAAGCATGTGTGTTCAGCTGTTCTCAAGCAATTCTTTTGTCACCAAATGTAGATTACTGGACTGTATATAGACTTACAGTAAAGAGTAGGAAAATCTTTAAAAAATTCTAAACTTAAAAAAGCAATACTATGGATCAAATGAATATTACAGAAGTTGAGGAATAAGAAAAAATCCGATCAGAAGATTTTAGAATAAAAAATTAAAAAATAAATATCCATATATACATGGGTATATGCACCTGTCTGCCTGTGCATGTATAATGTCATCTCTCCTTGAGTTATGAAAGTTTGTAACAAAGTTCTGAAACAGTAGATGAGTCAAATGTGCAGAGCCACTAATTCTGTATACTTTCCATGTCACTTAGTTTTTAATATCTTATAACATAAAATGACTTGTTAAATAGATTATTTGTACATTAGACTGTTAGTCTGTAAGAACTTAGTTCTCCGTGAATGACATCAATATGGCTCACAGGAAGTTCAAAACACAAATTTGGTAAAATATTAACACTGTAAAAAATGATAAGTAGAACGGAAAAGACACATGGATTCAAAGGACTATAACTGAAGGAGCTAATAATGAAAAGTTGGGGTAGAAAATGCATCTATACAATACAAAGGAAAATACTTAGCAAATTTCTATTCCTACCAAATCAGAAATGTTGAACAAATGAAGGGAAATCCTTGAAAACAATTATTTGCAAGAAAATAAAGCCTAAGATCATCTGTTCTATGAAGACATGGGAAATGTTTTCATCATTCAAAAGGTATGCAAGATGCAATACCTTAAACAGGTAAAGCACACATTTAAATTATTTATTAGAATAAAGCCCAGTTCTACAACGAGGCAATAGTACAATTTTAATGATATAGATTTAATACGTAGATTTTTCTGTGAACCAAAGGAACTGTAAATCTTTGCTAATATGAATAAAATACTGACCCAAGCACCTCAGTCCTGGGTAGATATACAATCCAAATATGGCTGAAAAGTAGATGTAGACTTTATGGAATTTATGTTCTACCCAATGAAAAAAATTAATGGTGGACATGTAAAGAAACAGGTTCAAGTGCTGACAAATAGCTAATATCAAGAAACCATTACTTAATTTTCAAGAGAATGATCGTCAGCAGAACAGAATAATGTACTTCCAAAGGAAAAAAAGAAACTGATGGCAGGCCCATCAAAAGAGCTTTCAATCCCAAACAATCTAACGGAGAAGAACCACAGACATTAGAACACGTCATTTTATCAACTCTGCATGCAAGTGCATGATATTGCTCCAGGCTGGGGATTAAGTGAAAAATTATCTGCATTCAAACCAAAGTGTTTCTCATCACGTCCATTTTGGATGTGACGACTCATGGCTCCTTCCAATTTTTTCTCCATCCTTTTCACTTCTACATCTAGGGTTCCTCCAAGCAAAGTATTTCCCAAGCCCCAAAGTACACACTACAGGATAAGCATGTTTTCTTTCCTTTACCAACAGCAGCAATACTCATTCCCTTCTCTCTCACATTTTCAGAGTAGGTGCTCTCCAAATAAAGCACCATTCAGTTTTACAGTATTGTCCGAAGGATTGACGGTATTGTTTCATAATAACATGCACCTTCCCCCTCTAGTTCTTATAGAATTTAGAGGACAAAATAATAGGAAGAAATTACAGAATGCTTTGCTCCTGGCACATTGCAAATTTAATTCTTACACCTATGCATCCCCAACAACTTCTACTCACAAGCATTTGTTCTACCTCTACACTCATCATCAATCTTGCAAATGCAACAGCGGGCACACTCGGCCTTCTTCTAAAAGCAACAAGGAGACTGCCCTTTTTCAAAATTATTCTGTACTGTTCTGTGGCCACAGTAGCACTTTTCACAGTTGGGATTATTCTCCACATTGTTGTATCCAGTCAAAGCCACTCAAGAATTCCTATGGTCCCAGCAGCACTAAAAATACATAACAGCCTCCTTACAATAATGGCTGTGAATCACAGCATTCCTCGGCTGACATAAGTAGTTAAAATAGTAGGAAAAAAAAAAGTTAAATAAAACTTTTTAAAAAGTTCAAGTAAAAAAAAAAATGAAAAGGGGGTTGAAAAGGACTCCCCTACCGTCTAACAATATTAAAGTCTGTCTCAAATTTACAAACGTCCTCAGCAACATCAAATGCCGCAGCTTCAAACACACGCGCCAGCTTCAAGCCCGACAGCTTCAAATGCCGCAGCTTCAAACACGCGCGGCAGCTTCAAACGCGCCAGCTTCAAACAGCCTTGGGGCAGCCATCTTGCACACGCTCCAAGGAGCACAACCTCAGGGCCCTTAGGCGGCCACCCCATCCCAGAGGCCACACAGAGGCTTTGTTGGGGGAAAAATGGGAAGAAGAAAAAAAAGAGGAAGAAGAAGAAATATAATTTGCAGACGTTAAATTAGCCCGTAGAGGGAGCTCACATAGCCCCATAATTTCACAGTAATTGGAATCTCCTGTAATTTAAAATGTAGCCCCATCATTTGTCAGAGAGAGCTTCCAGGGGTCAAAGAGTGCATGTCTTACTTCATACCGATCTCTGCATGCCTATAAAATGCAATTCCATTTAGACCCCCCTTGACCGTGTGTTTTGTTATCGCAACAAAAAGATGATGATTCTTGGATACATGTTCTCCAAAACCAGCCCAGAAATTAAAGTGACTCGTCTATGTGTGCTGTTAGGGTGAATCCAACTGAATAAAGACCATAATAAGAATAAAGTTCCAACAATTAGAATTGTCATGGCAATAACCTAAATGTCCCCCATTCACGGTGTTCAGTTTAGAAAGCTACGTGCTCTCTTTCAACCTTGACTAGAGATACTCTTGTGACTATCCATTTCTCTCACTGTCTAGAATCCTTAAACCAGCCATGCTGCAATGTGCCTTCAGACAAAAGGATAAAACCGGAAAACGAAAGGATACAATGGCAGAGAGCCTTTTCAATAAAACATGAGAGAAACAAAATTCCAAAATTCTGTGGAAAGAAATATTGAGGAGAAAATACACTCAAAAATAAAGCTTAGGTGCAGTTGAAAGTAGAAATGTATTACCTGCTCTTATGAAACAAATTGTGAAAGCAAACAAGTTTACATTATGTAACTCTTAAATATTTAGAAACTTTACATTTACGTAGAACTGAAATGGTTTCTAAAAACATTTAACCTTTGAAGTGATTTCTGTCTTAGAGTAAACACAAACTAAGAATGTAAAGAAAGCACAAAATGTAGAGCTTAATGAAGAATGTAACATATGTGGATTGTATTCTATTTGGGATAATCTATTAGGTGTTAAGAAAACATATCTACTTCATTTAAATTAACTAGCAGGCTTGTATGTCATTACTGCCTCTCTGTGATATACCTGTTGGTTTGGGCTATTATGATTACATTTCCTGCATCCTGTTGTTTAAAAATATATCATTCATAAAATGAAGATTTAAATGATGTTTAGTATTACAGATACTATATCAATAACTGTAAAAGGCAAACCATACATAGGTAAGGAATCATTTGCCTGAAGATGTGGGGCAGAGCTCAAATTCAAATTCTAATAATCACATCTATCCAAGATTCCATGTTAGGAATAAAAAGTATCTGAATTTTGTCTGAATTTGCCCAACTACTCTTCAATCTTTTCACGGCTTTATGTAATTCCTATCATAGAAATGCCTCACTTTTCTGATATGTCTGATAGCCAGGTCCCTGATTTCCATCTCTCATTTCAGACTCAATGAGAAAAACTCAAAAACCTTGTAGATGTGATTCATCAATAACAATGCCATACAAATTCAGGGTTTCTTGAGAGTAAGATAAACTCAGGGATCCTCACCCTGGTTTGGCAAGCTTTTGGGCTGCCAGGAATTCCACAATGAACATGATGGGCAAGGGGAGACTCAAAGGAGAATGCTTAAAGTTGAAGATCTCGAAAAGTAATGTCTATACTTGCCATGGAACTACAAAGACTTGTCAACTGTACATCTGTTCATGAAGGCTGGCTGACAATTTTATCACGTATAAGAATCTTATGTTCCAGTAGTTAAGGCTACTATACATTATAGAAGATAATAATCGATGAATTATCTTAAAGTTACCAATGATCATGAGCAGGAACAAAGGAAGTAATGCTTACTTGTTACAAGGGATAGCTGGACAGTTTCTGTCACTGGGAAATGAGAAAGTTAGCAATCAGGGGTCTTCTTCCAATGAGGAAAAAAAAAACAAGAAAAGTGAATGTAGCCTCTTCATTTCTGACTTCTAATATTAGAAGAGTCACACTCCATTATGAGCCTGAATACCACCTGACACATCCTCTAAAGTTAAACATGTGGGAAACAGGATAAACGAGCATATTAAAATATGGTAGTTCTCCTTCTTACTTGCCTATAACATTGATAAGGGATACAATCAAATTGTAAAAATGAAAAAAAGGCAGCACTTAGGTTTCACTTTGAACACTGAGCAAGCTTGGTATCTGATGGTAGAAGATACACATCCTATCTATGGTTGCTGACTTTTTATCCCAACAGAATAAATGAGACATTTCTGATATTTCTATAAATCAGCATAGAAAATTAAAAATAAGACTACAGTTACCTGGAATGCTTTCAGGGTCACATGATTTTCTAATTTTTTAAATTAACTGAATGTTAATCAGGAAAACTTTTTGATGGTTTAATTTCCTTGTTTTAAAATCTTTTTCAAAATATGACTGTCCCTATTACCTACAGAATTTCTGAACACAAGTTAATTGAGACCCCTACAGTCTCCTAGGATTGTACATATGACTATGATTACCCCAAAGTACCATATACATAGATGAATAGAAGACTAGACTGAATGCATCTGATCCATCAACTCATTTTTTTCATGAATCTTTGTGGTTCTTGTTATTTTTTTAACCCAAAGTTCAAAAACATTCATGTTATTTGAGAGTTCTGGCTTTTCAAGTGTATATGCAAAACACATACTCTCAGAAAGACCAAGAACTTTGTGATACAGGCTCCTACAAGCCATCTGGTCTGATGTCTAATCAGCTGTCTGTTCTTCCGATCTCTAGAATAGAGAAACTAAAGGTCAAAATTTTTACTATAAAACAGAAAATAAATCCAAAAATAGACTTAGTTATCTGTAAATCTGACCTAAGAAGAGCATACCTTTCTCCAAAATAAAAACTCAATGACTGATGATATATGGGAATTAATATAAAGCAATTGGTTACTGGGAAATTTTTGACAGCATTTTACAGGAATAATTTTTCCTCACTTAAATACATTTAGCTGGCATAGCAAACATATTTTCTGTACATTGTTTATATTTGCAGACTTATTTGTAGGCAAATAATAGTGGGAAAAGAAACCCAAATTTTGGTGGGATACACCATTAATATGGAGAAGTTTCCTTACTCTACCACAGGAAAATCCTGAGAGAAGTTTGTGTAGAATTCATTAAGTGAATTATAAAAGACAGTTATGTTTTACATAATTTCCAAGCTAAAGAACCTGAATATACTTCTAGCCAAAATAAGAAAAAATGATAGACTTCAGACCAAAGAGTAGAGGAAAACATGTTTGATAATGAATGGAATGCCTTAATTGGTGGGGGTTACAATGCATGAATGAATATTAGACCAGTTTTTTTTCTTCAAAATATTATCAATCCCAGCCATTTAAATCTAATGTGGCCAAATAATTTATCATCCAAAACTGTACCTTTTGACAGCATTAAGGAGCTCTACTAATAATTACTCCAGGCCGGGGCAAACCAGGCTGTATGGTTTCCCAACTTATAGCAGGACAATTTGAAATAACTGCTCTCTTCAGAGGAGGGATGGCTGACACTGGACATATTTTAGAAAATTAGTTATTTGTAGACTACTTTGAAAAATAAGACCTGGAGCCAATTTAATAAGCATAAGTTATAACAGATTCTGAAGGTAGTAGTTTGAGGACATGAGCTTCTTCAGATCTCTAGGAGCTGCTAGGTTCCTTGTATATCTAAACATCTTTCAACATCTGTCAGCTACACTATAATAAAGTACAAAAGATAAATGAAAAGTCAAACATCAGGCATAGTATGTGATTTTATAACCTCTTACTCATAAAGCAAGAAAGGATTATACTGACCTGTAAAGACACTTCTTTCTGTGTGTCTGAGTTATCAATGAGACATTTATGTATATATATATATATATATATATACACACCTATATATTTTTAAACATTACATTTTATATTTAATATATTTTATTGTTATATATTTAACATTTTTAAATTTTTATTTTAATTCCAGTTAGTTAATATACAGTGTTTTATATATATATACACACACAAAGCCAGCTGATAGGAATGTATTTTGTTTTAAGTTACTCATGAGTTGAAACGTGCCTTTTTGGCTTAACCATTTCAGAACATCTGTGAAATGCAAGTACAAAATGGAAATTGCTTAACAAACTATGCAGTAAGATAACCACAATTTTGTTTTCCCTTTGTCAAGGGAAAATAAAATAAATTTTCCATCAGTCGCAATGAGAGCTAGAGGGACTGATTATTCAAAATACAGTAGCACCTACATTTCTCCAAATATTCCCCAAGACATAGCATTTGTGCTGAGTATTCAATAATTTCCTCAAGCTGTATACCTGAAAAATATGTCTCAAGTCTGGTGTTCTTAATATGGTAGACAACCACATGTGTTCACAGCCCATATCTTTGAAACAATTATTCTCTTGGGTATGCAAATGTAGTGGGCTTGCAACATGTTTATTCAAAAGAGTAGAAAGAATGTTTCGTATGTGAGCATCTGCAGGTTTCCACTGGAAATCTGCATACAACAATACATTTCCCCATGAATTCATTTTTTTAAAAGACAGTTATACATCTTTTTAAAGCTTTACCAAGAGTTACCACAGCTCCATTTGGTTAACAATTTTTCATCAAGAAAAGCATATGAAAGAAACAAAATCAAAGTATGTATGTTAGGACCTATTACCTGCTTTATTGTTTGGATTTTTGCATGCCCTAAGAACACAAAAATCCAAACATCTTGCTATTCCTAACCCATTAGCCTTTTCACCATTCCCTAGCCACAATCTGTACTACTGCTGATCCGATCTTTGGCCTCACAACTATTCAGCTATTTTCTCTTTTCATTACCAACCTTCTCACCTATCCCTGAGCATAGATAAAGTTAAAACTGTTAAAAATACTTAAAAAGAACTCAAAAATCCATTATGATAGTAAAATACATTAATGTACATGTATTGAAAATGGATATATAAAGTCTACAACAAAGAAGTAAATACATATAGTATTCAAACAAGGTAATAATTTAAATATTATAAACATACAAACACTGAAGTTTATGAATTGGTGTAATGGATATATAAATAATTAAAATGATATACCCAAATACCATCATACCCAACAAAGAATAAAGCAACCATATGTTTCAAGTACCCAGGAGATACTCATCCATATTGACTATGTATTATTACCATACCAAAAAAGTTTTAATAAGTTTCCAAAATACTTATCATAAGGCCATAATTTCTTTTCCCAGTACATTAAAAACAAAAATGTATGAAACTTCTATTTCCAATAATAACTTATTTTGTTTAGATCAAATCTCCAATGACAAAAATTTAAATGCTAGATAAAATATTTTAAAATCCATTTAAAAGTTGACAAAGAGGTAACAAACTAAAGATACAAACCTAAGGGTGGGGAAAAAGGAAACATGGGGATATAAATTGTACACATGAGCATTAAGCTGCTCTTATCTTGAAGATGTGTGCTAAATTTGCCAAAACATGGTGTGGGCAGAATGGGGAAAAAGTCAGGGCCAAGAACATACACATTAGCAGGGAGTCTGAGAGAAGACTCCCTTCAACATTAATCTGGGACACAAAGGGTTTTGTACCTATGTAAAAGTGATTTATAAGCAATGCTTTGTAGGTACTAGAAGAAAGACTGAGAGAAAAGAAAGAAAAAGTGAAAGATGTAGTCGCTGGCCAGCCTTCCAGTAGATTTGCTGTCTAGATATGCCTAAGAGCTGCAAGTTTTATGCCTTTCATTTGTCACACCCACATGCACTAGTTAGAATAAATCTAAATCTTTCCTGGTGGAATGTGCCTTCATCCTGGCCTCAAAAAGTATACTTTTTTTTTCAAGACAATTGCAGTACGCAGGCAAAAGTAACAAAACACAGAAAGAAATGGGGCCTACACATGATCTAAATTATCAGCCAGAAATGTAATTACTTCCCAGAACAAAACTCAACACTTCTGAATGAAAGATAAAATCATTGAGACTCCATAATATCATTCATGATATCAAAAATACAATTTAAAAATTGCTAAATGTGTAAAGAAGCAAAAGGAAATGGCTAATAATAAAAAAATAATAGTTATAAGAAGCTTATCCAGAAACGATACAGAGATTAAAGTTCACAGAAAGAACTTTAAAATAGTTGTGACTAATATGATAAATATAATTGCAAAGAAGGTGGATAAAAATAGATGAAAATATGGTGTGTTTTAACAGAGAATTACAATCTATGAAAAACTGAATATTCATCCTAGAACTACAAAATACAGTATCAGAAATTAAGAACTCACTGAATGAGTTTAACAGCAGACTATGCACAGCAAAAGACAAGATAAGTTAACTAGAAGGCTGGCCAGAAGAAAACCTCTCAGTTGAGTATAGAAAAAAAGACAGAAAAAGAAAGAAAGAAAGAAAGAAAGAAAGAAAGAAAGAAAGAAAGAAAGAAAGAAAGAAAGAAAGAAAGAAAGAAAGAAAGAAAGAAAGAAAGAAAGAAAGAAACCATAGCAGAAATGGAAGAGGGATTCAGGACACTATAAGAATGGACAGGTTTTGCTGTCTCAGATGAACAGGAGAAAATGGGAGGGACAATATTTGAAGAAATAATGGTTAAAAATTAGAATTCCTTGATATGATGAAAGACATCAACCCACATATTCAAGAAGCTCAGTGAACCACAGTAGGATAAATAAAAGGAAAACTATACCTGGAAATATTGTAGTCAAGATACTGAAAGAGAATCTCAAAAGCAATTAGAGTGTGGGGTGAGGGAGAGAGTATTGTCCACAAGATGACAATAAAAATGAGAGTCTACTTCTCCACATTGGCTAATAAAAAACAGAGGACAATGAAATTACATTGTTATAGTTTTAGAAAATAAAATGCCTACCTAAAATTCTATACTCAGCAAAAATATCTTAAAAAAAACAAAAAGGAAATAAGGACATTCTCAGAGAAATGCATTGTCAGTGCACCCATACTACAAGAAAAACAAAAGGAGTTTCTTTTGAGTGAAGGAAACTGATCCCATATGGAAGAACAGATATAAAGGATTTGAAAAACATCATTAATGAAGTTGTTCTAATATACATACATAGAAATTATATCTATCAACTGCAGAATATGTAATTTTTTTAAGGGCATAAACAATTTTTAGCAACATAAAACATATTCTGGATCATAAAGTTAAGTCTCAACACACACTTCAAAGGATTGAAATTCTAAAGTATGTATCTCTGATGACCCCAGAATTAAGTTAGAACCCAATATATAAATGTTTAGAAATAAAGCAACATAATTTTAAATAACCAAAGATCTTTATAGACCTATGTCTATAAAACCTATAAAGCCATATCTACTGAAACTTAACTAAGAAGAAAGAGAAGATTTTAGAAGTCATGTGACTCTTAGAGACATTAAATCAGTAAATACCACCAAAAAATTCTAAATCCAGATGTTTTTACCTCAGAGTTTAATTAACCATTTAGAAAGAATAACACTAATACTACACAAATTATTTCAAGGAAGGGGGAAAAATATCACAAATTTTAATCACTGGCTTAATATATGTTACTTACATGAGACAAACCCCAGAATTTTTAAAAAAATGAAAAAGCTAAAGGTAACCATACAGCTGTGATATAAGATATAAAAAGATGTGCCTGTGAATAATAATTAAAATAAAGCTGGTGTATCTATAATAGTACCAGAGTAGATTTTAAGACATAAAACATTTATAGAGATATAGAACATTTTACAATGAAAAAAAAGTCAATTCACCAAGAATTTTTAACAGTTTTAAATGTGTATTCAGCAAATACATTGCTTCCAAATATATAAACCTCAAATTGATAGATCTCAAATAAGAAATAGAAAATCTGTAATCATTGTAGGAGACTTTATCATACTTTTTTTCCAGTAGCTGATAGAACTATCAGGAAAAGAATCAATAGGAATATGGGATACTTGGACATGATGATTATCCAAACTAAATGGACATTTATAAAAAAAAAAAAGTACCAAAGTACTAAATTATATTTCAAGTACCCATGGAACATTCATCAAAATTGACGGTATGATGACCGATTCAGCTGATTTGAAAAGCTGTTTTATCAAAGTTTAAAACTACAATTTGACTTTGGGGAATTAAGCTAAAATCAATAACAAAAATAAAAATTTAAATATATTTTAGTGAGCCATAATAAATATGCTACATATTAAATTTTGTGGGAGGAAGCTAAAGCTATACTAGATAGATATGAAAACGTTACATGCATGCACATATTAGAGATAGATATTAAAACTTTACATGCATGTACATATTAGAAAATTCTAAAAGCTTCAAAATCAGTTATCTAATTATTTCAAAAGAACATCATGTAAAACCAGAATATAAAAATAACAAAACCTTGGGGCACCTTGGTGGCTTAGTCGGTTAAGTGTCTGCCTTCAGCTCAGGTCATGATCCTGGAGTCCCAGGATCGAGTCCCATATCGGGCTCCCTGCTCAGCGGAGAGTCTGCTTCTCCCTCTGTCCCCCTACCCTGCTCTCATGCTCTCTCTCTCACTCTCAAATAAATAAATAAAATCTTAAATAAAAAACATAAGAATAGGAACAAATTATAACATACAACAAACATACAATAAAGAAAAAGTCAGCAAAGCTGTGGTGGGCTCAGTAATGGCTCCTAAAGAAAAAATATCCAGATCATAATCCCTGCAACCTTTGTGTGTTATCTTACGTGGCAAAAGGGACTTTGCAGATGTCACTAAATTAAGGATTTGGGGAATGGCAGATTATCTAGATTTATGTAAGTAGGCCTTAAATATAATCACAAATGTTTTGTAAGAGGGAGGCAGACAAATAATTGACTACAGAGACAGAAGGCAATGTGACAACTGGAGCAAGATGCCATGCCTTGGACTCTAAAGGTAGGGGAATGGCCACAGACCTGTAGAGGGAGCGCAGTTCTGCTCACACAATGATTTCTGCCCAGTAAAACTGATTTTGGATTTTGGGCCCTGAGAACTGTAAGAGAATATAGTTATGTTGTTTCAAGCCACCAAGTTTGTGGTAATTTGTTACACAGCAATTGAAAATCAATACAAAAGCCAAAATTTGGCTTTCTTGAAAACTATGTGTATATATATATATATATAATTGTTAAACCTCAAACAAGACTTTTTAAAAAAATATTGACAACAAATAAAAAAGAACATTACCATAGATTTTATAGATACTAATATATGAGATTATGACCAAAATTTGCCACTAATTTTGAAATTTTAGGTGAAATGGAAAAGTGCTTGAAAAGAACTTGAAAATGAACACAAGGAGAAAGAGCAAATTTCTTTATTACTAAATCTATTAAAGAAATTAAATAAATTTTTCAAACCCTGTCTACAGATAAATCTCCAGCTCAGATAGCTTCACTGCTGAAGTCTTTCAGACTTTTAAAAAATAACACCAATCTTACACCAAGCCTTCCCAAAAAAAGAAAACAGTTTTTGAAGCCAGCTTAATCTTGATGCCAAAACCTGATGAAGCTATTTCAAGAAAGTTAAAATAAAGCCCAGCCATCATGAATCTTGATACAATAATTCTAAAGAAAATATTACCAAATGAAATCTAGCAATATATTAAAAGAATAATACATCACAGATTGTTTCCACCCCACCCCTGGGAATGCATGGTTAGTTATCTTGAAAAATCCACCAGTACAATTCGCCTTATTAACAACATAAAGATGAAAAATCATATTCATATCTCAATAGATACAGAAAATCATTAACTAAAATTCAAAAATAAATACTATTAAAATGAATACATAAATTGTGTAAGGTCCTAGTCAGTGCAATGAGGGATATAAAAAAAAATTGTAATTTGAGGGGAAAAATCATAAAAGTACCATTATTCATTAACAACAGGGTTATAGTTATGAAAAATCAAAACCATTTAATTTATTTAATAATAATCTATTACTCATACATTTTAATAATGATTAATGTTGACATTAGCAATATTAATATCAAATATTACCCATTGTAATAATTATTAATATTGGTTATTATTATTTATTAAATTAATGATTTGATAAGGGTACTGAATATAGGATCAATATACAGAATTTAGTTTTTTCTATGTACCAGTAATGAAAATTAAAAAATAAAAAATTTCAAATGATATAAATTAAAATAGCCCCAAAGTTTATCCAATACATAGAACTCATTCTACAAACATTAATGACAGTAATTTCTAGAAGGCCTAAAAAATATTTGGGATATAACATTTTGTAGAAATATAAAGGGCCAGAAATGATAAGGTAATCTAGAAGAATAATTATCAAAGTCTTATACTTCATGTCAAGCAAAACTGATTATAAGACTTCAGTAGTGAAAACTGGTATTACTCCAAGGATGGACACACAGGCTAACAGAATAAAATAGAGAGACCAGAACAAATTCATAAATATATGAACATATACACAGACGTTGATTTATGAAAAAGTTTATACAACCTGTATACAACTGTACAGTTGAAACAGATGATATTTTCAATTACTGATGCTGGGTCAAATGTGCAAATCTTGATTCATATGCCTACACTGAGAGATAAAATGATAAAGCCTCTAGAACTTAACAGGATAGTATGTTGCTGATCTTTCCTACATAGGATACAAAAAGCCTGACTTTTAAAGGAAATGAGAGATAAATTAGACTATGTTAAAAATAACAACTTCTTTGCATCTAAAGACACCATGAAAAGAGTAAAAATGCAACCTACACAATAGAAGAATATATCCAAAATACACATATCTAACAAATGAACTGAATTCAAAATATATGAATAATTGGTATATTCATGAGAAAGAAAGAAAGAAAGAAACAAAGAAACAAAGAAAGAAACAAAGAAAAAGAAAGAGAAAATGGGCAAGTAGCTTGAATAGGCACTTCTCAAAACACCAAGATGACCAATAAACATATGAAAACTAATTCATTATTTTTCTGAAAAAAAGGAAATTAATGCCACAATGAGCTGCCACTACACACTCTTCAGAATGACTAAAATTAGGAAACACTGATAATTCAGTGATGGTGAGTGCTAAAACAACTGGCACTCTCATACTCTGCTGATGGTACAGCCCATTGGCACAACTTCGGAAAAGAGGTAGTATCTACTAGAGGTGGATATGCGCCCCAAATGATCCAAAATTTCCACTTCCAAGTATGTCAGAAAGGTATATGTATGTGCACCAAGGGGCATGTATTAGAGTGTTCATTGCCTCACTGTTGGTTAAAAACTGGAAACAGACAAGTATCCCTCAAGGGCATATATATATGTAGATAGATAGATAAATACATATACACAGAAATAATAAACAGTTTTGATAATTAACAAAATTTTGCTAAATACAACCATACTTATGGATGAATTTCCTGAACATAAAGTTGAGCAAAATTATCTAGATGTAAAAGAATACCGAATAGGTGAGTTCAAGTACCATAATCTAAAGGGTTAAAATAAAATAATAATAATCTGTAGTAATATTCTATGTTAAAAGTTGGAGAGCAGTTACATTTGAGGGTGGGGTGTTATGACAAGATGCGGCATGTGGGAGGCTTCCAGGACTACTGATAATCTACTTCTTGACTATGCAGTGGTCACATGGGTGTTTCCTTTTGCAAGAATTCATTGAATTTTAAGAATTCATTACGCCATTAATGATTTGTATGCATATGCTCTACTTCAGAAACACATTCACCTTAAGCAAAAGAAGAAAAGTAATATTTCTTCATGATCTCTAATTTGGAAAGTGTGAATTCTTATGATGTGCACTACTTTGAATTTACTATTTTATTTATTCATTCAATACATATTTATACAGCATCTGAAAAATCACATTGTTAGAATTTTCCCCTTGTTACTAAATATTCTTTGAAACTTATTTTTAATGACTGCATAATACATCAAAATAAGTATGATTTTATAGTATATTTACTCTTTTTTTTTAAACTACTGAGCATTTGCATGGTTTACAATTTTACACTATTATAAATAGCACTGAAATGAATATCTTTGTACTTTAATTTCTTACGATCCATAAAAATATACATTTGCTGGGCCTAAGAGGTATGAATATTTTTTTGCCATATTGTTGTATACAAAATGTGTACTGATTTGCAGTCCCATAGACTCTGTGTAGTTTTTCCATAGAGGCTGCAAAACAGTGATGTTCATGGTGTAGAATGCATTTTTCTAAATACCTTAATATAAGGACGTCAGGAAAAGGGTAACCATTAGTCCTTATTGCGTGACATTAAAATTAGCCCAGATTCCCAACTCCCATCCTTGGGCTTCAAAAACATTTCAATTTATATAGTTTGCATCCAGGGACAGTTATGGTAAAGTAATAAGTGATATCCATTCTGGAGAAAGAACATGGATTGTAAGGAAATCCAGACCCATTTTAATCCCAGCCTGGCACTTGCTACCCATTTGAGTTGGTAAGTAATTTCAGCTATCTTAGCCTTAGTCTCCACCCATATAAAAGAAGGTAATCATAGGATTGCTGTGAACACTAAGTGATAAAATATATATAAAGAGCCTAGCATAGTGTCTGGCCCAGTTGTTATCCAATAAGTGATTTATTTCCCTTCTCAATCATGATATGTTTTCAATTATCCATAGCAATGGGTCAAATGGCATAGATAATTCTAAAACTTTATATCGCACTGGACTTTTTACTACTGATGATAAAATATAAAGGAATTGATTTATTTCAGTTTCTCCACCTATTCCTGCCCTCCCAGCCAAAGTAAGGAAACTGGATAACACAGATTGCAGAATCAATCCATAAATAATTAAGAGCTGGTCTTGGGTCTTATTTGATGCCTAAGAACCTTAATCATTATGAAATTAAAATCCCCTTTGCAAGTTGTGTTTTCATTTGGCCTTTAATAAGTAACTTTCAAATGTCTTGGTTTTTTAAAAAGGGCCTTTAAAAATCATATCAGACATTAGGAAAGGGTTCCACTTAACAATATTTTTTTCTATATGAGTACTATCATTAAGACAATTACCACTGATCACCCTTTAATGATATTTCAAAACCACTTGAATATTTTTAAAAAGGTCACACAGAGCTACATAACTTATAAAACCGAACAGCACAAATGGGACTTTTGCATTTGTTCAGACATGTACCAGGTTTTAATTCCTACAGGCTCACAGACGGTTTTCTCCTTAGCAGTTTGCCAAATGTATTTTAGAATGTCCAAAATTTAAAATGTTGATGTATGTGAACCAACTACATAATGAAAGAATCCATGCACCATTAAAATGATAATATAAATCACTCTCTATTTCCTCAAACATGTGAAGTGCAAATAACTACATCACATGGAGAGGATCAGAAAGGTGAATAGGTAATATTTTGAGTAAAATGATAGACTTCCCCAGTCAACACTGACTTGTTCTTTTGTTTTTGTTTTTTTTTTTTTAGAGAATTCTTCTTTTTCTTTTTGTTGCAAATATCAAATTATGACCATGGAATATGTATAACAAGCTACAATGCAATTCCTTGATTATTCAGAGCCTAATCATACAGTTTGTGTTTTACCCCAGCCATTTGCTTCTACTTTTCCTGCCGGCTGCCTGCCTTTTGCCATTTCACTGCTTGTTAGTCTTTGGCCAGAGTGTTTCAGAAAAAGGCATTTAAAAAAAAAAAAAGAAGAAGAAGAAGAAGAAGGTTGGGGGAGGCAGGCCAAACCATTTGAACTTCTTCCAGTTTTGTCTAAAGTTCCTAGAGGAAGCGTGGAGGGTGCAGGTCCACAAAAGATTCTTAGGTTGTGTTTGACTCTCCGTCTCATTTCCCAACCCTCTGCACCTACCCCTACTATTCACACTGTAGATACTCATTTTGTGGACTTCTTGCTCTTCAGAAGGGAAGATAGTACCTGTTCAAAGAAGAAAAGGTCTAACATATTCTGATTTTGCGTATACAAACCAGAATATTTTGTATTTTGTTTGTGCCTAAATAGGGTGTTCTGGTCACCAATTCCAACGTATGTGTTTATGCAGGGGCTTCCCCACACCAATAAGCCATTCTCAGACACCAGCAGGGCATCTGAGAACTGAACTCATTTCTGACACTATGTACCTAGAGATGGTGTCAGATTTCACTGGTTAGGGGCTCAGTTCTACAAGACTGTCCCTCCACACACACTTGAACCGCCAGTTTCCAGCCCATGTTGTTACCCGTGCTTCTGACATATCAGATTACATGGGAGGTTCCCATGACCCACTCCTTGAGTTCAATTTGTACAGCAGCTCACAGAACTCAGGGAACCCATTAAGTAACAGGTCACCAATTTATTATAAAAGGCTACAACCCAAGAGTAGCCAGATGGAGGAGATGCATAGGGCAAGGTATGGGGGAAGGAGTGCAGAGCTTCCATGCCCTCTCCAGGTGCACCATTCTCCCCCAATCTCCACATGCTCACCAACTCAGAATTTCTCCAAACTGTGTCCTTTCAGTTTTTTATGGAGGCTTCATTACATAGAAATGATTGATTAATTCATTGGCCATTGGTGGTTGATTCAACCTCCAACTCCTCTATCCTCCCAGAGGTTACGGGGTGAGCGGGGGTAGTCTGAAAGTCTTCTAATCACATGGTTGGTTCCTCTGATGACCAGCCCCCATCCTTAGGTGACCTAGGGGCTTTCCAAAAGTTACCTCATTAATACTTTTATTACTCTCATCACTTAAGAAATCCCAAGGGTTTTAGGAGCTCTATGCCAGAAATGGGGACGAGGACCAAATAATATTTCTTATTACAAATCACAATATCACAGTAGCCTAGAAGAAAAATGGCTACTATTAGTTCTATTACTCACTAAAATACATTTCTCAACTATTTCAGGATTCACCTTCTTCAAACAGAGAATTACTAATGACTACACTATCTACTTCTCAAGAGTCATTCACAATAATTGGCTATTAAAAGACCTCATATAGATATGAGTAAATGTGAGCAAACAAGAATTGTTCCTATGAAAAAGTACAGTGAAAAAATAACCAAATTCGGAACCCACTGGGCTTGGGCTCAAATTTCAGTCCTGACACTGGTTGTGACTTCAGACAAGTTATTTAAGTCTCTTACTCTTCATTTCCTTGTCTGTAAAGAAGATGATGATAATACCAAGTGCTAGTGAAGATGCAAAACAGAACTCTCATATATTGCTGGTGGGGATACAAAATGATTTAGCCTTTCTGGAAAACACTTTAGCAGTTTCTTACAAAATTAAACATAAACTTACTGTATAACCCAGCAATGTCACTCTGGGTATTTATCCTCCCAAAATGAAAACTTATAATCACAAAACCCTGTATGCAAATGTTTACAGCAACTTTATTCACAATTGCAAAATCCCAGAAACAACTCAAATGTTCTTCAACTGGTAGATGGATAAGCAGACCATGGTACAGTCATACGATAGAATACAACTCAGTGGCAATATAAAGGAACTACTGATTCACAGAACATGGATGAATTTTAAATACATTTTGCTAAGAAGCAATACCCAAAAGTACACATGTTAAGATTATTTCATTTATAATATATGCTGAAGGGCAAAATTATAGGGATAAAAAGTCAGTGTCAAGGCTATAAGGAGGTGATAAGGGTATTTTACAAAAAGGCAGCAGGAGGGTGTGCTGAGGATGATGAAGCTATCAGGTCCATAGTGGTGGATAAATGGCTCTATACATTTTTCAAAACCCACAGACTTATGCATACCACAAAGAATGAGTACATAATCTTTAAAAAATCAACCAGTATGTGGGGAACCCAAAATGAAATTAAAAGCTGTAACAAATGAATGAACTATATTACAAATGAATAACATAACCACAAGGAACACGGAGAAAAAGAAAAGAAACTAAACTACTTTGGCAAGTAGTACTTTGGCTGATATTGTAAGATTAAAGTCAAAAGATACTCTACATAAACATTATACTCTAATTAGAAAATATGTTTTTTCACAGGGAATGAATCAGCCAATCTAGAACTACCTGATGTGTATACTAAGGTTGATTAAATAGGTATATATATAGAAAATAAGAGCCAGATTTGTCATTGTCAGAGAAAGAAGTTACAAATATGGAAGAAGGATAGTCTGAACCTTGTCATGTTGGATTGGAATTGGAAGTATCAGTATGAACTAATTTTTAATAATAGGTATACAGATAAATACAGAAATAAAAATATCTGTATGTATATGCATGTGTTATTATACATACATCTAATTTCTAGCTGTCTGTGGAGAAGCACCAGAAGCAATGGCACCCAGTAGCAATGAGAATACCTAGTACTCAAACCTTAGTTTCTAAACATTATGTTTCAACAAAAGAAAAATATGACTTCATGGTGAAGTGGTTTATTCCTGATCTGGGATAGAGAAAATGAAAGATGAATCTAGAGCATCTTCAGCCACAAAGTAATGAATTCATCAAAAAAGATGGGAACATGTTGAAAGGATACAAGCACCAGCATGAAAGACTCTACATAGCCAAAGCCAGGACAATTTGAGCAACAAAATAATGATAGTATTGGATTAACATCCATAGCATAAAATGAGTATCTATGAGTCCATGCTATATAAATAAATAGGTGGAAACAAAAATAAATGGGGAAGAAGGGACAGCTCTTCCTTACAAAATAATTGCAATTTATAACCATAGAAGGAATGCAAGAAATAGAAAAATCACAATTAGGAAATCACAATAATTGTTGCAAGCAAGATCCATCAATGGATGCTAAAATTAGTGGGTCAAACAGGGTATTTGAGGAGATATGGGATATTTGCATAGCCTCAAAGAATATCCCCCAAGATGTATATTAGTTACACAGGAAAAATACTAAATTTATACTGGAAAACCTAGGAGACACTATCTTTAAGGTCGCTCTAATAAGAAATATAACATCACCTGTCTTCTGGTATGAGGAGGGCATATCACTCCTACAGTATCATTGCCAAAAATATATAACCTTAATATAGTTATGAGAAGACCTCAATCACAAATTGAGGGGTAGTCTACAAAATAACTTACCATTACTCTTCAAAAGTGTCAGTCACAAAGACAAGGAATGGCTGAGGAACTGTCACATATTAGAAAAGACTAAGACATTACAACTAACTGCATTGCGGGATCCTAAATTGGATCCTGGAACAAACAAACAAAAAAGAATTGTAATAAAAAAAAATGAAATCTGAAGTTGGTAGTCTAGTCAGTTGTATTATACCAAAGTTAATTTCTTAGTCTGGATCATTGTACCTATGGCTATATAAAACAATGTTAGGGAAAATTGAGTGAAAGATATATAGGAATTCTGTACTATTTCTGCAACTTTTCTGTAAGTCTAAAGTTATTTCAAAATAAAAACTTTAAAAATTATTTTCAGTAATCAAAAAGTGAATTAACTCTTTCTGCATCATCCCATCAATTAAGAATGGTTGATTGAAGAACTATTTTAGTATGTGACATTAGACTAGGTAGAAATGAATTCTAAAGGATAATGTTGTCTTGTTCTTGTCCTACTTGACATTAAAGGTCTTTGGCAGTCTTATTTGGGTATTTCTTACAAATGCTGAGATTTCATTCTGATATTTACAAATCAATGTCTTAATGCTGTTTGGACATAGGGACAGTATTAATTTATTTTAGTAATCCTTTTAGATAGGAAGGACAGGAATGAGTTAAAGGTCTGAATCAAACCCAATACGCATATTCATCTACATGGATTTACAATGAAGAAAATATCAACATTCAAGGATAAAAATGCATTCATCCAAATGGATAGATTCTCGGCAGTGAGTTTTTAAAAATAAAAATTAGTGCTACCACATCCCTGAATATGATAGCACTGTCTGCATGTTTTTTTTAAATCAATACATTCTCACACACTATCATTTCAGAGCTTATCTCATTGCCAAGATATGAGGAACAATACAGTTGCTATATTTTGTCGACTCAGTTCTTTCCCATACTTGATCTTTTAAGTATGATTTTCTAAAGTTCAGTAAAGATAACAGTTGTGGGCTCTGTAAAATAGAACACTGAAGGAGACATACAAAAGACATGTGACCTCAATAGCTCCATCTATTATTGGGAAGTGTGTATTTTTCACAAAAGTTTTAAGGGCAAGACGTTTTTCCTTATTTTTTTAACCAAGTTTTATACTTGCATTGTAAATGCATCTTCCCCCTTGACTCAAACTCCACAAGAAATTTAATTTGATGGTCCCTGTAAAACATACAGCTTTATGACGATTTTACCAATTTTTGTCTTACCACTAGGTAGAAACCAACGAATAATATCTCTACCATTACCAACTAGAGGGATTTTTGGATGGACATAATTATAAGTTTAAGATCTCTATCATCTATTCTCATATAGATGCTTGAAGAAAAATATGAGATTCATTTAGTTTATCAGGATATCCAAGACAAGGTATGTCTTCTGAATTTTACAAGCATTTTATAAGTACTTCTATTTTGAATCAATGGTTCCACATAGACACTTGCAAGTAGACAACTCCCTTGCCTCCTTTCATTACAGAAATGGAGCTATCCATTGTTCTTTTGCTGGCATAATCTGAGTTAGACATAAATCAGAATTCATTAGTAGCAATGAATCTCTGATACTCTACTAGCTGTTACTGTAGAAATGGTCAAATTGCATTCAGATCCCTTATACGAAGAAGTTCCTATGAGAAAGAAAAAATACAGAAAGCAGGAATTATAAGAAATGTCTAGAATTTCTCAGCAAGGTATGTTTTACAGTCAGCACAACAGGTAAAACACCCTTTATCAAATATTTATTATGCCACATTAAGCTAGAAGTGCCATGTGGAAAGCACAAAGCCATATAAAATGTCAGTAACGAGCTATATACCACCAAAAAGAAAGAACTTATTTAAATCCACATTTATTAAAAAGATAAAATTTTCTATAGCTAAGTCTATCCTCTGGAATATAACTGTAGTATTCACTGAGTTGAACGACAAAGATCATGAAAATATAAGATTAAGCAATAATATATTAATGGCAATAGCACAATTATCATTTGAGTGAATACTACATATCAGTAATGCATTCAGTACTTATTCTGGCAGGTTCTTTAGATTCCCTAATCTTCACAATAATTTAGGCCAGTTAGGTATTATCTCCATTATGCAAATGAAGAAAATAAAACTTAGAATTGTATTTGTCCAAAGCCATGCAACTAATGATTGGCTTCCCAATCATTACACTTCTTCCTCCTCAAGATTAGTATTCCAAAAGCTCCAGCTATTCTTGAGAACTCATGGAAAAGCATCCTAGGTGCCAAGGCATTTCTAACACTGGTAGACTGCAGTATTTCCAGTTGCAAAGCTTTGACTTCAGCATCCACACTCTCTAAAGTAAAAGATTACTTCAGATGGAAATTTCAATAAGATGTTCTTTTCACTCTTTTCCATCTGCTAAGCACCTTTTCTGATCCCCTGAATTTCCCCAGGCTTCCCCAAGTCTGGAGTACAGATTATACTGCATTTACAGAAATGCTTAAATATCAGTGACTTATTGCACTTTCCAGTTCCCTCAAAGACTACCCTAAACCTTTCTTGGTGTTCTCAGGCTCACAAGTGCTCAGAGATAAATTCACACCCCACTCCCACCCATGTTGTACTGCCCTGTCCTACATCAGAATGCTGTTCTGTAGGCATAATCATCCTCCACCCTTAGCTAGTGGTCACTCAAGGTTGCCATGAGGTCAGAAACACATTTACTGTGAAAAGGAATCAGAGGGTTGGAGGCTGGGGGAAAATTATTCTTCTACTCTGTGTCATACCTTGTAATCTCATCTCTGAATTAGCAGGTTTATTCCTAGAATCTCAAAACTTCCCTCATGAACAGTATGCCTTTAGTGTCCAGTTCTTACCTCATCTTCTTTCAGACCTTAAGTCAGTGCAAAGGCTTAAGATGAGCCTTTCTTTCCTATTCTCCCCCATCTGTATATTCACTGCCTCCTCACAGTGCTAAAAATTCCCCCATCATTTTTTTTATTTTAATTCCAGTATGATTAACATACAGTGTTATATTAGTTGCAGGTGTACAATATAGTGATTCAACAATTTCATACAACACCTGGTGGTCATCAGAAGTGCTCTCCTTAATCCCCATCACCTATTTCACCCATCCTCCCACCCACCTCCCCTCTGGTAACCATCAGTTTGTTCTCCATAGTTAAGAATCTGTTTCTTGATTTGTCTCTCTCTCTCGTTTTTCCCTTTGCTCAGTTGTTTTATTTCTTAAATTCCACATACGAAAGAAATCATATGGTATTTGTCTTTCTCTGACTTATTTCACTTAGCATTATACTCTCTAGTTCCAACCCATGTCATTGCAAATGGCAAGATTTCATTCTTTTTTATGGCTAAATAATATTCCCATGTATGTATGTATATTACCTCTTCTTTATCCATTCATCAATTGATGGACACTTCAGCTGCTTCCATAGCTTGCCTATTGTAAATAATACTGCTATAAACATTGGGGTTCATGTATCCCCTAAAATTAGTGTTCTTACATTCTTTGAGTAAATACCACTAGTGCAATTGCTGGGTCATAAGGTAGTTGTATTTTTAACTTTCTGAAGAATCTCCACATTGTTTTCCACAGTGGCTGCACCAGTGTGCCTTCCCATCAATGATGAATGAATGTTCCTTTTTCTCCACAATCTCACCAACACCTGTTGTTTCTTGTGTTGTTCATTTTCACCATTCTTTAGGTGATAGTTACCATTCATTGTAGTTTTAAGTTGCATTTCCCTGATGATAAGTGATGACAAGCACCTTTTCGTGTGTCTGTTGGCCATCTGGATGTCTTCCTTAGAGAAATGCACGTTCATGTCTTCTGCACATTTTTAACTGGATTATTTGTCTTTTTGGTGTTGAGTTGTATAAGTTCTTTAACATATTTTGTATACTAACCCCTTTACTGGATATGTCATTTGCAAATATCTTCTCCCACTCTGTAGCTGCTTTTTAGTTTTGTTGTTTCCTTTGCTGTGCAGAAGCTTTTTATTTTGATGTGGTCCCAATAGTTTATTTTTGCTTTTGTTTCCCTTCCCTCAGGAGATGTAGCTTAGAAAGTAGTTGCTACAACCAGTGTCAAAGAAGTTACTGCCTGTGCTCTCTTCTAGGATTTTTATGGTTTCAGGTCTCAAATTTAGGTCTTTAATCCATTTTGAATTTATTTTTGTGTATGGTGTAAGAAAGTGGTCCAGTTTCATTCTTGCATGTTGCTGTTCAGTTCTCTCAATACCGTTTATTGAAAAGACTGTCTTTTTCCCATCGCATATTTTCCTGCTTTGTCGAAGATTAATTGACCATATAATTGTGGGTTTATTTCTCGATTTTCTGTTCCGTTCTCTTGATCTATATGCTTATTTCTGTGCCAGTACCATACTGTTTTGATTACTATAGCTTTGGAATATAACTTAAAATCCAGAATTGTGATGTCTACAGCTTTGTTTTTCTTTTTCAAGATTGCTTTGGCTATTTGGCATCTTTTGAGGTTCCATACAAATTTTAAGATTGTTTATTCTAGTTCTGTGAAAAATGCTGGTGGTATTTTGATAGGGATTGCATTAAATGTGTAGATTGCTTTGAGTAGTATAGATATCTTAACAATATTTATTCTTCCACTCCATGAGCATGGGATGTTTTTTTCAATTCTTTGTGTCATCTTCAATTCCTTTCATGAGTGTTTTATAGTTTTCAGTCTTTCACCTCTTTGGGTAGGTTTATTCCTAGGTATCTTACTGTTTTTGGTGTAATTGCAAATGGGATTGATTCCTTGATTTCTTTTTCTGCTGCTTCATTATTGGTGTATAGAAATGCAACAGATTTCTCTACGTTGATTTGTATCCTGTGACTTTACTGAATTCATTTATCAGTTCCAACAGTTTTTTGGTGGAGTCTTGGATTTTCTATGCAGAAATCATGTCATCTACAAATACTGAAAGTTTTACATCTTCCTTACTAATTTGGATGCCTTTTCTTTCTTTCTTTTTTTTTTTTTCTGATTGCTGTGGCTAGGACTTCTAGTACTATGTTAAGTAACATAGTAAGTGGTGAGAGTGGCCATCCTTGCCTTATTCCTGACCTTAGGGGAAAAGCTCTGTTTTTCCCCAGTAAGGATGATGTTAACTGTGGGTTTTTCATTTATCGCTTTTATTAGGTTGAGGTATGTTCCCTCTAACCCTAATTTGTTGAGGGTTTTTATCATGAATGGACGTTGTACTTTGTCAAATGCTTTTTCTGTTTCTATTGAAACAATCATATAATTCTTATCCTTTCTCTTATTGATGTGATATATCATGTTGATTGATTTGCAAATATTGAACCACCCTTGCAACCCAGGAATAAATCCCCCTTGATCATCATGAGTGATTTTTTAATGTATTGTTGAATTCAGTTTGCTAGTATTTTGCTGAGAATTTTTGCATCTATGTTCATCAGGGATATTGGCCTGTAGTTCTCTTCTTTAGTGGTGTCTTTATCTGGTTTTGGTATTAGGGTAATGCTGGCCTCATAGAATGAATGTGGAAGTTTTCCTTCCTTTTCTATTTTTTTGGAATTGTTTAAGAATAGGTATTAACTCTTCTTTAAATGTATGGTAGAATTGGCCTGTGAAGCCATCTGGTCCTAGACTTTTGTTTGTTGGGAACTTTTTGATTACTGATTCAATTTCTCTGCTGGTTATTGGTCTATTCAAATTTTCTATTTCTTCATGTTTAAGTTTTAGTAGTTTTTATGTTTTGAGGAAATTATCCATTTCTTTCAGGTTGTCCAATTTGTATGCTGTTCAATTTGATGGCATATAGTTTTTCATAATATTCTCTTATAATTGTTTGTATTTCTGTGGCATTGGTTGTTTTATCTCCTCTCTCATTTGTGATTTTATTTGAGTCCTTTCCCTTTTTCTTGAGAAATCTGGCTGAGGCTTATTAATTTTATTGATTTTTTTTAAAGGATCAGCTCCTGGTTCCATTGAGCTCTTCTACCATTTTTTTTAGTGTCTATATCATTTATTTCTACTTTAATCTTTATTATTTCCTTCCTTCTGCTGGTTTTAGGTCCTGTTTATTGTTATTTTTCTAGCTCCTCTAGGTGTAAGTTTAGGTTGTTTATCTGAGATTTTTTTTGCTTCTTAACTTAGGTCAGTATTGCTATAAACTTTCCTCTTAAAACTGCATTTGTTGCATCCCAGAGGTTTTGGAGCATTGTATTTTCATTTTCATTTGTTTCCATGTACTTTTTAATTTCTTCTTTTACTTCTTGGCTGACCCATTCATTGTTTAGTAGCATATTATTTAACCTCCACGTATTTGTGGTCTTTCCAGATTTTTTCTTCTGGTTGACTTTTGGTTTCATAGTGTTGTGGTCAGAAAAGATGCATGGATGATTCCAATCTTCTTGAATTTGTTGATGTTTGCTTTGTGGGATAATATGTGATCTATTCTGGAAAATTTTCCATGTGCACTTGAAAAGAATGTGTATTCTGCTGTTTTAAGATGGAATGTTCTAAATATATCCGTTAAGTTCATCTGTTCCAATATGTCATTCAAAGCCATCATTTTCTTGTTGATTTTCTGTTTAGATGATCTGTCCATTGATGTCATTGGGGTATTAAAGTCCCCTGCTATTATTGTATTATTATCAATTATTTCCTTTATGTTTTATATATTTGAGTGCTCCTGTGTTGGGTGCATAAATATTTACAATTGTTTTATCTCCTCTTTGGATTTCCCATTTTTATTATATAGTATCCTTCTTTGTCTCTTGGTATAGTCTTTGTTTCAAATTCTATTTTGTCTGATATAAGTATTGCTACGCTGGCTTTGTTTGACATCCATTTGCATGACAGATATTTCTCCATCCTCTCACTTTCAATCTGCAGGGGTTCAGGTCTAAAATTAGTCTCTTATAGGCAGCATATAGACGGTTTTGTTTTTTATCCATTCTGTCACCCCATGTCTTTTGATTGGGGTGTTTAGTCCATTTACATTCTAAGTAATTATTGATAGATATGTATTTATTACCATTTTATTACTTGTTTTGTGGTTGTTTCTTAAAGATTTCTTTGATCCTTTTTTGTCTTTCATGTTTTGCTGATTTTCTTTAGTGATATATTTGGATTTCTTTCTCTTTATTATTTGCATATTTATTAGTGGCTTTTGATACATAGTTACCATTAGATTTGTATATAACCTCTTCTGCATATAGCAGTCTATATTGAGTTGATGGTTGTTTACATTTGAAACCATTTTTTTCCTCCTCTCCTCCCCACATTTTAGGTATATGTTATTATATTTTATATCCTTTTTTGTGTGAGTTCCTTACCAGATATTTAATAGAAATATTCATTTTTACTGCTTTTGTGTTTCCTACTTCTATACTGTCACTTTGGTCTCCTTTCCACTCAAAGAGTCCCCTTTAATATTTCTTGCAGGACTGGTGTAGCAGTCATGAACTCCTTTAGTTTCTGTTTGTCTGGGAAACTCTCTCTCCTTCTATTCTGTACAATAGCCTTCTTGGATAGAGTATTGTTGGCTGTAGATTTTTCCCTTTCAATACTTTGAATATGTCATGCCACTCCCTTCTGGCTTGCAAAGCTTCTGTTGAAAAATCCCTTGCTAGCCTTATGGATTTTCTATTGTAAGTTACTGACTTCTTTAGTCTTGCTGCTTTTAAAATTTTTTCTTTATCACTATATTTTGCCAATTTAATTATAATTTCTTTTGGTATGGGTCTGGCTTTTGTTGATTTTTTAAAATTTTATTTTATTTTATTTTATTATGTTATGTTAGTCACCATACAGTACATCATTAGTTTTTGCTTTTGTTGATTTTGATGGGACTTCTCTGTGCCTTCTATCTGTTTCCTTTCCCAGATTAGTGAAGTTTTCAGCTATTATTTCTTCAAACAAATTTTCTGCCCCCTTTTCTCTCTTCTTCTAGGACTCCCAGAATGTGAATGTTATTACATTTGATGCAGTCACTGAGTTTCCTAAGTTTATTCCCATTTTGCTTAATTCTTTTTTCTCTCTTTCCATTTAGCTTGATTATTTTCCATTACTCTGTCTTCTAGATCATTAATTGGTTCCTTTGTTCCTTCCATCTTGCCGTTCATTCTATCAAGCAAGTTTCTTATTTTATCTATTGAGCTCTGTTATTCCTTTATCTCTGCTATGTTATTCCTTATCTCTGTGTTAAGCGTCTCACTCATATCTTCTACTCTTTTCTCAATTCCAGTAAGTATCCTTATGATCATTGCTTTAAATGCTCTATCAGGCAGTTACTTATATCTGTTTCACTGAAGATCTCTGGCCATGGCCTTGTCCTGTTCTTTCATTTGGGATAATTTCTCTGTCTCCTCATTTTGTCTGCCTCTCCGTGTCTGTTTCTCTGTGTTAAGAAAGTCATCTGTGTCTTCTGTTTTTGAAAGCACTGACTTTATGAAGAGGTCCTGGTCACTGGAGTGCCCTGCAGTGCAGTGTCCACTATTCACCAGAATCTGGCACTTCAGAAGAGTATCCTATGTGTGTTGCTTATGCTCTGTTGTTGTGTCTGAGTAACTTTTCCTTTCCATGTAGTAGTTTGCATTCTTTGCCTGTTGTGGGCTGTGTTTGCTCTCTGTGGGACCCAGGAAGGCCAGCCCAGGGCTGGGGGGAGCAAGGAGGGCGTGACTGCTGGGGTACTTGGAAGCAGGGTAGTGGTGTTAAGAAAATGTGCACTGGGCCACTAGTCCTATACCAGATCCCCGAAGCAGTGATGTGGCTAGGGGCTGCACATGCGGGAGCTGGGGGTGCGAGGCTGGGCATGGTACAGGATGGGGGCTGGGCATGGCTGGACAGGGCCAGTGATGTTGCCTGGAGGCGCATAGCTGGGCAAGTCCTGGCATATGCTTGTAGCAGCAGCAGCCGTGCACCCAGCTGATTCCACCTATCTTTTGAGCTTAACACATGCACACACACACTCACATACACAATCTTACATATAAACCCATTCAAATAAATTCCTAGAATTATTACCAGGACACCAAATCCATAATTAAACAAACTCTAAACTGAAATTTGAGAGCACCATGAATATCCTATTATCTTTATCAGACTGGAGTACAGCCCCTACTTATCTTTTAAAACTTCTGAGAACTCTTTCCTGATGTCTCCTAAGCAAAGTTGTTTGATTTTGTTCCATGTTCTTTGACTCTATTCATATTCTCTATATAATCTTTTATTTTGATGAAGTTCTTAAGTGTCTCCTCCCTTTTATAGAGTCTACACTCCTTGAGTGATCATTTCTTATCCAACTTGCACAGTGCTAGCATCCCTAGCACAGTTCTTGGCTTAATAAAGTAAATAAGTAATCCATTATATAAGCCACACAAGAAAACTGTTCTTGGTATTCCATTTTAAAATGTGGAGCTTTGGTCCTATAATAGTTGAAAGGAAGATTGCAATTTTGGTGCTGACCCACTAATCAAGACCTAGTGAGCTCTAGCTTAGCATAACTTAAATGAGTTCAGTTCTGTTTAGAAACATTTACTGAATATCTACATGACAGAGAATATTAGTATAAGATTCAGAAACAAAAACATTAACTTAAGAGCTAAGATGATTTATGGTATAACAAAAATTAAAACTACTAGGGAAATAGAAATGAGTGACAATTTTAGATTCAAGCAGATTTCTCAGAAGGCGGGAAATCTTGACCTATGTTTCTGAAGTAGGGAAGAAGGACATTCTAAGGGAGGAAAAAACTGGAGGAAAATCCCAAAGATTGATGAGTATGTGGAGTAACCAAGAAATAAGAAAAAGACCAAAATAGCTGCTATTTAGGGTATATGATTTTGGTGTGAAGGGAGAAGGTGGCTTAGAAAGTGACAATGGAAATATGGGAAAGAATAATTATGGAAAGCACTGATTAAATCATTTCCATCATTTATATACTGAGAAGGCAAATGGTTTTTGAGGAGAATGACCCAGTATTTCAACAAGGTAACACAGCAGTATACAGAAATATATTAGAAATTATAAGTATTGGATGTACTTTTAAGACACATCAACTACCATTGCCCTCTTCTTTTACTCCAGCCCTCTGGGAAGAGAAGGCAGCCTTCTCATCCTCTGGATATGTATACTGACAATAAATGCAATGTTAGTAACACTTTCTTTGAGGCACATTCATCATCTATTCATCTGCCCTACTGCAGCTAATATCAGAAAGGACTCTCTGAGTATTTCCTTTTCTTCAATATCCATTTGGAAATGTTGGTTATTTATTCATTATTGGGTCAACTATTTTATCCAACTCTGGGAGACAACTTAACAAATCACATAGCTAGGTCTTATTTGATTCTAAATCATATCATTAAGATTTCATCTCTTCATCTCCTAAAAATGAGAAATAATCAACATTCTTCATAAAAAGTGCTGAGCCAGAGTTTGGTACGTGATCTCCTTTCCTTATCTCCAAGAAGAGATGGCCATAAAGAGAATTAGAAGAAAGCTTTATATAGGGATTAGTCTAAGAATCTAGGTCAACATTAATAAGGTCTGGGCTAAGTCACTAGGAATGAAAAGAAAGGCAAATATAGGGAAACTCTAGATGTGTAGATTAGAACTAGAGAGATTGGTCAAAAGTAATATTAATTATGAAAGTGAGTTAAATCTGAAATGTCTGGATGAAACTGCCTGAAGCAGAATGAGATAAGTGCTGAGAACTGAGCCTGAGTACATTTCTATACCAGAGGGTCCAGCAGAGAATGAAGGGACTGTTGGATAAAAAGATATGTAAGAGAGGAGAGACAAGCCAGGAAAGGAACAGGAGTTTTGCAAAGGAGGTACTAAACATCTTGTTTTACCCAGAACTGGAATGCTGTGTGAATCATGGTCAGCTCATGGTCATACCACAACAACCATAATACTGTTTGTGGCCAACTACTACTAGTGCCTTTTCTAAACGCATCCTTAACAGTCAACTCTAAAAATCATCAGCCATGTCCTTATTAGGCCGTCTCTAGCATCATGATGATTATCGTGTAGAGTGTTCATATAAAATTTTTTTTTAATTTTTTTTATTTATTTTTTAACAGAGAGAGAGCAAAGCAAGAGAGGGAAGACAAGCAGGGAGAGTGGGAGAGGGAGAAGCAGGCTTCCCTCTGAGCAGCGAGCCCGATGCGGAGCTCGATCCCAGGACCCTGGGATCATGACCTGAGCCGAAGGCAGACGCTTAACGACTGAGCCACCCAGGCGCCCCTCATATAAAAATTAAATACCAAGTTTGTATTGTTATTCTCTTTGTCAATGACTTCCTTGGAAAAGAATAAGGAGGGAAAATAAGAAGTGTCCCTTATAAATGGTCTATCTTAAACATGTAAGTGTTCCTAGTAGTCTCTGGTGGAAAAGAGAGAGATACTAGAAAAAAATTCTCTAGCTGGACACTGAATACTTTATCGTTGCCTCTACTCACAAGTCACCCATTACATCCCCCCTCTTCCTAGTCCCTTGTGCCTCAAGTTTTTCCAGGTATCACTGGAAATCTTAAGACAAGTGAAACAAGAAATAACTCTTATATTTGTAGGAAAATAGAGCAAACTTAGCTGCATGGTGTGATTGTTCAGTTTGGTCTAGCAAGGTCACTGAGAAAGACTAGGTCTTGCTTGGGTTGGCACCAGCTGAGCAGGCAAGCAACATAAACTATGGGTGAGAGTAGATCAGTGTTGTACAGCGTCCCAGAGGACAGGAAGCCGGATGGCTCTGCCACGCCAGATGACCAGCCATGGACATAACTCTAAATAGGGAACTGTGTTTGTCAGCCTTCCCCAGAGATGCTGAAATCAATGTTCCATGGACAAGCCCATTGAACTGTCATTAGAGCAGATGGAAACTAGAGTTCCCATACTCCCCAGCCTTTAGTTAAAGTTATTCTTTGAGTTAGTTAGACCTGAAACTCTGAATTGTCCACATCTCCTGCCCAAGCCTGTCTAATTTCCAGGATGGAAAAATATCTCAAAAGTAAATTAAATTGAAAAGATTTGATGAATTTAAATCAAATTTCTGTGGTGTCCTGCTCTATACCCAAATATACCCCTCAAAAATCTACATCTCTTTCAGCACTACCAATGCCTTTACATTATTTTTCTGGATGTGATGAGTTCATTTAACCCTAATAATTCTAGCCTAGGATGAGGTCAGGTTGGAATATCCTTTTCTGAATTTTAATTCTAGAGAGATAACATCTCTCCTTTGTCTGAAAGGAACTGTGCCTATGTCCCATGTGATAGAACTCTGATAGACCCTGATAACTCTGAAATACAGACTCTTCTGCCTGTAATCAGATGTGACCTTTCAGGACATAGCTGGCTCCACAGCTAGAGATCCCAGGAGACCCACTAAGGCTGAGGATTCCATTGTTATGCTGAATATTTTAGATTCCTGGTCTTCTCTAAGATATTGCTAAGAAATTATCTCATTATTTATTTTTCTTAATCTACAGTAATCAATATCAATAAAATATTCTCTAAGTGTTTGTTGAAGTTTTTAGTTTTGTAAGTATACTTTTTCAGACCTTAGGAGAACAAAATAAGGAATGAGTACACTTTTGGGGGCATGAGTAGATAAGTAGCCTCTGATTGAATGACTCTAGAAATTTCAAAAACAGAGCCTCTCATAGGAATGTTTCCTTGGAAAAATAATACCTGGAATTTTGCACACAGATTTCTGATGGTCTGGCTTGACCTAAGAAAATAATTTGGATTTCTTAGAGGAGGGCCATCAGATTTTACATGGATTCTTAAACCTCGCTAAAAATTCACTCTTCCATACTGTTCTAAAGTCATTCCCAACATTTCCCCTTAATCCTTTCTCACCCATACTTTCAACTCTTTACCAGTATTCTAAGTGGCTCAAACTACTAGCATGCTAAAATAATTTATACATACTTTGATAGAAATAGATGATATATTATGTTGACTCATTTTAAGAAATGGCCAATTTATGGGTCAAAATTTGAATATTGGTAATTTCATATGATTCAATTGAAGATATTAATATATATCTGTATCTGTTTACATATAGATTAATATAGATATATAATCAAAAGAGTTATCTAGTAGATCCAAATCAGCAAATACCAAGTAATTTAATGTTTCAATTCTATGTATGTTTATGTGTATACCTTCAAACTTAAACGACTGAGGTTTTTGTAAGACTAATAAAATTACTGCTTGAAATTATTTAATTTTTATCCTTATTAAACCAGTTAGTTATTTATCCTTCAACAAATATATTAACATGCATTGTATCAAGGTCAATTACTTGGTGTGATATGTATCATAGTTATAAAAGAAAGGAAAGCCTGGGTGACAGGTGCATTGGACCTCTTTGTAAATTGTTTTTCAATTTCTCAGGAATCTTTATGATTTCAAAATTATTAAAAAATGTAATTTATTATATTTTCTATATTTCATAGATATATTTTAAGTAAAATTTAAAGCAAGTTTTCTTTAGAAGAATTATCTAGAAAAATTCTTATCCTTGCTGTTTCAAAGTACAAAAATGCATTTCCACACAGATATTTTAGATAAAATCCATGTATATTTTTGTATCTACCCATGTGCAAAGAGTAATCTAGAAATGTGCTCCTTATAGTTGTAACTTATTGCACGGAATTTGATTAGTTGCATGCAATAAGGCCTATACTTTGAAAAATAAGGTGACATTTGGACTCCAAATAAACATGTGACTTTATATCCCACCAAAAAAAAAGGAAACTGGCTACATCTGGTCAAAGATTAGCCCATTAAAAAAATCAAAAACTTAAAATTCAATCTGGAATTCTAAATTCTCCAATTACCAAAGTGCTCTCTGTTCTGCAGATGCCTAGAATAGAATTTTACATTTTCATAAAAACAATATTTTCCCCAGTATTCAGACTATTCCATGAAATATTATGTAATAATCAGCCCAAAAGAAATGATTCTAGTGTGGAAACTAAGTGGAAAGGAAATCAAGTCTTGAAAAACATTTATTATGGAGAATTTATCATAAAGAATAAGGAAGAAAATAATATTGATGACTATCTTTATAATGTGTTCATTCATATAATGAATGATACATGTAACCTCATTGAAATCAGGCCATTTTCAAAGAAGCACAAATTTTGAATCAAATTATGATTTTGAAAAGCTCCTACAACTTAAGATTTAATTTTCAGCCACCATAATTCCAAATTACACATCTGTCTTTCCTAGTTGGTATTAACAATAGTTTTCTTGTGTGGTCCAGTAGTTATTTGGATGTGTGACGAGAGTAATTTAAAAATGTTGAAGATTTTGTTTTTATTGTCATATGTCTGATTATTCATAGAGGTTGAAGAATGTCTGGAATAAAAAAGTCATTTGTGAGTCCTTATGTGGCAATAAATAAGCAGTAAACTTTACCAGTATGTAACACTCAATTTCTTCAAGGACCACATTGAAAATTTAGGGGTTGACTGCTATCATTCACTTGGCATAAACACTTTAGCAAATTAGAATAGAATCTGCTTATATTGTTCTAATCTTTTACACTCAGTCATCACTTGGAGATCACTGGGAGCTCCAAATGGGGAAAAAGAAAGGGAGAATCCCAGATCAGAGTCCTCTAAGAGTGGAACTATATACATTACTGTCCTCTAATGTAAATTCTCAATTGGGTTATACTTCAGTAAAAAGACTTCACTGGAAACATTCACAGATTCAAGCTTCTAACAACTTAATGACAACCACTAGAAAATGAGGTCATGGGAATTTCAACTTTTTAAGATGTAACCTCCCAAAATTATTAAAATGTTCATCAAATGCCCAAATGGAATTTGGTATTTTTTTTCTGATAAGACTTTCTCTAAGAAATTTCTTTCCCAGTAAATTATCAAATGTATTTTGAACATGGAGATGTTTGTAGTTTTTCCATTGATTGTTAATTTTGCTTATGTACTGAAATTCATTACAGGCAATTCACTAAAAAATGTAAACTGATTAATTTTTTTAAAAAGATTTTATTTATTTGACAGAGAGAGACACAGCAAGAGAGGGAACACAAGCAGGGGGAGTGGGAAAGGGAGAAGCAGGCTTCCCGCTGAGCAGGGAGCCCGATGCAGGGCTTGATCCCAGGACCCTGGGATCATGACCTGAGCCGAAGGCAGACGCTTAACGACTGAGCCATCCAGGTGCCCCAAAACTGATTAATTTTTATAATGAAAAGGCTATATATTTTCTTACTCTGAGAAGAATGAGTCCTAGAGACATTAAATCATTAACTCCGGTTAAACCATAACAACAAAAAGTAGAATTTAAGTCTCTCCAATCTTTGTTTAATACTCTTCCAATGACATCATTCATATCAATTCATCAAAGGAGTACCCAAGGCATATCGTCCAAACAAGTTAGTACATTATTTTTTAAAGATTTATTTATTTATTTTTGAGAGAGAGAGAGAGAGCAGGAGGAGGGGCAGAGGGAGAGAATATCAAGCAGACTCCGTGCTGAGCAGGGAGCCACCCCCACACAGGGCTGGATCTCACCACCCATGAAATCATGACTTGAGCCGAAATCACTAGTCAGACACTCAAATGACCCAGCCAGCTGCTCCAGGTTAGCACATTTTAGGTCAAATCCACATTTGAAATTTTTAAAAAGCAATTTTAAAATACTCTATAATTCAGATGTTTTACTTTTTAAAAATACTCATATGCTACTGAACTTCACAAATATAACAAAATAGCAATAAAATAAAAATAGAAAAGCCAAAATCAGGAAAAGTAGAAGTATAAAACCAGGGAAAATAGCAACATGAAATTCAAACCATTGTCTCAGATATTTTATGGAACAAAAGAGGTAAAACTAAATAAAAACAAACCAATAAGGAGAAACACAGTTGTAATAGCTGAAGCTCAAATTTGTCTCAGAGCTTACTGGAATTCAGGTTAAAAGAGAAACATTACCAATTATAATTCTCATTAGCAGAAAGGCAGAGCCTAGCCTCATGGAAATCAAAGCTTTCCCTAGCAGGATATTCTAAAAGATATCACAACAACAACAATAATAAATACTTACCATTTATTAGTCCATATACAGGACCACTAGGTAGAAAATATCTTCAACAGTATCTTTAATACAAATGGGATAATGCCGTATGAATCTTACACTGAACTTTGATTAAAAGTTTATGACTCATCCTTAAACAAGAAATTAGCACATGTGATTCTATAAAGACTAAGAAAATAACTATTTATGCAACTCTGATAATCTGGCTTGACCCAAAGAAATAATTTGGAGTTCTAAGAGCAGGAATGGCAATGAGGTTTCAAATTTGTCATCTCTAACTAGAGCAGTGGTCAGTCTGCATATCTCTCATATGGTCTTCTGAAATGTTATTTATCTCATCGTGATCTGTGTTAGAGAACCAGTAATTCCATATTTTTTTCTTCAGTGAAGACCTATAATGTTGTGGTTCTATAATAGAACATAGAATATCTTAGCATGGACAAAATTTCTTAAATGGGATAATAAAACACTAATCATGAATAAAAAGATCAGTTTAATCAAACATCATTAAATTAAGAACTTTTTATCAAAAGACACCAAATATTTGAAAACAAAACAGAAAGCAAAAGATATTTGCAATATATATGTTTGACAAAGTATTCCTATCCAGAATATATAAAATCTTCTACAAATAAGAAAATTACAGAAGATCAAGAAATGGGCTAAAGACCTGAGAGGTAGCACTCAAAAGGTTTTATCCAAATGGCTAATAAGAAAATGAGGGGGTAGTCAAAATGATTAATTATCAGATAAATGCCAATTAAAGCTACAATGCTATACAAATACACAACCATGAAAATGGCTAAAATCAAAAGGATTCGCAATATCAAGTATTGGCAAGAATGCTAAACAATGGGAACTCTCAAATACTGCTAATGGTTAGATGAATATATTCAACTTATAAAAATCTTTCAAGCTGTGCACTTAATATTTGTGCAATCTAGCGTATATATATACTGTGAGTTATACTAGTTACAAAGGCTTATAACAATTATCAACCCGAGTGATCGTGGTTTTATATAAACATTTCCCATCCCAATGTACCATATATATTTCCATTTATTCCAAAGTTGTTTCATGATTAAGATTTTTTCATTTCCCACAAAAGCCCTATATATTAATTATGACATTAATTTAAGGTAGGATACTTGCCTGAATGGAAGACTATTCACCTCACCTCAAGACGTGTCGTGGGGATCTTTCAGGGAACTTTAATTTATCAAATTGGCCTTCTCACTTTTTCAATTGAATGCAAACAGCACTATAAATAACATGTAAATTCTTCGCTTGAGATAATAAACCAAATTTTAAGATGGCCTAAAAACTGATAAAGTCCTTAATTCAGAAAACTTCAATACAACTCTGATGTAATTATATGAATTTCAAAATAGATTTAAAGCAATTAGGTTGCTCATAAACATGATAAACAGCATTATAAATTATCAGAAATGACTATGAGGGAGCTAATTAATTTTATACAGAGTAGAATCTCAAAAATATAAAGAAAATCACCTGAGTAAACTCCATCTTGTTAAAACAGAAATACTTAAATGACAGAGAGTGTTATTTGTGTCCAGCTCTAATAAACACTGAGAAGGGAAGGAAGAAAAGAGAACTGAGGAAGTTGAAGCTGACCTTATTGTTCTGGGGATGGAATTGTGAAATTCCACTTAAATAAGTGGTGTAGGGACAACTGGGTGGCTCAGTCGGTTGAGCACGCAACTCTTGGTTTCAGCTCAGGTCATGATCTCATGGGTCATGGGATGGAGCCCCTGGACTGGCTCCATGCTCAGTGGGAAGTCTGCTTGCAGATTCTCTCCCTCTGCCCCTCCCCTCACTCTGTGTGCGCCTGCACACATGCAGGCACACGCGCTCTCTCTCTCTCTCACACAAATAAATCTTTAAAAAAATGGTGTGTACACACACACATTTAAACAAGAACTTAAATTCCCCAAATGTATTAAATTAATATAAAAATTACTAGAACACTCTAGACAGACAAATATGGAAATCATCCATAGAAAAACTTATTTTTTTTATTACGTTATGTTAGTCACCATACAGTACATCATTAGTTTTTGATGTAGTGTTCCATGATTCATTGTTTGAGTATAGCACCCAGGGCTCCAGGCAATATGTGCCCTCTTTAATAGAATAATTTTTAAATTAAGGAATCTGCCTCTAATTTTGTGAAGCAAGATCAATGGAAAAAATGCCCTATATTTCTTTTTTTTCTCTTTTTAATTTTATTTTATTATTTTATGTTGATCACCATACATTACATCATTAGTTTTTGATGTAGTGTTCCATGATTCATTGTTTGTGTATAACACTCAGTGCTCCATTCAGTACATGCCCTCCTTAATACCCATCACCAGGCTAACCGTTTCAAAGCAAACAGCTTCATACCAAAATTTAGAAGAATCTATATATTCTATGAAGCATTATAACTGAGACTGATTCAAGAAATAGGTCATTGGGAGCTCCTCAAGTTCAGGGACCATGGGTCATTCATCCCCAGTACACACAGTAGCATAGGAAGGCACACATTAGATAGCTGGAGAATGTTCCCTGAAGGAGTAGAGGTGAGATCGTAAGAAAGCAACTGAAAAAGCCAGACAGGAAATGGGAAACTGTCTTCACTGGGTAAGTTTAACTACTTTCATTTTTAAGCTGGAGTACTTCCACGACTTAGGCTGCCTCTCTAAACCTGCTTTTAAGAACTGGAAATCAAGCCAAAACATCAAGTGCTGGCAAACTTATCACTCACTAGGTTCAGAGTAAATTTTTAAAATATTTGTGAAATATTGACCTTTCCTTCAAATAACAGCATAGAGCAGAATGTATACCCTTCCTCATGGACAAATAGGTGCTTATTAAAAGATTATGTAGAGTTTCACCAGGTTTTTTTATTTTAAAAAATGTGTAACATCAGAGTTGGAGGCTTAAAGTCCCCTTTAACATTTAGGGCATTGAGCCCCCTTTCTTTGTAGTTTATAAGATGTTCAAGTAAGAACCTTAACTGTGTGGAATAAAATCAGAGAAAACATCCAGCAGAAGTTAGTTCTCATGAAAATGCCTCAAATACCACTAAGTGATTTACTGCACTAATCCCATAAACTGATTTGGGATTAGCTTTTTGGAAGGTGAGCAGGGCAGATTCATATCCTAGTTGAAAGCTTCAAGCTAAGATTCAGTTTGGACATACTCTTCTTTCATTCCTTTGCAGTGCAAGAGCAGCTTGAACTTGGCTCAGTGAGAATCTAGCAGAGTTGCCTTGACACCATGTCTCTTCCACTTGCTCTTGTCCTTAAGCAGATGCCACCCTCCAGGAGATCCAGAGAGCTCTGGAGATGAAGTTAGGCCATGACAGTGGCCTAAAGATTGGAAATATAATCTGCCAGGATAATTAAAGTATGTGCTTCTTTTAAGAATAATTTTTTCTTCTTTGATATACACCATTATTCTATAGAAGGAACTCCCAAATTTGAAAAATATGAATCTTCCAAACTTTTCAGAGTACTATAAAATGCTGAACATGTAAAGTTTATGTGTGGAAAAGGCAGAGACTGACAAGAAAGTCTGCAGTATCATGGTATGCAGGTGCATGTTTTTGTACATAGTTGTTCAAAAGCACCAACTTGTACATTTTGCCCTTAAATTTTCATTTTCTTGCATCTGAAACGTTCTTGGTTTTTAAGAACCCTCTATGGAAATGCAAAAATAGCACTCCAGTATCAAACTTAACACACTCGTCAGCAAATTTCTAAGTGCCATATCAGATTGTCATAGAATTGGGACATAGAAGAAGCACGGTATGTTAGGTCAAAAACAAGGGAACCTAGAAGCTGGGATAACTCATTGTCTATACAAATTGGAAAATAAGGTCTAATATTTATCTCCTTTACATGAACCTAAGGTCACGTTAATGCCAATCCCAGTGAAAACCTGGTCAAAGTACACTGATCCAGAGACAAGGAAATAACTTCCAAAATTTGACTCTTCTACTCTCGTTCTGACTGTCCAACCCTAATGACTGCTCCATAAGAATACTTAGAAACAGCCTTATCTTACTACTTACCAGTACATATTTGTCTATAAGACATTCATTTTTTATGCTGTTTGGGAAAGAAACTCTAGCATAAAAACAATATTCTCAAAAATAAGCATCACAAATAGCAGGACACTTCTCAATATAAAATACAATGAAATAAATTCAGGACTGGGGTAATATTATCCATCCACAGTTCAGAGCTTAGGTGAATGTGTGGGTCATTCATTCCATTTACACTGTAGCTTCACAATTAATATTTGAGGAAAGAAGACCCTTTGCATGAATTTTGGGGTAACCACATTCAGATATAAGAAATCATTTCTCCATTTTATTTCAAAATGACCATTCCTCTCACACTTAAAGTGCATTTCTAAATGTATGTTATCTGATAGGCTGGCAATGTCTTCTCTTATGTAATGTTGCAGTAAGAATATTGACATGGAAAACTATTTTGGAGGTTGTAAACAATCCTGTAGGGGAAACTATCAAATCATATTTCCATGCTCTCCCATTATTTTTTATAATGCATTCAACCTTTTATTTTAGCTGTTAGTTCTTCATTTCTCATTTTTCAACTTCTACTAAGAAGGCCAATGCATACTAACCACTTGAAGAAACATTTTTAACCTATTCTTTGCCCTCTAGCTCCAATATTTGGATATTCTGATTTAAAGTATGAAAGAAAACAACTCAGTACATACTCACTTAAGCTATTATCTCAGGAACCCTGGGAATCAAATAAAACACCAACTCTACACTTTAGAATTCATGCTTCATGCATTTGTGTCATGCAAAATAATTTTAACAGAGAATTTTATGGTAAACAAAGAGGAACTAGAAGTACAGATGGGTAAGGGGTCAAGGATAGAAACATGGAGAAGAAACCTATGACTTTTACCTGAAAAGCACATTAAAAAAAAAAAAAGCTAGGCAGCCAGAGGACAGGTTTGTGTGGGATTTTTTATGACAGTGATTAATGAGTATACCAGTTATTCAAGTGTATCTCTACATCTTAAATTAAAGTAAACTTCATTTTGGAGCCCCTTCTCCTACTAAAACTAGTGACTTTTTGATATTTACAGTGTTTGATATTTGCTTGGGTTAAATATATTTAACCCAAGTTAAATTATTTTCTATAATTATATTTCAATACACAGTAATTGATTCTCATATTACTTACTATAAAGTATTTTTAGATTTTAAATAATCAAAAATGGGGGCGGAGCAAGATGGCGGAGGAGTAGGAGACCTAGATTTTGTCTGGTCTCAGGAATTCAGCTGAATAGGGATCAAACCATTCTGAACACCTACGAACTCAACAGGAGATCGAACAGGAGAGTAGCAACAACTCTCTGAACAGAGAAGCGACCACTTACTGGAAGGTAGGGCGTGCGGAGAAGTGAATCCGAGGCGATATTCGGGAGGATAGACGGCGGGGGAGGGGCCTCCGCCGGCCGCTTCTGGCAAGTGCTAGAGCCGCGGAGCACAAAATCGGACCTTTTAAAAGTTGGCTCGGCGGAGGGACGTCGCTGCAGTGGCTAAGCGGGGGGTGGAATCCTCCCGGGACAGTGTGGTCTCAGGACCCTTGGGGTCACAGAGAGACCGGGGGTGCCTGAGTGTGGCAGAGCTCCCAGGTATCAGAGCAGGGAAGCCGGCTGCAGAGACGGAGCAGAGTCACGGGCTCTCAGCTCTGGGTTGCCACAAACTGTGATCTGCGGCCCAGTCGGGGCACGGCTCCCCCAGCAGGGACCCAACAAGCAGCAGATCCGGGGAGACTCCCCTTCCTTCCCGGGGAGGAGCGGTGCGGGAACGCACTGCAGGGATCTGCTGGGTTTGGAGACTCCGAGCGGGGTCGGGTGCCAGAGATAGCAACGCTCGATCACAGGCCAGGTGAGCACGGAGTGCGGCCGGAGACCGGGGACACGGAAGTGACTGCTTTTCTCTGGGGGCGCACTGAGGAGTGGGGCCCGGAGTTCTCGGCTCCTCCGGGCGGAGACTGGGAGGCCGCCATTTTCGCCCTGGTCCTCCAAAGCTGTACCGAGAGCTTGCAGGGAACAAAAGCTCCTGAGAGCAAACTGGAGCAGCTTCCTTAGCCCGGACCGACAAGGGCGGGGCAATTCCGCCTCCGGCAAAGACATTTGGAAACCACAGCAACAGGCCCCTCCCCCAGAAGATCAGCACAAACAGCCAGCAAGCCAAGACCAAGTTGATCGATCAAGGAGAATAGGAGAACTCCAGCGCTACGGGAATACTGCACATAGATTCATGGCTTCTTTTTTTTTTTTTTTTTTTACCATGATTCATTATTTCATCAAAGTTAATTTTTGTTGACTTTTTTTTATTTTTCTTTTTCCCTTTTTCAACCAACATCTTATAAATCCCTTTTTTTAAAAAAAAAACATTTTTTATTTTTTTTTCATTTTTAGAGTCATATTTTATCCCTTCATAGTAGTTATCCTTGTTTTTGGCATATATATATAAGTTGTTCTCTCTTTAAAATTTTGAGGTACAGTTTCTTCTAACAGATCAAAATATACCCTAAACCACTAGTGTATGGCTTTGTTCTAGTCTCCTGCCTGATCACATTCTCTCCCTTTTTCCTTTTTTTTTCCTTAAATCTTCTTTCTTTTTTCAAACAACTTATCTTACCAAGTCCTTTTATAAAATCTTTTATAATTTTCATCTTTACAGTCATCTTCCATCCCTTCATTGTATCAACCCTTATTTTGTACATATATGTCTTTCTTCCTTTAAAATTTTAGGAGGCACTTTTTTCTAACAGACCAAAATACGCCCAAAATCTAGTGTGTGGCACTGATCTATGCACTAGCCTGATCATATTTGATCATATTCTGCCTTTTTTGAATTGTTTTGTTTTTGTTTTTATCTTTTTTTCTTTTTTTTTTCTTTTTCTCTTTCTTTTTTCTTTCTTTCCCTTTCCTTTCCCCTGGTTTCAGGTCTTTTCTGATTTGTATACAGTATATTTGCTGGGGACGTTGTAAACCTGTTAGCCTTTTGTTCTCTCATTCATCTATTCTCCTCTGGACAAAATGACAAGACGAAAGAAATCACCTCAGCAAAAAGAACAAGAGGTAGTACCGTCTGCCAGGGACCTACTCAATACGGACATTAGTACGATGTCAGACCTAGAGTTCAGAATCATGACTTTAAAGATACTAGCTGGGCTTGAAAAAAGCGTGGAAGTTATTAGAGAAACCCTTTCTGGAGAAATAAAAGAACTAAAATCTAACCAAATCGAAATCAAAAAGGCTATTGATGAGGTGCAATCAAAAATGGGGGCACTGAATGCTAGGATAAATGAGGCAGAAGAGAGAATCAGCGATATAGAAGACCAAATGATGGAAAATAAAGAGGCTGAGAAAAAGAGAGAGAAACAACTACAGGATCACGAGGGCAGAATTCGAGAGATAAGTGATACGATAAGACGAAACAACATTAGAATAATTGGGATCCCAGAAGAAGAAGAGAGAGAGAGAGGGGCAGAAGGTATATTGGAGCAAATTATAGCAGAGAACTTCCCTAATGTGAGGAAGGAAACAGGCATCAAAATCCAGGAGGCACAGAGAACCCCTCTCAAAATCAATAAAAATAGGTCAACACCCCGACATCTAATAGTAAAACTTAGGAGTCTCAGAGACAAAGAGAAAATCCTGAAAGCAGCTCGGGAGAAGAGATATGTAACCTACAATGGTAGAAACATTAGATTGGCAACAGACCTATCCACAGAGACCTGGCAGGCCAGAAAGGACTGGCAAGATATCTTCAGAGCACTAAACGAGAAAAATATGCAGCCAAGAATACTATATCCAGCTAGGCTATCATTGAAAATAGAAGGAGAGATAAAAAGCTTCCAGAACAAACAAAAACTAAAGGAATTTGCAAACACGAAACCAGCCCTCCAAGAAATATTGAGAGGGGTCCTCTAAGCAAAGAGAGAACCTAAAAGCAGCAAAGAGCAGAAACGAACACAGACAACAGACAGTTAACAGTCACCTTACAGGTAATACAATGGCACTAAATTCATACCTTTCAATAGTTACCCTGAATGTAAATGGGCTCAATGCCCCAATCAAAAGACACAGGCTATCAGATTGGATTAAAAAACAAGACCCATCCATATGCTGTCTGCAAGAGACTCATTTTACACCCAAAGACACCCCCAGATTGAAAGTGAGGGGGTGGAAAACCATTTACCATGCTAATGGACACCAAAAGAAAGCTGGGGTGGCAATCCTTATATCAGACAAACTAGATTTTAAAACAAAGACTGTAATAAGAGATGAGGAAGGACACTATATCCTACTTAAAGGGTCTATCCAACAAGAAGATCTAACAATTGTAAATATCTATGCCCCTAACATGGGAGCAGCCAATTATATAAGGCAATTAATAACAAAAGCAAAGAAACACATTGACAACAATACAATAATAGTGGGGGACTTTAACACCCCCCTGACTGAAATGGACAGATCATCTAAGCAAAAGATCAACAAGGAAATAAAGACTTTAAATGACACACTGGACCAAATGGACTTCACAGACATATTCAGAACATTCCATCCCAAAGCAACGGAATACACATTCTTCTCTAGTGCCCATGGAACATTCTCCAGAATTGATCACATCCTAGGTCACAAATCAGGTCTCAACCGGTACCAAAAGATTGGGATCATTCCCTGCATATTTTCAGACCACAATGCTTTGAAACTAGAACTCAACCACAAGAGGAAAGTTGGAAAGAACTCAAATACATGGAGGCTAAAGAGCATCCTACTAAAGAATGAATGGGTCAACCAAGAAATTAAAGAAGAATTAAAAAAATTCATGGAAACCAATGAAAATGAAAACACAACTGTTCAAAATCTTTGGGATACAGCAAAGGCAGTCCTGAGAGGAAAGTATATAGCAATACAAGCCTTTCTCAAGAAACAAGAAAGGTCTCAAATACACAACCTAACCCTACACCTAAAGGAGCTGGAGAAAGAACAACAAAGAAAGCCTAAACCCAGCAGGAGAAGAGAAATCATAAAGATCAGAGCAGAAATCAATGAACTAGAAACCAAAAGAACAGTAGAACAGATCAACGAAACTAGGAGCTGGTTCTTTGAAAGAATTAACAAGATTGATAAACCCCTGGCCAGACTGATCAAAAAGAAAAGAGAAATGACCCAAATCAACAAAATCATGAATGAAAGAGGAGAGATCACAAGCAACACCAAAGAAATACAAACAATTATAAGAACATATTATGAGCAACTCTATGCCAGCAAATTAGATAACCTGGAAGAAATGGGTGCATTCCTAGAGAAGTATCAACTACCAAAATTGAACCAGGAAGAAATAGAAAACCTGAACAGACCTATAAGCACTAAGGAAATTGAAACAGTCATAAAAAATCTCCCAAGAAACAAAAGCCCAGGGCCAGATGGCTTCCCAGGGGAATTCTATCAGACATTTCAAGAAGAATTAATACCTATTCTCCTGAAACTGTTCCAAAAAATAGAAATGGAAGGGAAACTTCCAAACTCATTTTATGAGGCCAGCATTACCTTGATCCCAAAACCAGACAAAGACCCCATCAAAAAAGAGAATTACAGACCAATATCCTTGATGAACATGGATGCAAAAATTCTCACCAAAATACTAGCCAATAGGATCCAACAGTACATTAAAAGGATTATTCACCACGACCAAGTGGGATTTATCCCTGGGCTGCAAGGCTGGTTCAACATCCGCAAATCAATCAACGTGATACAATACATTAACAAAAGAAAGAACAAGAATCATAGGATCCTCTCAATAGATGCAGAAAAAGCATTTGACAAAGTACAACATCCTTTCTTGATCAAAACTCTTCAGAGTATAGGGATAGAGGGTACATACCTCAATATCATAAAAGCCATCTACGAAAAACCTACAGCGAATATCATTCTCAATGGGGAAAGGCTGAGAGCTTTTCCCCTAAGGTCAGGAACGCGGCAGGGATGTCCACTATCACCACTGCTATTCAACATAGTATTAGAAGTCCTAGCCACAGCAATCAGACAACAAAAAGAAATCAAAGGCATCCAAATCGGCAAAGAGGAAGTCAAACTCTCACTCTTTGCAGATGATATGATACTGTATGTGGAAAACCCAAAAGACTCCACCCCAAAACTGCTAGAACTCATACAGGAATTCAGTAAAGTAGCAGGATATAAAATCAATGCACAGAAATCAGTGGCATTCCTATACACCAACAACAAGACAGAAGAGAGACAAATCAAGGAGTCGATCCCATTTACAATTGCACCCAAAACCATTAGATACCTAGGAATAAATCTAACCAAAGAGGCAAAGGATCTGTACTCAGAAAACTATAAAATACTCAGGAAAGAAATTGAAGAAGACACAAAGAAATGGAAAAACGTTCCATGCTCATGGATTGGGAGAATCAACATTGTGAAGATGTCAATGCTACCTAGAGCAATCTACACATTCAATGCAATCCCCATCAAAATACCATCCACTTTTTTCAAAGAAATGGAACAAATAATCCTAAAATTTGTATGGAACCAGAAGAGACCCAGAATAGCCAGAGGAATACTGAAAAAGAAAAGCAAAGCTGGCGGCATCACAATTCCGGACTTCCAGCTCTATTACAAAGCTGTCATCATCAAGACAGTATGGTACTGGCACAAAAACAGACACATAGATCAATGGAACAGAATAGAGAGCCCAGAAATGGACCCTCAACTCTATGGTCAACTTATTTTTGACAAAGCAGGAAAGAATGTCCAATGGCAAAAAGACAGTCTCTTCAACAAATGGTGTTGGGAAAATTGGACAGCCACATGCAGAAGAATGAAACTGGACCATTTCCTTACACCACACACAAAAATAGACTCCAAATGGTTGAAAGACCTAAACGTGAGACAGGAGTCCATCCAAATCCTAAAGGAGAACACAGGTAGCAACCTTTTCGACCTTAGCCGCAGCAACTTCTTCCTAGAAACATTGCCAAAGGCACGGGAAGCCAGGGCAAAAATGAACTATTGGGATTTCATCAAGATAAAAAGCTTCTGCACAGCAAAAGAAACAGTCCACAAAACCAAAAGACAACCGACAGAATGAGAGAAAATATTTGCAAATGACATATCAGATAAAGGGCTAGTATCCAAAATCTATAAAGAACTTATCAAACTCAACACCAAAAGAACAAATAATCCAATCAAGAAATGGGCAGAAGACATGAACAGACATTTCTCCAAAGAAGACATCCAAATGGCCAACAGGCACATGAAAAAGTGCTCAACATCGCTTGGCATCAGGGAAATCCAAATCAAAACCTCAATGAGATACCACCTCACACCCGTCAGAATGGCTAAAATTAACAAGTCAGGGAACGACAGATGTTGGTGGGGATGTGGAGAAAGGGGAACCCTCCTACACTGTTGGTGGGAATGCAAGCTGGTGCAACCCCTCTGGAAAACAGTATGGAGGTTCCTCAAACAGTTGAAATTAGAGCTACCGTTCGATCCAGCAATTGCACTACTGGGTATTTACCACAAAGATACAAATGTAGGGACCCGAAGGGGTACGTGTACCCCAATGTTTATAGCAGCAATGTCCACCATAGCCAAACTGTGGAAAGAGCCAAGATGCCCATCGACAGATGAATGGATAAAGAAGATGTGGTATATATACACAATGGAATATTATGCAGCCATCAAAAGGAATGAGATCTTGCCATTTGCAACGACGTGGATGGAACTGGAGGGTGTTATGCTGAGTGAAATAAGTCAATCAGAGAAAGACATGTATCACATGACCTCACTGATATGAGGAATTCTTAATCTCAGGAAACAAACTGAGTGTTACTGGAGTGGTCGGGGGTGGGAGGGATGGGGTGGCTGGGTGATAGATATTGGGGAGGGTATGTGCTACGGTGAGCGCTGTGAATTGTGCAAGACTGTTGAATCACAGATCTGTACTTCTGAAACAAATAACGCAACATATTTTAAGAAAAAAGAAAAAGAAGAAGATAATAGAAGAGGAAGAAAAGGGGAGTATGTCAGAGGGGGAGACGAACCATGAGAGATGATGGACTCTGAAAAACAAACTGAGGGTTCTAGAGGGGAGGGGGGTAGGGGGATGGGTTAGCCTGGTGATGGGTATTGAGGAGGGCACGTTCTGCATGGAGCACTGGGTGTTATGAACAAACAATGAATCATGGAACACTGCACCAAAAACTAATGATGTAATATATGGTGATTAACATAACAATAAAAAATTAAAAAATAAATAAATAAATAAATAATCAAAAATAAAAATAACTGTTCACATAAGTTTAGTAGGAATATTTTATTGTATGTAAATTCTGTGACTATGATAAATCTATCCACAGTTGGTATGGAGACTATTCACTTGCTATAATATTTGATTACCTAGAACAGGGGTCAGGCAACTATGGCTCATGGGTCAAATCCAGCCTCTGGTCTGTTCCGTGTGGCCTACGGGCAAAAAATAGTTTTTAAATTCTTATAAGGAAGAAAAGGTGGAAGAGTAGAAAGATGAGTAGAAAGAGGTAGATAAGAAAGAGGAGAAAAAAGGGGGGGGCAGAGACTCTGTGTGGTCCACAAAGCCTAAACATTTACCGAATTTAATGTCCCTTACAGAAAATGTTTTGTGACCCAAACATAGATTATCACCTTCACCCAACAATCCAGGAGGTAAACAACAACTAACAACTATGAACATAATATATCCATTTAATGTTATGTCTACATAATATACAGGTAATCTGTGTTCTTGAGACTTGCCCACACTGTTGTCTCTACTCTTGCTCTCTCGTGTAAATTTGGCCATCTGTGAATCTGTCAGTGACCACTTCTGGAACTCCCTACTAAGTCACCACTATTCACTCAGTTTGGTCTGATGGTGGTTGCAGAGTGTGGCAATGGCAGGACGTGCTTGGCCTCAGTCACTCTGCCCAGTGGCCTCATGGGAATCTCTGGTATCACTGACTCAAGCATAAGACTCAAAACTATTTGCTACCAAGAGCATCTGCAATCAGCCCTAGCCCTTCCAAACCCTTTGTTAGTGGTATATTAGGTCTCTGAACCTGTCACTGGAGTACTTTCAGTCTTTATAACACTATTAAAACCAGATAAATTCACTTTCAGCTGCAAGTTGGTGAGGTGGCAGTGTCATCCAATAGCTGGACAGGTTAAGCCCAGAGATCTAATTGCTATGAGTGGTGAGAGAACATTCCAGTGTTTAGTTGTTTTACTGAAAAGTGGCCCTTTGAATTCTAGGGATCCTAAGACATTACTAATGCATCTTAAATTGTGAGCTTATCTTCCTTTTTCTTATGCTGAAGCACATCTTAAAGTAATTATATCTTTTGCTCTAGTGTCCAGGATTAAAATCCCCTTCATTTCACCATTGACTATGCATTACCCCTGACAGTTAACAGAGTCAGTCCAGATTCAAGAGAACACAGAGATATTTGGGACTCAAAGTCCACTCATATTATCAGTGTTGATTTGCCTTTAAGCCTGTTTCAGAGGAATGAAACCAAATTTTTCCTAAAGCCTAGGATACTGGGATACTGGCCCCAAGTGAAAGTTCAAACATACTAACCTGGAGAAATTTGCAGATCTGCAGTTGCTAGTGATTACTGGGACTTACAGGCTCTACTAGTAATTCATTTGTTGTATCAAAAATACCATGTTTAAAGACATTTTAGATCTCTATCCATACTTAGCATAGTGAAGATGTCTTCTCCAAAACTTTTTAAGTTGCTCTTCATTCATCCAAGAATTGAGCATAATGTTAAGAGTCGTGAAGATACTTGGTTAGAAATATATATTTATCTCTGATCCTTTAAATATAATATTTTACACATCTACTGGTTTACCAAATTTTCTCACATTGAATTTTCCAACAAATTGTTACGTATCTTCTATATACAAGGTACTTTTATAGATATGCAAGGGTTCCAAATGTGAATAAGACACTGCGCTGTTGTTAGATTTACAATGTAATAGGCAAGATTATATGTGTACACAATATATGCAATAGAAACAATAAAACTAGTAGCTTAAAGATAATAGAAAGTGCTGTAATGGGTCTGAAAATAAGTCTGAATAGGTGAAGAATAGGAAATGCTTCACAGAAATGTGTTATCCATGCTAAGGCCTGAAAGGCTGGTAATATCTAATAACAGAATCGAGCAGAAACAAATCTTAGACCAAGAGAATAGCAAGGAAAAGGAGTAAAGTTGAATTAGCAAAGAGCATCTTTGGGAAGGTATACTTGACGACAACATAGGAAGAGTTATGTAAGAAAAAGAGAGATGAAATGTAACATGAAAACCTAGATGCTCTCCTAAGCAGATTAGAAATTACTCAGTAGCCAATAGGAAACCACTAAAGTTTTCTTAGCAGGTAAAGATATTATTTATTCCAAATATTTACTGGGTTCTTCCTCTACATCAGGGCAGAGACAGCCTATGAACTTGAGGATCTGTGGTCTAATGGAGGAACAGAAAAAAACAAACACAATGGAAGGTGAGATGATTTGTTATAAAGATTGGCAGAAATTTTCTTTAGTAAAATTAATTTGAAAACAACTAAAGAATTATAGAGAGAGAGATAAAAGGCCAAGAGACTACAGCAATGAGAAGCGGTGAGTAGCAATAACTCTAGATTTGAAGTTTAGCATAACCACTTACTAGCTATGAACCTTGAATAACTTGCTTGACCTTTCTTGAGTTGCCACAAGGAGTTAATATTGCCTATCTTCTAGGGACTTGTGAACATTAAATAAGATCAGGTATGAAGAGCACTTAGCATCACGTAGGTAATCAATAGTGGTAGCAATTTTTACAGCATTCCAGCTAAAAGGTAATTAAAGCTGCAGTGGGGAGTTGGCAATGGGAACGTAAAGAAAAAAGTAGAAGGTATACTGCAAAAGCATGATCTATAGCAGTGGATTGGAAACTATGTTGTGCCTGTTTTAAATAGCACATGTTTCCTTGTCTCATTCAAAGTGATTCTGATTCAGTCGGGGGAAGACAGACAATCCAAGTGATTCTTGGCTTATAGTCAGATTTTGAGAAACACGATTCTACAGGACTTGGTCATTGGCTGGATGTAGGGAAAAAAGAAAGAATTCCAAGATGCTCAAAGTAGGTGTTATTAATCCAAGGATGGTGAATCCTCAACATGCTAATGGGTAGAATTCAAAGCATTTAGAAACCACCCTTGAATATAGGTGTGTATGAGTATTTGCTGAGAAGAAAATCCATAGCCTTCATCAGATATTCAAAAAGACTTCTATTCTAAAACATTTAGCTTCATGATTTAGAGATTGTGGGTGCAACAGGAATAAATGATCAGCAATAGAAATGGAAAATTCAAAAAAATTCATACAATCTGGGGTACATGCTGCTAGCAACTGCTTATGTGACCAATAATTAGGTATAGAGTTTGTTCTAGAAGGTAAATTTAGGAGGCATCTGTGGAAGGAGGAAGAGGAACACCATAGGAATGAGGGGAAATCTTCAAAGGGAAAAATGGGAGGAGAAAATAGAAGATGGCCAGACCTAAGAGTTTGGACAATGGCTACATAGAGTAGGTAAAGAGTGAGCGAACCCTGGAGGAGCCCTGGGCTCAATCGGGAAAGCCAGGGAACTGAAAGTTTCCAAAAGGAGGAAAAGATGAACAGGGTTCAATAGCACAGAGATCAGACATGGAGAGCCACGAGAAACGTACTAGTTACTGATTCGGTCATTAGCAACATCAGAAGCAAGGTTTCCTGGAAAGAGATGGGATGAGATTGCAAAGGGTTAATGAAGGACCGAGTGAGTATTAATTAAAATACTTGTTCTAAGTTCAGAAATTACATTCCCTCTGAAGAAAGCAGGACTTCAAGTGAAGGCCTCTTTGAATTTTCACCCTCCTGAAATTCTATTTAAATTGCATAGTCCGACAGCAAAAGAATGACAAATTTGGAGTAAGGTAAGACCACTCAGGTGCAGCCTTAGGCTTAATACTTAGAGTTTCCATTTCCAAATGAGACCTATCCCCAGTAGCCATAGGATTGATTCAAAAGCCAATTACTTCCACGTGCCTCTATCCCCTACTTGGTATGATTTGTGGTGAAGGCTAAGCACAGAGGGAAAATGTCAAATAAAATGTTCACTGTCTCCATAAAATACCCTCACACTACAAGAGGATAATCCCGCTTCTTTGAACTAGCTAAAAACTGACCTTCCCTTGCTCATACTGCCTGTAAGAGTCCCAGGACAGGTTGTTCTGACATTCTTTTAACATCATCTCATCATCACAGCCAAAACTAATCACAAGAATATTACCCGTTGACAGGTGCATTTATTCTGTCAATTAAATCAGATGGTTAAATCGAAATGTGCCCCAAATCTCTCTTGTTTGCATTATCCATATTGGCGTTTCTTGGCCGTGGTTCATTGCTGGCTGGAAGTCGTCCAGCCCCCACAGAGTCACTTTGCAATATTGTGCCAGCAAGTTTCCGTGCTCTGCAGCAGCCACTCCAGCGAGGCCAGAACAGCACTACAGGACTGACCTGGAATGTTATATTGCTTCACTAAGATTTATTAAAAAATGGAAGGAGGGAGACTTAGATCAATGTTTTTGGAATGGAAGAGGATATATCACCTGATGGCTAAGCACAGATGACACGTGGGCAATGAAGCGAAGATGCTAGAGACAGGCAGTGAAGAAGGTTCAAGGAAGGATAAAACCAGCCGTATGCTGGAGAGCTTTCTGCCCCTTTTCTAAAACTCCCCTTCGCCACAAAGGGTCCAAAGAAAAGCAGAGCCTTAAACACGGACTCCTGTTTTGAAGACTATTGCCCCGAGAAGATATGCAAATATACCCAGGACCAGCAACAGAGCCTAAATTCCACAACAGATCCCATTCCCATGTTCCTCAAACAGAGAGTGAGTTTACACATTTCTGGCCACAACAACTAATCACAACGAGGCACGTTAAGGACAGGTCTAGGATTCTAGTCCCTGATGTACAGTTCAAGTGCCAGAATTCTTTGGCTCCCATTTCAAAATCCCTTGCTTTTTTTCAGCCAGTGTCTCTACCTAAGCATAGCTATAAAGATGCCTCCTTTTTTGGAAGATGGATTTGAAAAGCAAATAGTTCTGCTTTGGAGAGTATGAATAGAAAACACAAAAATGAATTGGAGAGGTAATGAGTGAAAAAAAATCTAGAGCGTGAACAAAAGTTGGACATGTTAGATTAGAATGGTAGTGCTACTAGAGAATGTCATGTCCTCTAAAGGTATGTTTGCATATAACTGCAAATTCCCTTCTGTGTATTATCTACCTAAACGGTCCTAGTGGCCTTGTGGAAACATTGCAGACTGTCAAATAAGCATACATGTAGACTACTGTTTTTTAAAGCTCAATATTGCATCATCTCACCTAAATATCAGAAAGTTCTCAGTATCTCTGAACTATATTTAGCTTTTATGTCAGTTTACATTACCTACCCAAAGAGCTTAAAACAGAGTCAGTGATTTTTTTTTTTTTTTTTTTTTTTTTTTTTTGGTCAAGCTTTTCACCTTTAAAGCATGGCATGAGATCTTAGCCACTCAACTCTCATTGGCTCTAGTGGTTTAGTCCCCATATGCCACTTAAAGAGTTTAGATCTATGATTTATCTTTGAGGAGAGTTACAGTCAATCAGGTAAATATCTATTCTGGCCAGTTTGTAAGGCAGGTATTCAGTCCACTTGAGGGAAGCTGTTTTAGCCTGTTTTGTAAATGTTTATTTGAGCACTTCTTTAAAAAATGTATATTCTATACCCAAGAGAATTATTTGATCTCCAACTTAGCTAATTAGCATTTAGGACATGGATAGCACATAATAAAAACATATATTAAGATTTTCAGGGAAAAAATAGCTACAGAATGTGCACAGTAACCAGTTTGGAGGATTTATCAACTAGGAATTCTGGAATATCACAGCCAGTTCAGCAAGACTGAGTTGTTCCCTGCTGAGAAAGAGGAATGGGAGGATTCCAATAGGATCAGATACACAGTGTGGCTTCGTCTACGTGTTAAGTAATTATTTCTCAAGGACCCAGTCAATAATTAAATAGGATCTATTTCCTAAAGCCTAGGATTTAATTTTTTATGTGAAAGTGATGGTAAACTTTCTCTGATGTTCCACGGTCAAGCTAATATAATAGATATCAAGCCTAAAGTCAGATGTGAGTGCCATATCAAAAAAGTACAATTAATATAGGCTTCCTGTGTTTCCAGGTATTGTTTGAAGTGCTTTGCATATATTATTTAATTTTTTCCACAAGTCTATAAAGTGTGATTTATCATACCCATTTAACAGTTAAGGAAACTGAGACTCAAAAGAGTCCCAGTAACTTGACCATAGCTTGTAAGTAAACTAGCCAGGGTTCAAGTTCAAGTCCTTCTGACCCCAAAGCCTGAACACTGAACTTTATATTCTACTGTTGTCCTTGACCATGCTTGGTGTATCTAGATAGGAAAGAGATTATTGATTTTACTATAAATTGCTCAAAATTTTATATCTTGTTAAGATGCAGAAAGATACAGTCCCCTTGCATGAGGAAACAACTCCTTTGAATTCAAGAATTCAAACTCTAACTCATTAGAGAGAGGGGAAGAATAAGAGGAAGGAGAGGGAGAGATGGAAGAAAAGAAACCAATGTTATAATAAACTGACACACTTGGCCACAGTTCTGATTTTGATCACTTTGTAGAAGACTGAGACCTACTTAATTCCTTTTTTTGCCATTAAAACTTTGATAATTTTCAAGATGTATCACACATTCAAATGGGAAAAAAATAGTGGCTGGGCATGATTTCAAACTGATTAACAATTCAGATTCTAATAAATAGTTTAATTTTCCACAAGGTTATTGGTTACTAATTTGGAGTATTTTATTAACATATATGTCCTACTTTATCCTACCACACTTTACTCTTTCCATATGTACATTGTTATAGATCTAATAACAGTATGTAAATAGCATATCCGTTAGTTGATGAAAATAAGAAATACCATGGTTCTCAATCTTTTGAAAGTCAACCAAAGCTACCTATTGAGGGCATCTTCTTGTCCTACGTTCCCAATCCTGGGTACCCTGCTATGAATATGTTCTACTGACGTGGATTCCAGCACTTCTGGATCTAGCTCTAATGCAATTCTCAAGAGCATTTCACTTCTGTCCTTTCCAGGGCTCACTCTTGGTGGAAACATTTTCAGTTCCTAAAGGCTGGCCCCATTACTTTGCAGCAGTCCTTAGTTTTAAAAGAGAAAATTTCAATTCCTTTCTCCCTGCTATTATATATATACAATTATTTTTATATTATATCTATTATATATATATATATATCTCCTTCTCCAGTGTGAGAAGCCACTAACCTACTTTTTTAAGTACTCACAAATAAAATTTGCCTTATATTCACTCTAATGGTGGTGCTAGAAACCTATCAGTATGGTCTCATTGTCAACCAACACCATTAAATGCTCCTTCAATCCTATACATCAAAATCTTCTCTACAGTTTCAAATGTATTTCAATCCCTACCTCTTCTATTAGTCTCCCTTATGGAGAGCTTCCATAATGCCTTCTTTAGGTTAATGATCTCCAGAACCTCTGCTTTTTCTAACCAGTCATGGCTCTCTCTGTATCTATCATATTTTGACATACACTGGGCGCAATTCAAGGTCTGGAACTGTTTTTTAATTGTTTGCATGTCTCCCCAAAATACAAATCTCTCCACGATGATCATAAACTGAGAGAACAGACTTTGTTTTATATTTCTTTCTTTTGCTCTAATTCAGTATCCTAAGGAAAAAAAAGTCTATTTAAGTCCTTAAAAATTTACCAAATATGTTCCTAGCATGTTGTGAATACAGTAATGACACAAAATAGTTGTTGAATTCAAATAGAATCCTATCACTTTCAGTGACTTCAGTTTTTAAGATTCAACTTCTTGAAGAAATCTCTTCCATCTTCTGACTATTATTGGCCAACAGGGAAGAAAATTTGTTGAAACCAACAACTTCACATTTGAGTGACTAATTTATGTAGGTGTTCACACTACCACAACCCCTGAAGACCACTGCATTCCTAGAGGTTAAGCTGTCCTTAAAAATGCTGTAGACATGCAAGCCTGGACCACTTGAAATGGGCTTCTCTTCCCTGGCCCTGGTTTATCCAATATTAGTTTTGAATGTGGTTGACAATAGACATTGGAAGGTGGGTTAAGTGAAGGTACATAAAACCCTTACCAGTGATTCTTACTTTTTGAGAGAGTTATCAGTCCCATTAAGAATCTGATGAAAGTATGGGCTAAAAAATGCCATAGCAACCACGAAAATTCTACAAATTTGGCCCGTGCTTGAATCAGTTTAACATAAACCAATTCAACTCAGACTTGACTTTTATTCCTAAAGTCAACAAGGCGTCACATCAATGTCAAGGAACATAAAATAGGAGCGAAGAGGCCCCTGGAAAATGGCCAGATTTTTAAGATTCCATGCCATATGAGTCTTTTTCTTTGGGTTGAGCCTTGTTACCATTAATTAGTGACTTCACTTGGGAGTAAATGGGTATCAACCATCTGACTTCCATTTGTCAAGAGATTTCTGATAAAAAACAAAAAATGAATGCATGGTAAATTCTGGATTACCTGTGCTCCCCAAGGGTTTGGCATATGACTAAGCAAATACACTAGCCCAACGGATCCACCTTTCTAAATGAGTGGGCCTGGCTCCAGAAAACGCAAATCTTATAAGGTTGCCTGGACTGCCAGCTGCCTCGATTTTAGCACAACGATTTAATGTATTTTAAATAAATGTAACATAAGGAAAAAATGCTTTGTACAAATTGGTCATCTGTTGTTTTTCTGGCTGGCACCATGATTTATGTAATATATCAGTAGAACGACATCTCTCTATCTGTCTCTTGGATAACAAAGTACATATGCAAGTTTCTTTATAGTGCTTTAACCCCCTGATGACTAGAAAGGTCCTGCTGACAATTTATTTCTTACATAGCATCTACATAAGTTAAAGATGCTGTCAGATAATTCAAGTATTTTATGTTTTGTCTGTTCTACTCTCCTTAGCCTGGATACCATCATATTCCTCACACTCAAGGCTGCAGCATTGTTTTTCTCATTGTGTACAAAAGTCAGCACTCAAGATTTGGGTGATATCCATCTCTGCTCAAACTAGCATCAACTAAATTGTCATAATATCCCAAATTAGTCTTTATTGATTTAGTGCTAATTATAAGGGCCACATGTGTATATTTACTTTTTATTTCTTCTTTTCTCCTCAAGGAAAAAATAGAAATAATATATTCCTCCAGTTTAGTGAAGCATAATGCAATTCTTGTTTTTGGTAGGGTACCAACACCAGGGATGACATCAGCACAAATCACTGGAGCATGAAATAGAACAATTTTTTTAACCTATTTTGGATCACACACATATATTGTGAAAATCTTATGAAAACTTGGAGCCCTCTCCCCAGAGCAATGTATATTTGCTCTTACATAAAATTTTGCATACAGTTTCAAGAGGTTCACAAGCCAGAAGAACATAGCAATATGATTTTGTATGTCTTTCAAAGATAAAGCATTGTTTTAGCTCTCTAATTAATCCCACAGGAATAACATGGTGGATTTGTGTTGTAGCTTGCTTGTAACAATTGTTTCTGGGCTAGTTAGCTTTTTTTGGAGCTAATGAGGAAGGGGGTCATAGGTTCAATTCATTTAGGGGTCAGTTGGCTGTCATACAAAGAAAAGGCCTTTGCCATATTGCTGGCCCACCATCTTGCAAATTTATGCATTTTTTCTCACCAATGAGAGACGGATGGCTAAGAACAAATCACCATTTCTTCTGGAAGGAACACTCACAAGTGCTTTTCCTTGCTTTGAGGATATCAATAATTATATAATTATTGGAAGTGGCAATGTATTATAGAAAGAGAATGAGGGTCAAGAGACCAGAACCAACGTCTGCCATAAAGTAGCTAACTGTATGACTTTCAGCAAGTTATCTGGCTTTTCTGAGTCCATTTTCTCATTACAGGATTAGACTACATAATTAGAAATATTTCAACTCAAAAACTTTAATACTAAGTAAGGATCACTGTATTTGAAGGAGTAAGAACTGCATATAGTAGCAAAAATGAAAGTACATACAAATGGGGAATCCCTGGTAGTAGTCAAATGATTCCACAGTAATACAAAGTTCCCTGACTGAAGCATTCTTATCACTGTCATTGATTATGGGAAAACTTAATTCACAACAAATGTGACATACAGACCTACTTTTATAGTTAACCTACATTAATTTATACATATACATATATTATTGAAGTCCATGCTCCTAGTTCCTAAGGAAGAAAATGCACATGCTCCAGTAAGTTAATGAAGAGGAGAATATAATTTTTTTAACTATCTAAAACCTGGTTGGCTGAGTAGAAGGGGCACGAGGAGATCCTAAAAGGAACGCATCTCGTCCATAAGTCAGAAAAACCAGTTTCTTTGTATAGGCTGATGGAGCAAAGTACAAATTAAAGCATTTAATTGCTAAACTTGCACTGCTCATGGTAAAAACACTACCTATCTTTAAAACCTCTCTGTATTTCTTTTCTAAGATGTAACACACACACACACACACACACACGCATGCACACACGCACAAAATGGATAGACACTGTTAAGTCATGTTTCATGGTTTGGGGGTTCTTTTTCTTTTCTTTTTTGCAACACCAAAAAATGCCTCTATTTTCATTTGTTTTATAGTCTGCTAATTTGGCTATGGAGCTAATGCCCATTTAAGGGAATATGGTGTGGGACGATGTGCAGCAATATTAAGTGAGAAAGCCATATGTTTCTTAGCCCCACCATACTGTCTGTGACTGCCCTCACCCCTTGTGGGTTAGCTTTTTCATTCGATAGGCCTACAGTGGGTGGGAGGCCATTTTTACAGGTGTTTGGTGGAGATCACACACAAAATAAAGATTTCTAAGGGGAGTGAGGTGTGTAAAACATCCAGAAATAGCAACTTGTTTTCACTTAAGATGCAATCCACAGAGGTCTGCTTCAGACTCTTAATTTATAGTATTATCTGTATATATCATAAGTGACTGCCTGCCCCTAGATAGCTGACACAGTGCCCAGAATATTCGGAGCTGTTTTCGATCATGGCATAGTCTAGGAAAGTATTAGAAGCAAACTTATTGCGCCACTAGGTTCAGTGACCAAAACTGAAAATGCATTTTATCAAAGAAAGTGTTTCATGTTAAATTCCAAGGGTACACCTGCCAGTGAGGGGGTTAAAAAGTAGTAAGTCATTAAATACGTCCACGATACAAAACGCCTTTTAAAAAAAAAAAAAATTGTCAGTATAGTTTCCGTAATTTGCTATTTTGGGGTACCACTGGAATAGAGCATCAAGGGGCAGAAACGTACAATAAAGTCAAGAGGGCCCTCAACTAAACAGAAGGTTAAACACGGGCCCTGACAGCTCCCATCATCTGAAATTATATTATCGTGGTTTCCTTGAGCTCAAGAGAATTCTCTTCTACTGACTCATTTGCTGCCCAAATTAAAGTGTAGGTGCACACAGCCTCAAAGAGGAAATCAAACAAGAGAGAGGGTATAAAAACAATACAACTGGAGAAGCATGAGGTTTATATTTTTATGCTAATGTGCTGGTAAGAAAAGGGCTCCATTTGGGGAGCAATAAACAAAGGGGTGGGGGGAAGGCTGTGAGCAGATCTCAGTAAAAAACACAGAGGCTTTCTATGCAGATGGGGGATTTAAAAGAAGTAAAATGATAACCACATAGTCAAGAGACTAGAAAAGAGACCTTGATGTTTGATAGTTGTAATAACCTGCAGAGTGCTCTAATGGCTCGGGGATCAGGTGCAGAGCTCCAGCAATAACGAGAGCTGAATAATTATCTCGGCCGTATCTGTATCACCAAAGTCCCAGCGTATGAGCTATATAAGGAGGCTTCTGCTGCCTCTCCAAGATTTCCTGAAATGTTAAATCACTGATTTGGGAGCACTTCCAGCATTAGTACTGCCCAGTTAGAAAGAAATAAAGCCCAGAATTCTCCTGTGGCAGTTCTAATGTCTTTGTTAATTATGAATTATGGGTAAACATGCAGACTCACAGAGGTCACGGCTGTCAGCAACAATAGTTTTCAAGAAGGATTTTTACGAGGGTCTTTTTCACTCCACCATAATGTCCATTTTATATACATAAACAGAGCCAGGCATACAAAAAATGGTGTTTGCTTTTTAGGGGAGCTGGATTTTTTTTTTTTTTTTTTTTTTTTTTTGTCTCTCCTTTTTCCTCTCTTTCCCCTCCCCTTGTGTGGAGGCATGTAGCCACAGCCAAAGCAAAGCGGTTCCTAACTGGAGTTCTCCTCTGTGACTGACAACAGCTGCACCATTCCAAGGACTAGACAGAAAGTGTCGCTGGGGCTGAGGCTGGGTTAATGATCAGACACTGAAAACCACCTCTTTCTTGTTAATCGGGTAAGCGGGCAGTTGGGTGACCCATCAGCAGTGGTCACCTTTCACATCCAGTGGAGAAACAAAAGCTGCATACAGTATGCTTGATTAACCTCACTTAAATGGCAATGCTAATCTCAAATCTATCCCAAGAGTGTATATAAACAGGATTAAAATTATATTATGTGTGGATCCAGCCCAACAAAAGCAACTGGCACAAAATCATTTTAATTAGGTGGTAGCGGCTGTAACTCATTCAACTTTGGCATTAATTCTTGTTGTCCCATCAAAGAACTTCTGGGCCTTACTGTAAGACAGTGTGACTGTGGAATAAAGGAGATGCTCGGTGGCTGTTAGTCACTCTCATGCCTCAGCTTCACACATAATGCGTCGACATATCGACGGTAGCTTAGACAGTACAACCAGATCAAAATTTGATTAGAATATTCAGAAAACCTGTGACAATCTTTGTCCATAACTTTTTCGAGGTAGACAACAGCTAGAAAAATGCCTTGGCAAATTTTACCATGCTGACCTTCAAATGTCAAAAATGGTAGTATCGGTGCTCACTTTGGAGACTTACTTTCTTTGCACAGAGCAAACTGAGGACCTACGCTAACCTCTGGATGTAAGAGAACCAGATCTCAGGGCCAGGCCCCCTTCATTTCTCTTTATGCCTTTTCTCTCCTGGTCCATGTAAATGATATTTTCTCATCATAGGGCCTACGAGTTCCCTCCAGGTTCTAGCTCAGAACGACGTCGCAGGGCAACCTCCCTCCCACTGACCTTTCTTGAGGAAGGTCCTTTGTTTATTTGAACTGACTTTTAAGATGAAGGCCAAGCAAGGTTAATCACACCCCAGATCATATAAGGGAAGATTCATTATAAAGACACTTTCTCTTCAGTTTTCCAGGGAACACAGAAATGACCTGGAAGCAAAAGGCCCAGAGAGCATCAGGTAACTCCAATTTCTAGAAGATGGTTCTGTCCAGCCCAAGTGCTTCCCAACAATGCGGTCTCACTGTACACATCCTATTTTCCTATTTTCCTATAGGATGCTATGATATGATCCTATCATCCTATTTTCAAATCCGTTTCCTAGTAGAAATAGTAGCTAAGAGTGGGTTGATCTTTCCCAACCAATTCAGAAGGGAACATCAAGAAGAGTCCTACAGATGTTCCCAGTTCCAAGCTTCCCCACCCCAACATTCCCAAGACCTAGATGAGCCCTGCATTTCTCTCTGCCCTGCCAGAGAAAGCACAGCTAGAGGCATGGCACATTTCCTGAAAAAATTCAGGAAACTAGTATGTATTAAATATTTACTATCTACCTTGGAACAGGCTTTGCTTTCCCATGCACCTCCAGCACAGGACTCCTCAACCCTGGGGAGCTCAGACATAGCACCTATACCCAGGGCCTCCTCCCACCCCCAAGAAACTGTTGCCACTGGTTATGCAGTCAACATATATTTTATCATCATTATTATTATTATTAACCTGACTATATAAAGGGAATTAACCAACCAGGGTGAAAAAAGGGAATCTGTCACTGGCTTTAATGGAAAATTCCTAAAATACAGAGAGATAAATAGTTTTCTAATTTTGAGAACAATGACTTGTAGAAAATCTGACTATAAATATCTTCAAGTTCTGGGGGTGCTTAGTAAATAAACCAGATTATTCTGTATGATAGGCCAAAATGGAGAAGTGGGAAGAAAGAGAAAAGTGAGTTCCATGTGCCATCCAAGTGAAAGCTGAGGCAAAGTCTGAGAGACACGGAAGAAATGTGGCTTGGCTTCCTGGAGAAACTGCATGGGCCGTAAAGAAGGTAGGGGATGAGAGGAAAAACCCGGCGTAGCAGATAAAACGAACTACTTTGCTAGCTGATTTTTGAAAAGGGGAAAAGAAACTGTTTTACTGAGTCAATAAACCAATTCTCATTTCATAATTTCTTAATTCTGTTTGGATTAAGAAACCAAACCATGTCTCCTAGGGGCAGAATAATTTTTACAGTGTGTTAAAAATAAATCTTGCTATATTTAAAAAAAAATTTTTTTTTTAAGTTTTAAACAAAGTCAGCTTATGTGCCAGATTACCAGGACTCAGAGAGGCTCAGAAGTCAGGAGGAAAAAAGTAGGGTTGATCTGGAGTTTGGCCATCGTGAGGAAGGCAATTTGATCCACTCAAATGTCTCCTTAAATCAAGCTTCTATTTTCTCTCTACTCTCATTTTCATTTTTGCCTTTTAATGTTGCTTGAATCTCTTCCAAGTGTCCTCTGCCATGGCAACACCTGCAGGTGAAGGCCCTGCTCCTTGCTGCCAGCCTCGCCAGTGATGAAGAGGCAACCGATCACCGCACAAGGAGAGGAGTGCAATCTCCGAGACGCCCATGAACAGTTCGAGTAGGAGGGTGTCCCTGAAGCACCCTCTTCACACAGGTGTTTAACCTGTTTAGCCATATACCAGGAAAAGGGAAAGTAAACAAAGACCCTTTCTTTCTCTGGTGTTTGCATTTTATCATCTCCCCCAAAGTGACACATTCTCTAAATTCATATTAACAGTCCCCGAGGTGTCTGTTCTTTCCACAGCATGTCGTAGCGTTCCCAAAGTGGAGAGGGAGCTCTCCCTCTGCTTGCCCTCCCTCTCTTATGCCTCCGTGCCCATGAGGGTCTGAGGCCAGCTTTAATGCTGTCCCTTAGATGCCAGGTGACAATGGCCAGGGCCAAGGTGTACAACATCCCTGCCTTCTGGACCTCTGCCAATCATTCCCCATTTCTGAAAAAAAAAACTCTTACGCAGAGATGTTTTCAGTCAGATCACCTATGCTTCTTATTCACGCCATCCGTAAAAACAGAATGTTATCCATTTCTGTTTGATGTTACAGCCTTTCAATTTAGGTGCCTAAAGCACTTCATGAACCTTGTCTTGGTGCCAAGTACTGCCTTTCTTCCCCTTATTCCAAGGGACAAACAGGCACACAAGAATCAAGAATCTGACCCAGTGTCTGCCTCAAATGACCCAACACCAAGGCCAGAAAGAGCTCTGAAGAGCTAATGTTCCAACCACCCACTTACCCAGCCTGTCTTTGTTATTATTTCTACAAAGCCTTCTATACCTTGGCAGGTCAAGGAGACAACATGTGGCAAAGCACTATTGTTACCTGGTGAGACTTACTGCAAAGTGTTCAGTGTGATTTAAAGTCTGTGTAAACTTGCTATTCCTTTTTCTTTACAAAGTTGACATATTATTCTCTAAAATTTGCAATAGGTGGGGCTGACACTTCTCTGACCGGGCAAGACAATTGCAGGACCTGAGCTTTATGTAGGGCCTCCAGATCTAAACTCAGATTAGAAAACCTCCATGTCTAATTGTTCTGCTCTGAAGAAATCCCTTCTATGAACAGAGCCTCAGTAGTATTACGTTCATTCCTCCATCAAATGTCAAATCAAAATTTTCAAGAGGAAGTTTTGCTTTGGAAACCTCTGGGGCTAAAGGTCAGGAAGTTAGTCGCTGGCAGCTGGCAGTCATAAATCTCATGAATCATCTCGGTGGTCCAAAGACTCTCCCCAATGGCCACAGACTCCTCCCCACTCTATCCTCAGTGCCCACGAACCCAGTTTGACTACCTTCTCCCAGCTTTCTTAAGTAGTACATTCCCTTTCAGGGGGTGATCATAGTACCTCCTTCATGAGGTTGTTATAAATATCCAGTGGATTAACACATTGCTTAGAAAAGTTCCTGGCCCACAGTGATCTTTCAAGAAATGCTTATTATTAGGAGGAGGGGGAATTAGGGAGGAAGAGATAAGACAAAGCATCTCAGATAAAGACTACATTACTCACTTGAGGACACACTAACCAGTAGTACAACCAAGACTATAATTAAAGTTTCCAAACCTCCCGTGCACAGTAGGACCACCACCGCAGGATGCAAGTGCCCAAATGGATTATGAAAACAGCTACGTAGGAGATAAAGGTTTCAACACATTCCATGTTGAGGACAATTTAAATTTTGAATTTCAAGTTTTGGTTTCATCAGTCGGATCCCGGCAGCAGCTGCAGTGTCTCTTGTCTTTTCTGTCTCTCCTTGTTCTCTCCTTTCATGTCTGGAAACATGGCCTCTGGTGTGGCTGTCTCTGACAGCGTCATCAAAGTGCTGGATGACACGAAGGTGTGGAAGTCGTCAACACCAGAGGAGGTGAAGAAGCGCAGGAAGGCGGTGTTCTTCTGCCTGAGCGAGGACAAGAACATTATCCTGGAGCAGGGCAAGTAAATGCTGGTCGGTGATCCGGGCCAGAATGGAGAAGACAACACCTAGGCCACCTGTCCAGACAGTCCAGATAAGGACTGCCACTCTGCCCCCTCCGATGCAATCTATAAGACCGATGAGACAGGCAGGAGGACCTGGTGTTTATCTTCTGAGTCTGAACCCCTTAAGAGCACAGTGACCTATGCCAACTCTAAGGACACCATCAAGAAGAAGCTGACAGGGATCAGTCATGAATTATAACCAAACTACTACGACGAGGTAAGGACCACTGTATCCTAAGCAGAGTAGCTGAAGGGGGGGCAGGCGTGCCATCACCTTCCTGGAGGGCAAGCCTTTGTGAGACCCCTCCAGCCCCCTGCCTCGAGCATCTAGCAGCCCCAAACCTGACCTTGGGGACTGCAGACTTTCCCCTTCCTGCCAGACCAGAGGAGCTAGGGGGATCTCAGCAGGGGGAGGGCAATCCCTTCACCCCAGTTGCCAAACAGCCCCCCACACCCTGGCCCTTCCTCTTGTCTCTGTCCCTGGCAGTTCTGGCCTTCCCAAACTGCTTCTGATCTTCTGATTCCTCTTGGGTTGAAGTAGACCAGTTGCCCCCAGGCACCTCAGTTTTGGGGGTGCTGTATTTTTTGATGACACCCTAACACCCCACCTGCACCTCCCCTTTCCCATGCTGCCAACCTCTTCCCACAGTAGCGGCACTGTGCTTGTCTGTTTTGTTCTGTGTATAAATGGAAGTTGTAGAGATGACTCCTTCCTTGGGCTGCCTGGTTCCCTTCCCCTTTTCCCCTGGCTGCTGCCACTGGTGGAAGCAGGACCAGGAAGGGACCTTCAATTAAAAGAAAAAAAAAAAAAAACCATGCACACAATACAAAGACTCGCTAATAGGAAAATAAATAAATAAATAGTTTTAGTTTCCCAATTTATATAACTTATGCTGTATATTAAGTTCAAAAAAAAGGAAATTAAAAATGAGTATATATATATATATATATATATATATATACACATATACATATATATGTATATATCAGGAGCAAAGCTGTGAGGAAGACTTGTAAAACTTTAGATTTAAGTGGCATTGCCTGACATCATGTGAATACTTAATAAATACACAATGAGTATTCTTTGTCTTCAACAAGAATGTCTCATTAGGGTGGAAAGGAAGAAAGGGTAGTAAGCATCAGCTTTCATGGAAATCTGAGCTGATTCCCAAAGCCCCAGTTGAAATAGAAATTCATGCCTCCATATTTCCCAGAATTCCAACTATAGTGAATTATACATAAAAGATGCCCAAGCAAAAACGTGTTGATCTCTACATCTTAGGGGAATGTACACATGACAATTGTTTTTCTAGAAACTTGACTGATAATATTTTAGATTAAGAGATGGAGATGACCAAAGTAGAAGTTGGGAATTATTTAAATGTTGCTCTATGGGGCGCCTGGGTGGCTCAGTTGGTTAAGCGACTGCCTTCGGCTCAGGTCATGATCCTGGAGTCCCGGGATCGAGTCCCGCATCGGGCTCCCTGCTCGGCAGGGAGTCTGCTTCTCCCTCTGACCCTCTTCCCTCTCGTGCTCTCTATCTCCCATTCTCTCTCTCTCTCAAATAAATAAATAAAATCTTAAAAAAAATTTAAAAAAAGTGTTGCTCTATGGAAGCAGAGCCCCCTGTCCAGAGCTATCAACACTTGCATTAAAAATCATAAGCTAAGGGGTGCCTGGCTGGCTCAGTTGGTTAAGCGGCTGCCTTTGGCTCGGGTCGTGATCTCGGAGTCCTGGGATTGAGCCCCACATTGGGCTCCCTGCTCATGAAGGAGTCTGCTTCTCCCTCTGCCCCTCCCCCCCCGCCTTGTGCTTGCTTTCTCTCTCTCTCTCTCTCTAATAAATCTTAATTAAAAAAATCATAAGCTAAGAAGACATCAGTCATATAGAAAAAAACCACAGCTGATTCCATGAAACACAGCTACTACTGCTAATATTTATCCTGTTGGAAAGAATTTAGATCCACCATTTTAGCTACACTAACACTGACAGATTAAAGATACAATCACCAAAGTATTTCCTTGGTAAACAGATAAGGACTAGGAAGTCTTTAACCCTCAGCCATAATTCCTTTACATTTCTACAAACTAGACTTGTCTAGTACTGAAAGTCAAATGTTCAAAACTGGAGCTTTACTTTAGAAATCGCTTAATTTTTCACTGTAATGCCTCTTCATGGATGTAAAAATGGATGGATTTCGCTTTAAAAAATACTTTTTTCTGTAGTTTTTTTTCTAACTGCAATTATTTTCGTGTCAGAAATATAATTGTACTCCATATTGAAAGCTAACCCAGTGGGGAAATAATTTTGCACAATTACAGAAAGTTTTAATAAAAGACTGATAAGTAAAGTTTTGAATTTTTAATGCATTCTGCAGGCGGTTGAGTGCCTTTTGCCATCTCTGTCACTTATCATTAAAGCTGTGTGAAAGGGAGGCCCACCTGTTATACTCGACTTGATTGGCAAAAGTGTACCCTGACAAATAAAAGTGAAACAGACAAAAGTCAAAATGAAAAAAAAATTAAAAACAGTTTCATAGCTAATTTAACATTAATGCCTCCCCTTCACCCAGAAAAACTTCTTTGTATTTAATATTCTGTTCTTACCTACTTATTAGCCTACCATTGTGAGTGTTAAATTCCTGTATAGCACACAGCAATAATTCATTTCTATAAAAGCACATCCCATTTCCAGGGCATGCTTTTTGGCTTAATTTGAAAAAATTACCCTCGTTTGACAGAGAAAACACTTTAAACACGCATAACCTACACATTTATGTGCAAGTGAAATCCGAAGAGTGTAATCTATCTAAGCTTTCTGTGATGAAGGCATCCTGAGAGCCATCCTGTGAGCCGCACTGAATTTGCTCCAAGGCTACAATTTCAAGTCTTCCTACTGGTCTATCATGCTAATGTTTGTTTGTTTGTTTACCCTGGATGCTGCCAGGCCCTAAACAACCCACCCAAATCTGCCTCCGTTTTTTCAGGTCAGTGTCCAGTGAGCATCCACAGCCTGCCGGCCTGGGGGTGCTAAGGTCTGTGGATGGAGCCCCACTGCCCCTCTTCACACCGGCATGGGCAGTCTCGTGGCAAACATCAAACTGTCACTTGGTTTCATGTGTCTGCTGTCTAATAAGTTTATTTTGGATCAGACTGATTCGCCAGCATATGCTCAAGATAAAATGTTCAAATGATGCAAAATGGGATTTTCAAATTATGATCCTGAGCACTTTTTTTTCCCCCTTATCCACTTACATGTAATCTAAAAATAAATACCCAGGCTCCACCAGGATGTGACAACTTCAGCAAACAAAATTGAAAATAGCTGCCTTACAATCGTCTCTCCCTCCAAATGAAACGGGAAAATATACCTTTAGAGAAAAATACAGCGCCTGTTAAGGAACAGACGAGCTACTCACAGCAGGTTTGTGAAGAGAGGCACAAGGACATAAACAGCTCAGGATGGGTATCAAGCAAGAAAAAAACCAGCCAGCAATCACTGTGCTGAATCCCGGAAGGGGCGCAGGGAAGTGGTCACAGGTGATTGTCATGTGTGATAATTATTATTACTGTACACCTGCTCCTCCACACTAATTAACTTTGGATATGCAAATCAATCCTATTGCATCATGCCCCTGCTCTCCTCCCCTACAGATAAGAAGATGTTCAGCTGCTGGATTTAATTAGGATAATGAACGCCAGGCCCACGGTGGCTTGGCAGGGGAGGTGGGGGGGAAGCTGTGACTGACCTTTTCTCCCAAAACGTTGACATTTTCTAAGGCTTCTGAACACTCGAAGTCACCTCCATGGCTGGGACATTGATAGGAGCGGATTGATGAGGTGTCATTAGAGGAGAGACGCCACGGCCCCAGTGTTTGCTGGGAGAATACAGCAGGTGTTCTGACAAGGACACACACCATCACTGTTATTTGGCAAACAATTCTCTTGATTCACTAAAGTCAAGCATGCCAGCATTTCTTTATAAAAGAAAACAAGGCTGTTTTTCATAACCACCCAAAGGAGAGGTCATCACTAAATTGCATTTCTGAATTACTTTTCATTTCGCATCAATATATTAAAAAGGTTTCTATTATTCCTCTCCCTTCATCCTCCTCCCCCTGCACCTCTCCGCTCCCCCCCGACCCTGCCCTGCCCACATTTCTCGTGGCATGTAAGCCGAAAACATGACGTGCCGGTAAGTTAAAAAAGGGTTAAGTTTGTTCATATTAATCCCTACAATTCCATTCCTATAATATAAGGTAAGACAAGGACTTCTGTGATTAAATGGGAAAAGGGCAGAGCAGCGTCTTCTTGTTTGGATATCTGGTCTGCTTGTTTATCAAAAAATTGTTTTCAATTATGTATATATATAAAAAGCCTTATTTGAATTTCAAATTCAAAGACATGCATACAAAATAATACCGAGGAACATAGACTCTGATACGATTCTCTTTCTCTCTCTCTCTGATCATTTACTCGGCTTTAACTTTTTAGCCATCTGTGTGTAGAGCCTTTCCTGTATTTTCCGTCCTGACAATGGAGTTTTATGTAGTCATAAAATAATACCATATTAGATCTCTCTTTTTTTCCTACTCTCTTCTTACTGTGTTAAATTATAACAAAAGAATAACTTTAGGAAACCAGCCAATTTCACAAAGAGGTGAAATAAAAGCCCCTTGGTGTAGCAGAAAAATAAAGCTGATCAGAGCCCAAGAAGGCAATGCCAGTCCCATTTCTAAAGTAAAGCAGAAAGTTTCAAAAATTAACCAGGATTTAAAGAAGAAATAATAGGGGATCGTTCTGTTTCTATAATCTTGATAGGTTGCACATTGCATGAAGTTTCATCTAAGAAATCAGAGTTCTGTGATAGGTTACTTTTTTTTTAAATATATATCCAAGAGATGATCTACTCTTTTTCTTTGAAAAAAATCTCTTTAGTATCACAGGGTAAGTACCATAAATACTGTGATACCATGTTGGTAGGCTGGAGATATTTAAATTGATCTTTTCTCCAGTACCTAAAAAATAAAAAATCAGGTAGCCAAGTGCATATAAAGGGAAAGACAAGTGTCTTTTTTTCCTCTGTAGTGTTATAAAGTGTTGGAATTAAGTAGTCAGTGTTTGTCTCTTGTATCAAGATAGTTATTTGAATGCTATAGGTTACAGCTGGTTGCAATAGTCATTTTTCTGATCACATCCTTTCATAATGAGATTTCGGCATATACCAACAGTTAACATTTGGCAAGGTACAGCTTTTAGAGATTCTACACATGGACTATTAGCAGGGAACCGAATGTGTCCTATAAAATGAGGGTGAACATCCTAAGTTTGCTTGTGTGTGTGTGTTTCTTTTTCCAGATCAATCATTTTGCCATTTGCTTCTTAATCACTATTTTACTTAGACTATCTCTGCAATTACTAGAATCAGTCCTTTCCCCTTCTTGCTCCTTCCTTTTCTCCCACGGGTGGTTTCTCTTAAGCTTTGTACCTTCGGTCACAAGGCTCCCACTGTATCTAGAACCATTTGGGGCAGCTCTGTCTCTTTCTTGCTTCAGTATTCATTTCTCTGTGAAAGCCTGCACTGCTGATTTCATTAAGAATATTCGCAAGTACGTTGGCATTTTTATTACAACCTTTATTTGTTGTCAGTCTCAGTACTAGCGAATAAGAGCTGTTGAACCAAGAACCTAGACTCAGCATTTTGGGGGAGGCAGTTTCTGACCACGGAGAGAAGAGCAGGGGCATTTAAGACTCCTTCCTTCCCTGGCTCAGACAACTCCAGCCCCAGACTCCTGAGACACAGGGTGCTGGCTGCTTCACCCATCCATGTGCTCGGTGCAAAAGGCAAAAAAGGTCAACTCTGTCCCAGCCTCTCTGCATGAAATTATGTAGAAATTCACATTTGGAGAAAAGATCTAATTAAATCAGAATTTAAGGAATTAGGATTCAAAAAAGTCTGAATCACTGGTCACAGCATTAATTTGGAAGATCTACTTAAACTCATTCTTCAGTTTCATCTTGCTGGCTGTGTGTCCTTGGACACGTTCTTTTCCTGAGGTTCATCATATCATTTATAAAATGAGGATAATAGTAGTACCCACAGATTCGTAGTGAAGATTAAATGGGATAATAAGTTATATTGGTTTGCAGTGCTCAGCTCGTAATATATGTAAAAAAAACACTGCCAGAGATTATACTATCTAGAAAGTTGAATACAAAGAGAAAAATGGAATGCTAGGACCCTGTGACCCTTGCACATGTACTCTGTCTGAATTTCAGAGCATATTCTTAAATTCTTCAATTTGAGAATTTGAGAACATATCTACAGAACTTCAGGAGTAGAAATCTTTGAGTATTCTAGACACTTTTCATATATAATTTAAGCTCAGTAAAAAGCCTATTGTTTGCTTTGATTTTTATTTTCACTATCTGACCAAGTAAAGCAGAAACAGATGGCTTTTCTGACTTAACATTATTTTAAGCTGCAAATACGTTGCCCACTTTTGAGCCTATGTGGTTAATCTGAAATCTGTCACACAATAAAATTAAACATTCCCTATTTTAAGGGGGAGGCAGCATGGATTAAACAAGAGTCAGAAGCCCTGGGCTCTCTCATCCTGTCTTAACTCTGAACGTACTACGTGACCTCTTAAGAATCACTTCACCTTGCTGACTCTCAACTTGCTCATCCATGAGGTAAGTTCGACTATATTGGGGTTTCTCAGTCTTCAGTGTGCATACTAATCACCTCAGGATTCTAATAAAGGGAAGAGTCTTATCAGCAGCCTGGGGTGGGGCCAGTGATTGTGCATTTCTAACCAAACTCCCAGGTGGGGCCAGGGCTCCCGGTCCCCAGACTCCACTCTGAATAATAGCCAAGAGCTGGATACATTCTTGGACAAATGCTGCGTAAGTTTGAGATTTCTATATGCATATTCACGAACAAGCATGTCACGATGGCCCCAAACAGGGATCCAGCACAATCCCTAACGTGAGGAGAGTACTTTCCAGTCAGCAGCGTGTTCCCACCCTCTTAGTCATCGCAGCGTTTCTGAGAGGAGCCTAAACTCAGAAAAGTTGAATCACTGTCTCGAGATCACACAGTCATATTGCCAATACGTGGGAAACCCGGGATCGAACGCAGAGCCTTGTCTCCAGCCAGCTGTGTTCACATAACCACGGTGTGTTCCATGATCCCCTTTGTGTCCACCAGGCCCCAGAAGGCACGAGGCCTAACAACACCTGACGACGTCATTTAGTGTCATCCACAGCCATGTATTTATGTGTCTCTTTAAAGTTACCTGTCTGTCGATAAAATCTAGGGGTTACCTGCTAAAGCCGACTTAAGACTTCATTTTCTTCCACATCTTTCCATTATTTTTCTGCTGCCTCCTACTCATCAAGTACAGAAAAGCATCTCAGGCCAGCATGTACATTTCCAGTTTCAATTGCTACAGAACACGAGTTCTAGATCTTAAAGGCCAAAAAGCATCTATTTGACTAAAGAGCTATAAGGCAGCCATAAAAATTATGGATCACAGAAATAAGCAATTAGTGTTATCTTCAATTGCTTTATTGGCAGTATTCACTCGTTAGAATAGAGGCAGCCGTAAAACAGATTGCAACATACTGTATAACAGCATATGGGATTTTACATTATAATGCTATTCTCTGCCAAGAAGTCATATTTTCATTTGAATGCATGGAACAGATTATCACAGGGTTTCCAGCATTAGAAGTGGATGACCCTCACTTTCTTTTGGTAGTTGTTGTTAAAAGGCAATTCCTGAGGTTATGACTAAATCAAAATACATACAACGGCGAATAGGCCTGTGCTACGTGCTTGCATCCTGGGCCCCTGGAAACTGGGCATGGCATGGAGCTACGGCAGATAATAAAGTCAATCTCTAATGTGGTGGATGGAGGGAGAGCTGAGGGTTTGCCAGTCTTCCAAACCAGCTGGCTCCAATTCTAGAGGAAGCTGCTCACCCGCCCATCTCATCACAGCTGAAGTGCCACAAAAGACACCACGCGCACAGGGGATGGAAATAAAACAATAGGAATAATAATACGAGACAGATAGAACAGGATCTCTGCTTAACATTGGGAGATGTTCTCCAGATCCGCTCTACCACTTTACAAAATGTACGTGAGCATGTTTATACGGTGCAGATAACCTATGTGCAGACCTTCAAATACATAGACCCTGGAACGTGTTTCAGCAGGCCAAGCTCTCAGGAATCACCCACACGCCAAGAGTCGAAGAGTTTCCCCTGTCCTTTGCACATTTGACAAGGTCCAATGTGGCACACCTGGAAATGCGGCTAAATGCCCACTCTCCTGTTTCAAGTTGGAAAAGGAGTAGGGAAAAGTACATCGAACAGATTCTCTTTCCAAGATCAGCCTGTGATATAGCAAATGAAAGGCTTTGAAAGGCAGGATTGCTGAAAAGGAAGCTTGTGTGGTTTCAAATTAGAAGTCATATTGTTGCACTCACAGTTGATCAAATAAATATTAATCACCAAATGTATTTATGTCACTTCTCACGCAATTGCAATATATTTCAAATGTGTTTTTAAATGGTGGATAAAACACACTGGGAGGGCAAAAAAAAAAAAAAAAATCTTCTTTTACAGAACCTCAGATACTAGGCAGCTAGAGGCATATGTAGTAATTTACCGGAACAAAGGAATATGTTTGAATTCGTTTCTGTGTGTTTTCTGCTATTTATTCAAATCTAGTATAATCCAAATAATTTGATAGTCTTCAGAATCTAAGTACAATGATACCATGTTAAAAGTAAACTTTAATCTAACAATGTTACAGTGAATTAGTGTATTCACTTAAGTAATTTTTTCTAGTCTTAAGTCTGTAGAAATTATAAAACTGTAGAAAAATTAATTGTAATGAAAATTCTCATAATTTTTGAAAAAGATTATCCTAAATGATTACAAACGCAGTTAAATGCAACCAAATGATGCAAAACAAAGTATAGAAAAGCTGCTGCTTTCGCTATTCCTTGGTTACTTGGAGTAACATCTTCAGTCCTTAATTTCCAAATTTGAATGTTTAAGGACTCCTCCCTTTCTTCATAAGGGGAATTGGTGAAAAGAATGATCAGACTAAAAATGCAAGCATGTTGCAACCTAATCTTGCCTGTGCTATGTAGTAGCCCCCATGGCTTGTGTATATTGATATACCGTTTAAATTCTACGTTAGCTGTCATGGATTCATTTGTAAAGTTGCATAATGACCATAATGCCTATAGCCTCCTTCCAAATCGAGCTTGAAAAATTTTTAAGGTATTTCTCAAATGGTTAGAGTAATTTCTCGTGAATGAGTACCTTGTCTTCTTTTTAGAGTAAGAAAAGTTGGTAGTTTTCCAGGAGCCAAACAAGGGGGGCCCTTGAAAAACTCAAAATGAAAACAGGAACCAAGACAGTGGCTAGTTTATGCCTTTAGAAAATGCATGCTGACAGATTGAGGGTGTTCACCAATGTATAACATACAGTGAAACATCTGCCTTTTGGTTCAGCAGTATTTTCCTCAATAGCCCACCAATTTTCTTAATTTGGCAGCTGTGGCCTTGTGATTGAGGCGACCTTATTATATAGAAATGTTGAGAAGCAAGCTGTTCCTTGGGTCTGTAAAGTAGCAAACTCAAGGGATTACATATTTTTAAAATGTCAATGAGCATGTGAATATGTGTGTGTGTGTGTGTGTGTTTCACCAAAGAGGGTCTCACTGAGTCAGACAACAGTGACACCAAAAGTTAAATGGAGAAAATGTTTTTTAATATATTTATCTTGTTATGCAGTAATGTTACTCAATTCAGCATCGTTCAAAACAAACCAATGATGAATAATATCTTGCTATATAATGACTAGTTTTTCCTTTCCTTGCAATAAAGTAAAGCATTTAAGAGAGAAAAAAAAAAAAACACAAGCATCTCAAATAGCCTCTGCTTTGCTGCAAAAATAGACTGTGATGAGAGTAACTCTTCCAATCAATTATGCAGCATGGTTTTAAGTGAGGAAAAATTTCAACATACGTATCACTTCAAAATATATACAGCATGTATCTATATGTACAAACTGCGTAAATTTTGAAGGGCTACGAAGCGTATATTTTGCTACACCAAAGCTCTGACTGTTAAATTGATTGCAAGAAAACTATAATTTCTTTTGCTGAAAAACTTGAGCAATATGAATCTTACTGGGATTATTTAAACTCAGTGGTGTGTGTATACATCTATATGTGTGTGGGTATAAACAACAGGATTTCTACAAATTCTCTTCAGTAGGCTCAGAAGCAACTTCTCTAACTAAAATATTGCTCTGAAATTGTCTCCTTTAAAAATGACGATAGTAAATGAACATACTTCAAATTCCACAGTCAATACATATGGACTCTGAACCTGACACCCATAGGGGGGTTACTTAATGTCATTCACTCCCTTTATATACATGCAGGGTTCATTAATGGTCTCCCTTTAAGAGCACCCTTTTAAAAGAATGATCTGCCACATTAGCCAGAGCAATGTGACTTCGACTTTTACATATATACATATACATATACATACATATATATATGGTTGTTTTTTTTTTTTTCATTTTGGCTGAATTCAAGAACGAGTCTGTAGGCTAAAAGAATTGATCTGTCACAAAGCAACAGATTGCAGTTGGGACTGCCAACAAATCATAAGCAACAGTAGGTAATGACTAATTGTAACAGGAATGAGGGAACAGAGGGTGGGGATTGTTTCAGAAAAGGTAACGGAAAAAATGATCTTTCTCAAAAGAAATCAAACATTTTTGTTTTGATATTTGTTGTTAAATCAAATAACAAGCACAGCACCTCTGCTCTTCTCAATAGTTCCTAGTGATGCTGATCAATTTGACAATTTCTAAGAGATTTGTGATTTTCCATCACAGGTTGTTTTTTCTGTTCTTTTATTCCTATTAGTACTATTCTATGACACAGGTTTGAGGTTTCTCAATGAATTACTATTTTAACACACTCTTTGGAGCCATACAGTCTAAGACTTACAGAAAACATTAACTATGACTTTCACTTTGTGGTAATGAATATACAACACTGTCTTAAAAAAAAAAAGAAAAGAAAAAGGAAAGGAAAGGGATTTATGAAGATTTACAAGGTCCAAGAAATAGAATGGCAAGAACAATCATATCCATCTTTTTTATTGATTAAAATATTGCAATTTTTAATTATCTATTCAATCTTCCTCAGATTTTCACAAAATACTTGTTCTTACACAAACATAAATTTGTTTACAGCAGAAACTTAACCTTCTAAAACTTTAATTTATGAAATTACTTGGAGCTTGAGGTGTTTAAAGATATTAAACCCTGCACTAACTTCAAATGCTTTGGGGACATTCTGTAAGTTTTGCTTCATTGCAACAACAATTAACAAGATTTTCTGTGTAGTTGAAACACAAGAATTTTGTGGCTCCCTGTGACTGCAGAGATTACAAAGCATATTGGGTCAAGTATAATATATTTTTAGAGGTCATCTGTTTTGTTTAACCTTAAATTTTTAATTTCAACCAATAAAGTGCAGCAGGATTGCCCATATACATATTCAAAATGTAAAAAAGAACGATTTCCTTAATTGATGTTGTAGGCTAGTTACCCCAATCGTTAGGTGATACAACCTATTTTGTCTCATTGATACTCTAATTCCTAAATCCTCTGCTTTCTACAACATGTCTAGAATTCATGTCTATTTAATAACTACATCCAATATTCTTTGTCTCTTCATTACTCAAAGAAGAAATAAATAAAGGAAGCTAAGGACTACCCTTCTTTCTTAAGTCCACATTGATAGATGTCCCCAAAATTGTTTCTCAACAAACTCAACTCTTCCACTGCTGGAAAAGAGAAGAGCTGTTCCAGAATGTCAAATTCAAAAAAAAAATTAGCCATTAAAGTAGAGACATAGAAAAGAGAAAGTAATGTTTGCAGAAACAAATATCAGAACCAAATTGGATGGGAGGAGGGTGAAAAATAATGATGAACAATGAACTATAGATCACTGAAGCAGCACGTATGAGGGAAGGTAAGGAGCTAAGGGCACATGAGATGCCATGAGGACAGCAGGAACCTTGTGATAGGGACCATAAACAAAAAATATTAACAGGAAAAATGTAAAGCTCTGACAAAGAGAAGTAAACCCATATCTGAAACCCATGAAACACTAATAGAAAATCAGAATTATACTCTGCTAGATTTTAAATAAATTTTCCCTCTATTGTGCCTCTATCGTGTTCTGATTCTTTAATACTAATAAATAACTCAGCCTAAATCCAAGTCAGTAGGAATCATAGGCTTGGAATTTCCCATCTATATATGTAATCGGTATGCACCTAAACCATTCTTCTGTTTCCAAGTATCAGGATATTTTGGGGAAAAAAAAACATATATCAGCATATTGATAACTGAAAGTCTGCTAAAGCTATTCATATTTACCATAAAACTGTTTGAATCTCCCAAGGCGTAAACTAGAGATGAGTTCATACTCCAGATTTCAACACAAGTGCATCAATCTCCCATTATCACCTCTAGTCTTTACATCCAAACACAGAGCGAGGGCCTAGCCACTTGACATAGTAATCCACTCTGGCCAGAACTCACATTTCAGGCGGTGCTTATGGACGGCTAGCACATAGAGCCAAATGCCAGGGTTACAGACAGTACTCAGTTCACCAGATACAACAGAAACACCACCAGTAATTTTCAAGGACTGATGAAACACCCCCTGAGGTGGACCCATTCAATCATTCATTCAGTAAATGAATCATTTGTTTATTCGTTCTTTCATTAAATATTTATCAAAAACACCTACCTACCATGTTCCTGATACCATACAATCCTATACCCTTATGTCTTAATGTTGTAAATACCAAACACATATTAGTGAAAATAATACAGTTCACCACAATACCAATTATAAAACTTGAATTACTACCTCTTTTCCCCACATTCTGATTATTCCCAGCCTTTCACGTGGGTCTTGTTTATAACTATTTGATACATTTGAGTCATTTCAGGTAGATCCTCTGCTCATACAGAAATACTTCGTTTAATAGTCAAGCTATAATGTAAGCTTACATGCAACGTTTTTCTCTTAAAAATATTCCTGGAAATATTTCACCTTAATATGAGTGAAATCACCTCTCAACCCCTCCACCAAAGGAAAGAAAGGCAAGCAAGAAAACATTGGATATTGGGATAGAGTAAGGCGCTGGAAAAGGGAGATGGAGGTTCAGGAAAGCAGGCATGACACCCGCATTTCATGATGGTGTCCAGGGCTAGCTTTGCTTCCACTCCAGGATGCATAAATTAAACTAATTGAGAACTGAGTGAGTTGGTTATTCATCTTATTTGTCTTGACCAAGTTGCAAAGAGAGATTTCCCATAATTTCATTCAGTAATTTGAAGTCTAATCCTTTCAATTGATGAATTTATAGATTTCAACCAAAATGAACAACGTCTGCTTTTGTTTTTTGTTTCCAGACACCTCTGTGTCACCAAAATGCAGGCCCAGATTATGCACTGCCCAAAGTATGCCCTTCTTTCCGTTTTCTCTAAGTTTACTATTATTTTTTGAGGTGTTTTAACCAGAACTGCATGTTCTATTACATACAGATTCAAGTTCATATGTAAAATATATATCACATATTTCCAATATATATTAAAATCACTGTTCATATATACACCCACAGCAGAATGTTTTCCTCACAAAATTAACTTAGAGCAATTGTAAGAGTTTGGTCAACATCAGTATTCCATGTGTTAAAATAAATAGGTAACTGATGTACTTTCTATCCATAATAACTCAACTACCAGCACAATTTGTGGCAGATTTTGGCTAATAAACTCAAAAATGACAAATACTTAGCAGAAACCTGACTATAGTAATTATTTAATGTAAATTAAGAATTAGCACTTTAGCCATTTTTTTCTAAAATGAACCTGTTTGTAAATGTTGGTAGTCGATTAAATAATTGTTTTTAAAAAATGACCGTTTCTTTGGAAGGCCCATGTGAAAACGAAACAAAACAAATCTCAGATTTAATCGCTGTAGGCCAAAATTTGAACTTTCCTTTGGGCTGTTCAGATTCAGACAGCATCATGACATAATTGAGCATTTACTGGGAAAAATTCTCCAACCAACCCCCAACTGTTTCCTTTTACCATCTCAAAATCAGAGCTGGTGATTTCTAAGGACAGGGAAAAGTGGGTGAGGGCCCCCAGGTTGCAATTGAGAGTAATTCTCACAGGATTCTTAGGTGTGCCCTCGATTTTTTCAGAGGGGACAATGGCTCTTGAACCAAATTTTGTATGCATGTGGTTCCTCCCAGTTTACGCCAGAGCACATTTGACTTCTCTACGGAGCTGTCCTTAGCCACTGCGACCTCGGTTCCTGCAGGTGACAGTATGGCTTTCTGCTGATTTATTAAAAATCTCCCATGTTATGGTTCCCGTGTACTCTCTGGAGTGTGATCATGTGACCAGTATAATCACAATCTGTCTCCCCGCTAACATTTCTCTACTTTGGTTATTTGTTTGATAAAGTGAGGAGCTTCCCTTTTGTTGCCCTTCATCAGAGCTTAATGTCTTTACTTTGGGATCAATATACTTTATGAATAATTTTATTTCCTTCTATTTTTATGGTCTTTTCTCCTCATTATCATACTGAGTTTATTAGCTGGTGCTGTCAGTATCTCTACCCTGTCATATGTTCCTGAGGTACAGTAAATATCACTTGTGTTGTAATTAATATGCACACCCTCTGCAGTAATTAAAGTACAGACCCCTTCAACCAGCTGAGCTTCCTACACTAATTCCACCTTATCTTCATAATGAACTTATTGTAATCTGAAACTACTACTGAATATTGTTCAGTAAGGCTAGAAGAATGAAATCTAACGAGATGCAATAATATTTGTGAACATGTTAATATAAAAAATGAATTTAATTAGTCTAAATCTAATTAAATTTCCCATACAATTAAAAGCCTCCCCTTCCTTCCATTTTTTAACATCTAACAAATGCCACATTATTGCCCTTTCAGTTATTTCTACAGAGCAGCAGACTGGACAAGAGCTTTTTTCCCTCCCTAGAAGATACACACAGCAAAGCCTATAGGAAGCAGACATTGGACAGTGACATAGCAGGGAAATAGCTGAGTCCCTTTGAGGAACTACTATCTAAAATAGAAGACTTACAAGATTTGGACAAATCGAAAATCCGACCTTTCTTAAAAAAAAAAAAAACGAGCAAAATAGTTTCTCAAATTATCAAAAAAAATCTGTGAATCAAAAAACACATCTTAAAAATGCCTAATGCCATAGGTACAACGCAAGGGGCACTAAGGCACAGACCCTGTCTGCAAGGAGCTTATATCTTAATGAAAGAAAGACATATTTCAACTCTGCAAATATTTATTGGGCATCTTCTAGAAATAATAGAGACAGTGCGTGTCACAGAATCTCTAAGCAGGATGGAAAAGGAAAAGTCTAGCACTGAACTTGCACCTTGATAGACAGGGGAGAGAACATTTGGGGCAGGACACTAGCTGTTGCTGTATAGATTCAGTTTTGCTGGAGAAAAAAGTGTGTAAGTTAGGAAAAAAATAGACACAAAAGACTAAATCAAGATACATGATTGGCACAAAGGAGGAACTGCATGCACATTTAATAGTACACTTACACTGTCAGGAAACATTTCAACAAGAAAAGTGAGTGCTGGAAGTACGGAGCTGCACTAGGCAGGCAAACAAGCCCTCAAACTGGGTGAAGGGTCAGGCATGGCCACAGCAGTGCCAATCAGTGGGATTACTGCAAGGTGGAAAGATGTTACCAAGAGGGTAGAGCCCTGCTTTTTTAATTATTCACAGTAATGACTTGGATCTTGGAAGGAAAGAAATCATTTCCAAGACTGTAGATGAAACTAAATTAGCAGGCAGCACAGCATTAAGTACCAATAACACACACGCACACACACACACGCATGTATAAATGTATCATCTTGAGAATTTAGAAGTGGTTTAGTGGTCAAAGCACTTGTCAATGAGGACAACACATTTACTCCCACAGTTGTTTTCTTGTCTGTTTGTTTTTTAAACTACCCCGGCTGATGAGAGATTTATAAGACATGTTAATGAATGGATCACTTGGAAGGAAGTTATCAAGTTATGTCATTCCTCCAGAAGTTGAATCTAACCTCCACCATTCCTTGGCACCTGTTCTGGCATTCTCAGGGCAATGATGGATCAGCTCCCCAAGAAAAAGCAACATCTATTCTTCTACTAGACTTGATACGAATTCAGTTGGGAAAGAACAAGAAGCATTTAGAGCAGCGTCCATGCAATAGTCTCTGCAAAATTATCACTAAACTTGCTTTTAGGCATGAAATGTCCCTTAGCAACAGTACCTATCCCTGTGCCTCAATTACCCCTGCTAACACCACACATGATTCTTCCCCCGCCCTGCCCCCTATTTGGTCTTGAGCTTCTACTTTGAAATTGCACTTTTTTCCTAATGCATTAAGTACACAGAAGTTTGAAAACCTAGAATCATCTCATGCCATCCCCTAATATAATCAAATGAAGACAATTTAAATTGTATGTAAATTACACCAGTCAGAAGGCAAAGAGTTCTGGGCGCCTGGGTGGCTCAGTTGGTTGAGCAACTGCCTTCAGTTTAGGTCATGATCCTGGAGTCCTGGGATTGAGTCCCACATCAGGCTCCCTGCTCAGCGGGGAGTCTGCTTCTCCCTCTGACCCTCCCCCCTCTCATGCTCTCTCTCTCTCTCATTCTCTGTCTCAAATAAATAAATAAAACCTTAAAAAAAAAGAAGGCAAAGAGTTCTGAGTAGAAACCTGATAGTCTAGGAAGTTATCCCAAAAAGCAAACTTCTGAGAACTTTGCAACAAAGAGCTTCAGTGATGAAAACAAATAATATGTGGAAATGTATTGCTACAGCTATGCATTGCAAATCAAAGGAACTAAAATAAAGTTAGGCATTCTCTAGAAGAGTGCTCACTATATTTTAAGGAAAATTTAAATGTGCTTCAAAAGGGCAACATGGAGAAAATGGAATGATACTGATACCAAAAATAAATTACAAAGAAAATCTGGGCTGTTTTGCTGTTAAAAAAGAAAACTAAAACATGTTGACATCTACCTGATCTCAAACATGTTAACGTTGATCCTGACTATCAAAGGGAACCTACGTCTGGTAGGAATGAATGGAGATTCTAGAAGATATACTTTTAAAATTCCTGATTGAGAAAGTTTTGGTTATACCACTGAAAATCAGTGAAACCAGAATGTCAACCCATTATTAGAGAAGTCAAGAGAAGTCAAGAATTGGGTGTACATGTCTGTGTCTGTGTATGTATGCATTTGGATATACGAGAAAGCAAAAACTGGAGCTCGGAAAATTAAGTAACGTGACATTTCCTTCAGTAAGCTCTACCAAACTATTAGCTGAAAATAGAATAATTTATCCTAATTTATATTTGTTCATCTTTAAGCTTTATGTTCAGTTCACTATAGGAGCTGAACCTGATGTTGAAGAATGGTCTCAAAGGGCAGGAAAAGTTATAAAAATTTTAAGCAAGTGTTGCTCATAAGTCTGTCTGCATTTCTGAAAATTGTTCATGTGAAGGATGGGCTTGGCTTGTAGCAAATATTTTGTGACTCATGATTTATTTTGCATACTCAGCATAGTTTGGGAGCAATGCTAATGTTTATGGATTATTGCACTAACTTGGAAATTATAGTGTAGTATTTGTAATTCAATAGGAGTTTTCTTAGAAAGCAGGTGTACTTATATTTGCTCACTGGTAAGGTTAGTGACAAAGTCTAGGAACCAAAGTGGAAGACAGATGTCAACTCTATGCAGGATTTTTGCACCTGTGATGTGTGTGTGTGTGTGTGTGTGTGTGTGTGTGTGTGTGTGTGTGTGTGTGTGTGTGTGTGTGTGTGTGTGTGTGTGTGTAGGGCGGTCAGTTCCAAACTTCTATTTGGTGATATGCTCCTGATTCAGTAACAGCTTGTAGGCAGGCTGTGTTCATATGGAAATGTCATTAAGAAAGGTTTCTGGGGCGCCTGGGTGGCTCTGTTGGTTAAGCATCTGCCTTTGGCTCAGGTCATGATCTCAGGGTCCTGGTAGCGAGCCCCACATCAGGCTCTGTGCTTAGCGGGGAGTCTGCTTCTCCCTCTCCCTCTGCTCATGCTCTCTCTCTCACTTGCTCACTCTCTCAAATAAATAAATAAAATCTTTAAAAAAAAAAGGTTTCATCATGAGCCTCCTGGTGTCTTCTCTAGCTCCTCTTGTCAGTTTGTTTACATACTGGACCATCAATCCCTTAACATCACCCAGTTGAAACAATAAAACATGACAACTTAATGATAAACAAGATGGAAAACAGAACATGTTAGGATGCTTACCTGAAAAATTTTCTTAAAGGAAACCACTGATTATGAAAAGAAAGTTTAAAAACTGGGGAAGTTAAAGCTATTCTCATTCTGTGTGTGTACTGTATGTATATATACACAGTATACATATTCGCATTTAAAATACATTCTTTGATAATTTAATACTACTGACATTGGTATAAAACACAAAGAGCAACATTTCTCTCTCCCTTCTTTCCAGAACTACTGAGGTGAGTTTGATAATGTACATAAAACCTTTTAATCTACTGAATGTTAGAATTGTCATAATTTTCTTCTGTAGTTATCACTTTCCTTTGGTCATAAAAGCCCTAATTGCATTATAAGGTGTCAAAGCAAAACCAAAAACTCCAATTTGCTTTCCTTTTTTTCCCAGGCTTAACTGAATGGGATTCTAAAATTAAATTTCACTGGTTTACAAACTCTCCCCTCAAATTAACACAGAAGTGATTGAAGGCATTTTTAGGTACACCTGCTCAACTACTATTTTAATAAGAAAATGACTTAGAAATTGGTAGATATAACACTATTGTTGGTACAAACTAAGCCATGTCTCACAGTACAGATACTCAGATAGAATCCATCTTCAATACTCTGATTCCTCCAATTTATCTTTGTACCTAGCTTCGGTTTCAAACAAAGTCTTATGCCCAAATGCTCACTGGATGCCCAGCATGTTTGCTTGTGGTAGCTAAATAACGTATGGAGAAATGATAGAGGCAAAATCTAGAAAAATTATTCTCCTGTATATATTCAGCATTAAGACAGAGATACCCATTGGCAGTTACCTGCTTGGCCCATTTCGCCAAGGTCCCCGCCAAGCTGTGGGCCCATGTTGTAAGCTCTGGCAAGTTGCAGCGCCCCCAGGGGGCCTGCAGCACCTCCAGCTAGTCCATCACCGGGGGCCAGAATCTGGCCCAGGAGCTGTGGTGGCGAGGTCAGCTGCTGACCTACAATGAGCACCGCACACTGCAGTTCTGGGAGGTCCCCAGCCGTGGCACTGTGGCCGCTCTGCAAGCTTAGCATAGCTGTCCTCTTCCAGGCCGACTGCAAGCATGTCAGTAGGCTGGCCCGTTGGCCTGGCAAACACGCCAACAGGCTAGGAGACGACTGGTCACCCTTCTGCAGGAGGGGCTGCTTGGACATCAACAGCCACGATCCGGTCCTGTCCGTGGAGAATGTGGCACTCTGCAAGGACGCAGCCCAGATGGTGGTGGTTGGCACTGCAGGCCAGGTGCTGATGCTGGAGCTAAGCAACGTGCCATCAGAGCAGGTGGTCAGCACGACCTCCTCCAGGATTGCGAGGGCATCACATGGAAGGGCCAGGAGTGGCTGAGCTCTAACCCTCTGGCTTCCAGCCCCACGTGCTGGTTCAGTGCCTGCCGCCAGCTGCTGTCACATCCATCATGCTCCATTTTGAGAGAAGCCTTAGGAGCCTTGCAGCCTTTTGCATCAGTCATGGCTATGGCCTCTTCAACTACAAGTGCAAGAGCCCTGTGCTGGCCAAGTGCACCCTTCAGACCCAACGATCCCTGGGGCTGTGCTCCCAGGCGAAGTTGCTCACTGTGCCAGTCTTTTCCGCGCAACTGTTCATCCAGAACAGCCACGTCTCAGGCAAGAAGCGGCAGCTAATGCTCACGGCAAGTTGCAGGAGGCCCATGCGTGGAGCAGGCCCGCCCCGAGGACGAGGAGATGATGATGCCCGTGCAGCCCTGCATGGAGCCCTGCTGGCTGAACACTCCCTCTCCCGCACTAGGCACTGCCTCCGCTTCCTCACACGTTCCTTGGATATGCAGCCCGCCCCAGACCTCCGTGCGGCACGAACTCGGGCTCCATGTTTGCCTACGCGATGGCTGTGCGAACAGTGAGAACACGGTGGGAACGGTGGGAGGAGCAGGCAAGGAGATGCAACTGACACACTGTGCGCCCGCCTTGGCTTTGTCGTGCAGTACGTGCGTGGCCACACGCTGCCTGAGCTCTGAGTGGCCTCACGGGACCTGGTGCAGGTGCCTGATTTGCAGGGCGACCATGCCTTCCACACTGCCTCTGAGGAGCAGTTCAAGGTGTTCGCAATGCCCAAGATGAGCGCCGAGATCAAGGTCAAGCTGATGACCACAAGGGGCTGTTGCTTGCACAAAATGGCACTGGTTACCTTTGCCAGTGTGGCCTATAAGGGCTATACCAAGACCTGCCAGGCCTGCCTCACCAACCTGAGTGACATCCACATCTTCTCTGTGCCTGGCCTGCGATCCCAGAACCACTATTCCTGCATCTGGAAGGAGAACGTCAGCGTCATTTCCCTCTGTGTCTTCACATGCCCGAGTTGGGGCTTTTACCTGATGTTCCCAGTCGAAATTTGAACGTTTCTCCTTAAGTGCCCAGAACATCACAGAGCTGCTCACCTATCTGGACATTAGCAGGCTGCATGACACCGCCCATGCCAGCTGCAGATTCCCAGGGTCACCCAAGCTGAGCCAGGCCAATGGGACTCCAGGCATCATGGTGGCCCCATGAATCTGCCATGGGAACCCTGGTCTTGTCTGCAGCAAGGGAACAGACACCCTAGGGCCACCAGAGGCCATCCTCTTGCACATGTCCGTGGACTTGGCCACCAGTGCTTATACCACGCTGGACACAAAAGGAGATGGTAGGATAAAGGGCGTGAAAGATTTCCTGGGCTCCTCCGAGGATTCTGAGAAGAATCTGGGGAACCTAATGTAAGAAGAGGCTCAAGCCTGCATCATGTTGATCAAAATGAGGAAGGCCAGGACTACCAGCCACCTGCCCTGCTAGGAGCTGGGGTCCAGCATCCCTGGCTCCTGCCTGTCCCTTCACTTGGACCAATACCTGCTAATCTGTGGGCTCTGGTGGGATCTGCCCACCCTGGCCTCAGGGTATGGGCCCAGTACTCAGCCCAGAGCCTCTGGGACAGATTCAGACTGGCCCCTTCAGATGGGCTACCCTGGAGGCCCAGTGCCACAGGAAGAGGAGAGCTGAGGCTAGCAGCCATGCCATCTCCTATTCCACACACCATTCTTCCCACCTTCCTTTGCAGAGAGTATTTTTCTAATGCCTGTGCTGGGCTGGACAGTCATTTCTAAAACTATTTTGATACTTGCTCCTGAGTCAGCTGCCTCCCACATCCAGCCTGTGCATGAATGTACCCGGTATGTACATATACATATATGTGACTGGGAGTACTGCAGGGCACACAGGTCTGGGACCTGGTCCGGTGTGGGGGTGGAGGGCAGGATAGGTTTCCCTTAGACTATATTTTCGGGGGAGGGGGTTTCCCCCTTTTATTTTGTTAAAATTTGAGTTTTAATGTCAAAAATACTGATTTTTTAATATTGAAAATGAAAGCATGTAATGACTCTTAAGGGGGGAAAAAAAGACAAGAGTGCCAATAGAATGAGCCAGAACAAATATTTTAGTTATGATTTTTACATTCCGTGATTCTCTCTACCTAGCATTGCTACCCAGAATGTTGTTGAAACCATGGGAAAGGAATCAAATAGTTATTTTTAGCTAAAACATTATGGAGTTTAGGCCTGAATTTCATAAGTGATAAGGTTACGCATGTGCCTTTGAGAAAATGCTGAGAAACTTTACTGGGCCTCAGACAGAAAATATAAGTTGTGAACTTCTTTAATGGCTGTGCCTTCCAAAGTAGAACAAAGGGAAAGAGTTATTGAGGTAACTAAAACAAAGCAAGAAATACCGCAGAAAAAGAGAAAAATACTTTTCCCCAGGTCTGAATCTAGCAGCTCAGAACACATGAAGGAGATGAATGAACCTAAAAGGTATTTGCAGCTGAAGAGATAGATGCTGAGCTATTATTTCTTGTGATGCTATGAGATATTTATAACAACAAAAAAACCTCTTGAAAATAAAATCAGCACCCAGTTTCTCAGCAACAAACAACCTTCAGATTACAGTAGCAATATTATACCTTAAACACTAGTTCATGTTTAAATATTTTAATAATGACAAATAAAAATTTGTGTTTTCTGTATCAGCTGTGTCTACATTCAGATGCTATTTTCAGAATATTTCCTTTAATATTCTTCTTCTCTTCCCATATCTATAATAATAAAGATGAACTTGGAGCAAAATATTTTCTTTTTGGACTGCTTCCCTATCCTAAAACTCTAATCAAATCATAATATTTAGAAACTTTTAAGTTTTACATGTGCTACTTAATTTTTTAAAGGAAAGTATTAAAAGTATATTTTTAGAAGTCAAAATTTTTGTAATCCAAAGAGCATTATGGAGTCCAGTTTGAAAACATGCTCTGCTACCTTTCCAATTTAAAAAAAATAATAATATACATACAGTGCTTGACATCTCCCTTTGTGAGGCATAAGTTCCAGAAAGCAGGCAACATTACTGAAACATCTGTTATTTCACATTTTCCACTAAATGGCTTTCCTGGTCACATGATCACAAGAAATTACCACCATGCTTGTAGTCATTAGAGATATTGTAGTTTATACGACTGGCTTTCAGTTCTCCTACTCTGTTGGTATCGGTTCATACAAAGTGAAAGAGGTGAAGGATGCTGTTCAGGTGCATCAAGTGATACCGTATTGGCCTGAAATATATCATGTATCTCCCAAAGCTCTTGGACTCGAGAAATTCTTTGCATGTAAACTAAAACAAAACCCATTTAGTTGTAACCCTCATGCAACACTTTGCTAAAATCAAATCTGAGATGTATTCTTTTTCAAATAAGACTTTGTCTTCTATGCCATATCAAAGCAACTTGTTGACAAGTGAAAAGTAAATTATACATGTGGTAAGTTTTATCTTGGTTTGCTTTCGGGATTGCTGTTGTGTGTGTGTGTTTGTTTTTCTTTGTTTCAGTTTGTTTTGTTGTTGTTGTTATATGATGCCAAACAGTTGATTTCATAGATTAATTTTTTGTCATGGTAGTGACTTAATTAGACAGGTTCTTTAATTTACCGATGCTTAGTACACAATCCTATAGAAACAGCCTAAATGAGGGCTTTGCACATTAAAGGATATACACTTAGGAGAAACGCAATACAAAACTAAGTAGAAATTGAGAGTTTCCGAAATAATCTATACTGACTTCTGATTCCAAATCCACTTCTAAATTTTTTTCGTATTTCACGACATGCTCCTTAAAACAACAACAACAACAACAACAACAAAGGCCAAAAAGAATGTTCTCTAAGAACATTACATTGCATAGCTTAAAAACTAACATTGATTTCACTATGGTGATTTTATTTTTCGTAAGTAGCCACAGCACCTCCCTCCCGCATGCTTATCTTAGATGTAACTTTGACACTACCCCCCGCAAGAGATGAGGTCTGCGTGCCCTCTCCTAAAAGTGGGCTGGCTTTGTGGCTGTTTCCTCTAACAGAGTGTGGCTAAGTTGCTAAAGGCCATGAAGCTTCTGCTTTGTTAACTAAAATACTTGTTCTTAAAAGCTTGTACAAAGCCCCATTGCACAGAGGCCACTCTGTTGTGAAGGAGCCTAAAGCCACCCAAAAGGAGAAACTGCATGGAGGTCGTGAGATGACAAGGGGAGAGAGCGATGTCTAGGAGCCCCCAGCTGCTGGGGCCTCTCACTTTTCTAGCTCTGGCCCCCGTATGACTGCAACCCCAAGAGAGACCCTGGGCCACAACTATCCGGCCGAAGCTCTTCCAAATTTCCCACCCACAGAACCCAGGAGAAATAAAACAATGGCTGTTTTAAAGCCCAAAGTTTAGAGAAATCAATATATTTATAGATGATGTATTAAATAAATGTTTGTTGAATGTCTACTCTGTGCCGGGCAATATCCTGAGTACTGAATCCTGCAAAGATTTTTGTGCCCCCCCCAAAAGTTTAATTAATCCCTTCATCCTCTGTGTTTCCATGGCTCTCTTTAGATAAGTAAAATAGCACATTTCTTTTGTCCATATTGTGTAAGTTGTATACATGTTTGATTATAAACCTCTCAATTCAGGATCCGGGTCTCAGTAAATTTTGTTTCCTTCTGTAGTGTTCTGTAGTGCACACAAATGTTCAGTGATTGATATACAGCACCTGTCTGGATAAGAAAATTCAAGGCAGGGAAATGACATCATTATCCCCCATGGTACAAATGAAAAGCTAATATAGGTTTTAATGTATGACTTCTTTAAAAGAGCTGAAGCTTTCAACTGGAGGAAAAAGAAGTACTTTTTAACACATTTTGAATATGTGATCTTTATTATTAAGCTACTTATTGAAGCAGTCAAAAAAAAGCCTTTTTCAACTACTCCTAGTCATTAGTAAATAAACCTTATGTTTTTAAAATAACTATCCCTTAAACTAGTTTTGTTTCATCTGTCAATTAGTCTGTTTCCACAGTTCTAGATTATTTTGTTCTAACTGTAGCCTAAAAACAGGCCTTGGATAGGATGAGAAAGTACGGAGTGTCGCAGACCTCCTGGTTACGATCTTCTCTTCTACCACTAGTCTATGCTGTTGCTCTAAGTACAGGATGCTCTCATTCAGTGTCTGTAGGCATGTTACAAGGATCACTTTTGTCTAAGATTTTTAGCTCAAATGGAAAAAAGTCAAATGCCTGATTGTTTCCCCCAATTAGAAGCAAACAATTTAAAAACAATTCTTTTCACAAAAATAATTTTTTAACTCATAAATTTAAGTATTTAAAACTTTGTCAATGCAGAAAAAAAATCTCTTTTGGGGGAAGGGGGACCTCCCTTTCTAATTTTGAATAGAGAAGCAATCCAATCCTTATAGCCATACATTTCTAAAATGTTCAGTTTTTGCTACTTTCTTCTGGTCCTCTATCCCAGTTTGATCTATATTTAATGATCAAATGAGTTTCCAAATCCCATGAATTCTACCTCAGCACCGCTTTCCCTACCTAGCCCATTTTCTCCCCTTTCTGTTGTATAATTCAGAACCTTAAATGTCTGGAAACTGAGTAATATTGCAGCAAACATTTATGAAGGACTTAACTGTTTGAAGCCCTGCGCTAAGGGCTTCATAGATGCTACCCTGTTTAAACCTCACATCAACGTGATGAAATGGACTCTAAAATTACTCCTGTGTAACCCGTGAGGAAGCCATGGAGGACTTGAGAGCTAAGGAATTCATCCAAGGTCATAGTCAGTAGTGGTGGAACCAACATGCAAATTAGAGAGTGGGACCCAAAGCCCGGGGTTCTAATCTACTTCTCTAACTTGTGGCTAGAAGGGACTTTAAAATCTAGTCCACTCGTCGTCTGATGCTTCATGTTCCTTTGACATTCCTGCCAAGTTGTCAGCAGCCTATGTTGGAACATCTCCAGTAACTGTCATAATGGTCTCCTCTCTTTCAATTCCAACTCAGCCTCTGTTCTGTACCAGATTAATTGTTACCAAAAGGTTTTTTGTCATAATCTCCCCTGTGTTCAGGTAAACTCCTCACATTTCTAAACAAAGCAACTATGATTGCTTCAAATATCCTAAACTCCCTCTACACCTATTCATACTCTTTAATTCACAACTTGTGTCCAGAATCCTACTTGTATGGTGTCCTCATAGGGATAATATGCTATTTCCTCCATTCTAGAACACGGTCCTCACTGACTCTATATCAACATACTCATATTCTTATCTTTCAAGAGTCTCAAAATTGACACAACTTCTGCCACACACTGTTTTCTATGGTCTGTCATAACTACATGTCTGACAAAATTCAGAAACCAGCAGCTCTGACTTTGCCTGTCCTCCCGACTGATCTATCAGCTATTTGAAAATAGTCACGGTTTTGTCTTAATGTCCCTTTAAGACACTTGCAGTGTTTTATTGTAAAATATCAAGAAATATTCTATGGGTACATGCATACATGGTTAGATGGATCAAAGCATTAAAAACAAAACAAGTTCCATTTTTTTCTGCATGTATAAAGTAATGCTTCAAAAATGTTTGAATTCAAATGACTGGCTCTTAATAAAGCCTTTAGAAACCCTCACACTTGTTACTAATTCAACCAAGCGTTGTCACTGCACTTAACAGGTCTTTAATTAATAGAACCAAATATTTGACCTGATTTAAAGACTAGTTCTTCAAAATAGTTTTTGACAAAACCATACTTGATTAAGTTTATTGGTTAAATTCATTTGATTTGGTATAAAGCAAACATCTTATGAACCTAAACACTGTCAACATTTTATTATTCACAAATATAGAATATACACCTAGTGTTATAAACTGAAATACCAAGGGTAAACTGAAGGTCATCAGGGGTCATACACAGTGACGGAGAGGAAGAAAAGTGAGCATTACTCTTTAACTATAATTTGTGGTAATTTGCATTTGTAAAGATAATAGTCAATAGAAATAGTCGATATGTCTTTCTTAAAGAAAGACACACATGACCCAAAATAGTACTGGATTAAAAAAAAGACTACTAGTTAATTCATGAAAAAAAAAGATTAAGATTCCAAACTGAAATATTTGAGAAATAATTAGCCTTTGATAAAATTCATCGTCAAGTAGAAATTCATTTTTAATCATGAAATATATTTTTCCTGTGCTATTTTAGCTTTGTTTTAATTTGCTATTTAGCAGTGCCCTGAAATATTAATAATTTGTTTAATAAATTCCTTCTAACTCTTAATAGATTTTTAATGAAGAAATTTATCTTAGAGATCTCTGTGAGAATTGATATTACATACTTCCTGAAAGTGTTAAATTATTGGCCTCCTGAGTAGTTTCATTTGAACCTCTATCTTTTGCTTGCCATCATCTGTGTTCAGATCTCAGAAGCTTTGTGAAATGTAAAAAAAAAATGAAAAATTATCGATCCTATGAGCCATAAAAGCAGATACTCTAGAAATGAGAAGAAAAATGTTTTATCTACAGAGTTAATTTACCAAAAAAAAAAAAGTTTTCTTTCCAGATTATAGTGTCAAATCTCTTAAAATTAGCCTGATGAATAAAATAAGCCCATAGTACTTAAAACCTTGGATTGGTGTAGAAGGAAACAGTCCCATGGGGGTTCCGTCGTTGGTCTATTTCCTACAAAACATGCACCTAGCAGCAACTCCTACAGGGTTGCCTGAATGCCAGGGCTGTGACAGCTCCAAATAAATCCCTTTCTCCATGCTGATTTTCAGCACATGGGAAGGTCAGCTCTGGAGTTTGACAGAGTCAAGGTGCATTCTATCAGAATTGCCAGGAGGCTGACTTCCCTGTTTTCTTCCCTCACGGATTATGACAATAAAACACAATGCTCAGCTTTGAAAATAGGTAAATTTGTAGAGAAGGGATAATTATGGCCCTTTCATACCCCAAGCCATTCATGCCCCAGGGAGAAATTTATACAGGGATTATCTGTGTAGATTTTGGAGACAAAATGGTTAGTGAAAAGCCTGTGGGCTTTGCAGCCAATCAGATCTGGATTTGATCTCTGGCTCCTCTGTTTACTAATTATTTAACTTTTGATTATTGGTTTAACTTCTCTGAATCTGTCACTTTATAATCTTACTAACCTTATAGGATTGAGAGGAAAGATTAAATGAGATAAAGCATTTATGATTTTAAATGTTTGTTACCAAACCCCACACATAATAAATACCAGTGCCTTTGGTGGTGGTGGTGGCAGTGGTGGTGGTTAAAGCCGCTGTTGCTTCCAAAGCCAGTCCTCTCATCTGGGCAAGAATGGAGGCTGTGAATTAAACTCATGGGAAGGTTCTCTAGTAGATGTCATTCTGTGACACCTCAAGGGCTAATTCAGCATTGAGATTAAAACTCAGATTTAGCAGGAGGGGTGTAGACTAACAGTATGTCTCTGTCCTGAATGCCCAGGGAAAGCCAGTGACAAATGGACAGTATGGGGGAATGGCTGTCAGACCAGGTCAGACAGACCTAGGTTCTTTTTGTTTGTTTTGTACTTACTTTGTTTTGTTAACATTTCTGAACAGAGAAACCGTAGGAAATCTAATTGAATTGTCTACATCTCAGTTTCCTCATCAGCAAAATATGAAAATAATGACATATCCTTAATTCACAACAATTACTTCATGCTAAATATTATGCCATGTAATATTAGCAACATAACTTGGATTCAGATCCTCAGAAAACCTCTTGATCCTATACAGTATGGATTTTGTGGCCCTGTGTTTCAGGGTTCCTCAAGCAGAGCTCCCAAGTTTCTTTGAACACTTGTTCTTAGAGATGCTCTGAGAAAAAGAATAATAAAGAGTTCCATGGTCAAAATACATTTGGGTAACATTAAACCTTTATACCCCTTTCTTGGAGAATCACAGTTAATACTGGCATGTTAAAAGCCTTGAGAAATTACTCAGCAAAGAAACCTAGACTGCTCAATGGTCCCCTGTGTTTTCCAAAATATTAAATATACAATAAAAATTATTGATTGTATAGCCTCTTCCCCTTTCTTTTTCATAATACCTTTTGGGATGGAGGTTTAGCAGAAACATATTGGGAAACATCAATGGCCCTGTTGTCCTCAGATTAGCTACAATTTTGTACTAGGTGCAAAGGATGTGAATTGCCAGATGACACAGACATCCCAGATGGAGGGAGCCGATACTTTCTGATGGCTGCAGAGACCAGCTCCAGCCAACGCATGAGTCCAATGTCAGTGGTCCCTTGGCCCCACAGAGTGAATTCACTCTGTAACTACTAAGTGGACTTGCACTTTTGTTCTCATCTTTTAAAATTGCCCTGTCACATTGAAAGAGGTAAATCCTGAGAAGAGGGAAAGTGACACATGCAAGACCCAGAGAAACTTGATGGAGACATTAGCATAACTAATATGCATCACTGAGCATGGATATCTTGCACTGATAATCACATACACTTATGGATATGATTCAGGATTCCATGAACATTTAATTACAGGCAAACTAGACCAAAATCTGAAAAACAAATCAGATCAAAATCTGATTACTGCAGGGAGGGTCAGGGGATGTTACTGTTAAACTTCTTAGCACGTAGCCAAGCAGCAAGCCTTGTCGACTGACCTATTACATATAAGGTACAGTATTACTCACTGGCTGTACTGTGATTCATGAGACACACACACGCTCTCCTAAAAGAGTGTCTGGCACAGAATAGGCCCTTGCTAAATAATTGCTGAATATATGAACAAACTAACACCGGGAGTTTTACTAGGTCCTACAAAAAGTCCTGGATTTATATTACAAAATGAAGATAAGACTATGCTGGTATTATTTATGAATGTGTGGTATTAATTGACTTAAGTTCACGTCAAACAGTTTTGATCAAATTTTCAGTCAGGTTCTAATTTGCTAGTTGTATAAAGAATTAAGGATGCGGCTAGCAAAAAAGCTAGTTGAAGTTTTGCATGGGAAGAACACTGAAATTTGGTGTAAGTCTATAGGGGAAGCAAGCATGTAACTTACCTAAAGAAGTCAGACATCTGGGGCCATACTCTGAGTGAAAGGACATGGTCAGCATGGAACCTGAAATGTCTCAGGGATATATATCTGCAAAAGAAGTTTCAATCAATGCCTGGAGTTTGGGTTAGAATTCATCAGAGGGATAGCACACAAAGTGTCCACAAGGAAGAATTTTTTCAATAAGAAAGACTACAGTTTGAGAAGAGAGTGAAGTAAGGAATCTGATTGGGAAGGGAGTGCAGATGTAGGAGAGAAGAGCATCCCTTAAGTTTAGGGGCAAAGCCCAATCTAGAACCACAGAAGAACTCAGGGAAGAAGTGAGAAGGGTGCATTTGATGTACACCGAGTAATTTTGTATAAAGGGTTCCTTATGGTTCAGGTGGACATTAGTCCTTTGACTAAAGAGCAATGTCTTTTGTTACCACAATATTTTATGGCAGCCAACTAGCTTCCGACATACTGAAAAATCCATGGGAAATAATTCAGGCACACAAATTGCTTTGAATGAGGGCTGAAGGGAACGCACTTACCCATGGAACATTCTAAGATCATCACAAAGTGGGCCAAAACACATGGGATTTGGGTAGAGAGACCTGGGACTCAATCTTGACCCCACCACTTATTTCTAGTTACATGACCTTAGGTAAGTCATTGAGCCTAGTGAGGTTTAAAAACTCAACTGGTTGAAAATAGACATCTGGGAAAAAAAAAGAAAAAGAAAACAGACATTTTGTAGAGCTTGTGTGAAGGTTAAATGACTGGTCTATAAGAGCGCTTAGCTCATTGTTTCCCACATATTGCATTGTCCAAAGACTATCAGCAAATTATTATATTTGACAGAACTAGGCCGATATATCTATATCTTTGTTTTCCATTTTCAGTGAAAATTTATCCCACTATATTACAAGGAAATAAATTCAAACAAGGAGAGCAGTTTGGTGCACTAAATAGGTATCTCCCTGACTTTTAATTTTCCTGTCTACTTTGATCATATTACATTGCCCCCAAATATTTCTAAAAGTTTAGATGCACCATCCAGCATTTTTGTGTATTCCATGTATGTTTATTCTGATGTGAGAATATTAGGATGAGGTATTTTCACTAGGTGTGCTTACTTTTTAAATTTTGTGATACTTCAGAGAGACACATAGAATGTCAACACCAAACTGAATTTTTTTCATGCCAAACTATAAAAGTATAAAGGACATTTTTATGTGATCTTGCCTTTAATAAGACCAAGGAATGCAAATCTTTATTTTCTCTCCTTACACATGTTTCTTAAAATATTGTTTCTACATCATATTTCAGTTTAAAGATGAAAGTGCTTCTTAAGGGTGCCCAATAATATTTATATGTGAGTATGTAATAAAGCATTAGTTGAGTGAGTCATGTTAAAATATAACCACAAAAACAGTTATTAGCTTTCCTATATAAATGCCAACGAAAGTAGTTAATGTCAATTTACTTTCTCATTCTTAAGTCAGATACAAAATTCCTGAATTAATTATTTAGATTAATACGTTAAAGAGAAAAAATTCCAAATTTTGCAAATTAAAAAATCCATTTCATTGACTATTAGTATTTTAAAAGTTCAAGAATACTTCAGAAAATGAATATCCTCTGTCCATTAATTGCATTAAATAAAGATGTACTATTAAATACACGTGTACTAGTTAAATACATATGTACTAAACATGAGGCTCTAAAGTCAGATAGCCCAGATCCCAACATTTACTATTTGGGGCAATAACCTCTATTTGGCTTAGATTCCTCATCTGGAAAAAGTGGAAATAATCTTAATAAATTGTGGCATAAATTGTATAAAGTGCTTTAGCCCAGGACATTGTACATAGCAAGGCTTCAGTTAATATCAGTTCTATGTTTAGTGGTAATAATAATGGAACTCTATCCCCGTTCTTTTTCCTAACCTACGTGATTTAAAATTAATTTAAACAACATCAGGACATAGACCGGGCCTAAAATATCACATTATAGCTATTATAGGTCACCTCTGTTTTGAGTGTTTTATACTTGTATTTCTCACACTTGGTTTCAGACCTCATATATACCTTATTGCCTTAGGTAAAACTGCTTCTTCATTCATCCACGTATCTGAAGAGCTGCTAAATGACTCAGCTAAAACTTCTCATTTAAGACCATTTTAATTATGGCAGCAACAACAGATGCATAGACGTTGATTAATAAAAGTGTAATTTGTAGATGTGTCCCTCTGAAAATTAGGCCAGAAAATTATAGATTATATTGAGACATGAGAAGAAACACTGCTTTCTAAGTCAGATGCTCTATTATTAAAAAATGTCATCCCTTATGAATTTCATAAATAGCAAACCCAGGAACAGAGTAACCATTTTAAAAAGTCTGGAGGGGATTCCATAACAACATTTAAATGCATTACTACTCAAACAATTTGATTGGATTATAAAATATTTAAAACTGCAGCTGTAGTTGTGATGTTTACTGTTGATTATTTTAATTTCAAGATCTTCACACAAAAAAGGTACAAGTTTACAGAAGTATTTATGTTGCACTGACAAATAACTGCACTATAAAATGAACTGTACATAATATATATTTAGATAAAAAGGATGAAATTGGAAATAGCAAAATAAAATGGTGGTTCCATAGAAGTTTTCTGTCTCTGAATAGGAATAGTCAGTTCAAAACCAAGAAGACCAAATGTATGTTCCAGTTGACAATGAGATTAAAAACCAAGCAAAATACATTAATGTGAGTTCCGGTGATCATAAAGTTTACAGTGACTCACTACACACGATTTTACATGACTCTAAGAACACTTTGCAAACATGAAAGCACTTATAGCCTAACAATTACAAGGTAATCATTCTATTATTTTGTTTCTGAAGATCAGGCCTGGGATTACCTGAAGAGATTTGAATTCACGGTGGCAAGTTTCATCAGCATGTGTTATCATTATATATTTAAAGAAACCACATAAAGGGGCTAAAAAAAAAGGAAAAGAGACAAGAAGCATATTCATGTATATCTATGTGTGTATAGTTATATGTATGTATATATATATACATTCACTAGGTTGGTAAAATGATATAGAAAAGAATGCACCTGGGGCGCCTGGGTGGCTCAGTTGGTTAAGCGACTGCCTTTGGCTCAGGTCATGATCCTGGAATCCCAGGATCGAGTCCCACATTGCGCTCCCTGCTCGGCGGGGGGTCTGCTTCTCCCTCTGACCCTCTTCCCTCTCGTGCTCTCTATCTCTCATTCTCTCTCTCTCAAATAAATAAATAAAATCTTTAAAAAGAAAAGAAGAGAAAAGAAAAGATGCACCTGGAAAGATTTCTGCTGTACGAAACTCTACTTCCTCTCCAAGACAGAAATGACACAATGAAGGTGAACAGAACGCCTGATGAACAAAAGTAAAGTGCACTTTCTGACTGAAGCTTTGCCATGCAGTCATCTGTGATAAGCTCTACTTGTCACAGGAAGTTAAAGCTGCACAGATACCTCCTAACACTAACAAGACCTCCCATTAAATGGGGAAATACCTCCACTGCAAAGCTGCAATTGTAAGACCACCCCCCCAAAGAGCCATAGTCTTGTAAGGGCCTGATTTTAACTCCAGGTTAGTCCATAAGTTTTGAATATTCCCTGTATCAATTCACTCTCCTTAATTCAATGCTGATAATAATAGTACTAGATCAAAAACTTTTGCTTGTATGATATTACTGAATGGCCAAAATTAAAAAAAAAAAAACAACTCTTCGTGCTCACTATTCCTATTTGACAAATAAGGGGGAAATTGATGCACTCGTCCAATTAAATATCCTGCCCAAGGTGGCACAGCCCACTGGGGTAGAGCAGAGCCATTTGTCAAGGTGGAGAGTAACTCTCTGGCTCTGAAATTGAACAGATGTCAATTCAGATCCTAACTCTGTCACTTGGGGAAGTCACTTGAGTTCTCTGAGCCTCTGTTTCCTCATTTGTAAAATAAAGATCAGAGTAGTGTCTGCTTCATAAAGGCTGTCGTAAGGTCAAATGAACTAATGCGCTCATTGCCGTAGAAGGCTAAATAAATGAGAAGGTGAAACGAGCACAGGCAATGATGTAGAACATAGAATCTCCAGAGCACATTTGACTAGTTAGCAGATCTATAGGTCCTACTTAGGTATATAACTATTATCTACTAAATTTAAGTTGGGGATCATTTATGTCTTAATGTTGATTAATAATCCAGCTACCTAGCTAGCTTAGAGAAAGAAAATACTGGTAGTGTGGGACAGAATTGGTTGAAATACAAGGAACAATGTGTAGAAAGAGAAAGACTGAGAAGTTAGTCCGGGTCCTGCTCCCTCTTTCTTTTAATCAGCCTCTACCCTCTTGCCACCATTGCTTCCTATCCTACTTTTAAAATAGATACTTGTGGTAGAAATGAAAGAAACTCAGGCTGTGATTTCAGATAACTGAAGTTGAAGACCAGTTATTCATTGAGTAATCTTAGTTAAATTCACTGATATATTCATCTGCAAAACAAGGATAATGGTACCTGCCTGTTTGCCTCAATAGGCATGTGAGAGATATTCATCATATAGGGGTGTGCATCAGTGCATTTTATTGTCTAACATTGGGCATTATAGATGCAAACTGTGGCCTTTTGGCTGGCTTCCACCTCTGGACCAATTAATTACTGAAGTTTTCAAAATCCTTGCACGTGTAATTTTGGATAATGGTATCTATAGTTCTAAGCTATTCCAGGCTAGCACGGTGAATTTCTTATCTTCATTATTTCTACATGATCTTTTTGACAAATGGAATTTTGATATAGCTTTATTTTAATGGCTGGGAAAAGGGATGGTTTTGAATGTGTTAGGGGGTACACATGTACCCTTTAGGTTTTACATGTAATCCTGAAATATAGAGTTCTTGCATATGATAAATAGTTTCACTATAAATAGAGAGATGGACTCATGAGTCACACATGAAAAGCCACTTGCAGCTGCCCTCTGAATTCATGATCTAGAAGATATAAGTAGACAAATATAATTTGGTAAGGTTGGTAATTTCAGAGGTGAATGTAAACTTTGAGCTCTATTAACTGAAGTTGAAAATTAGACCACCAGATTTCAACTACCCAGCAGTAATTAATTCCAGCATGTGAAGCTTAATTAAGGAAAAACAAAATATATTGCAAATTGTCGAAAAGGAAAGCCACCAACTGATGACACAGGACTATTTAAATATATTAAAGAAATGGTGCAGTATGTTAAGCATGTAATTCCGCCAAAATTCTCCCAGCTTTATTTTGTCTTCCTTTCCATATCCTTGGCTCTCAAAAATTCATTCTCAGTTCTTTGGCAAAAGAGACTGGAAGAGACCAGAAGGAGGAGAGGGGGAGTGGACAGCTCATGCTAATGCCACTCTTGATTTCATATTTTTGTTAAAAAATCCTACTTTGTGCATATAAAATATAGTTCATTTCTTATCCTGAGAGTTACCCTGGCATATGGCTCAATTGGAAACATCAAGGTTTTTAGTTCTTTTTTAAATGGCTTGCCTCTTTTCCAGACTTTTCTTCAGATGTATTGTCAATGCCACTTTTAGAGTCTATCACCCGTGTATTAGTAAAATCTTCTTCACTTGCTGGCCAAGAAGGTCCTGACCATGTTGGTAGGGGACTAGTGAATGGATCAAGTCTGAGAATGACTGTGGAAGCAGCCATCTCTTTTCCAGGTATGACGGATCTCATGTGCTTAGACTTTTTTGTAATATAAAAGATATGTTCTCTAGACCCAGAGAGAAAACTCTTTCCTACCTTTTCCTCTTTTGTTGAGTTAAATAATCCAAAAGCATCTCTTGAACTCTATAATCATGCACAGAGGCCTGTATGCCCAACTGAAGTTACAAGAGTCCAACCTGAACCTGACTCTTCTTAACAAAATACAATGCCAAGTAACTTATCTGCAATAATGTTCCTGTTTACCTGAGGCCTTTCGAAATCATTGTTGGGCTGCTGTGGTAATGACCTGACAAAAATAGCCAATTCCCTAAAGTTGAACGTGGACCATAAAAAATAATACGTTGTTATACTACCCATCCTGGACGAGGTTTTGAAAGTGTAAAAATACTTGTCCAATTTCATTCATCATGACTAGTCCGCATTAGTCTGCAATAAACACTGGCTAGACCCAACTGAATGCACTGGAATTATTGGATAAGGCAGATCCCGCCCAAAGTGGGAAAGAAAGATAGTCTGTACGTGTGTCTCAAATAAGGAAGTGTTGAGTATGAAATAAAAGGTGTAGGTAAAAGAAAACTGGAAGGAGGTAAGTAGTTAGTTCTTTACATATTTTTTTAAACAGGTATAAAAAATATAAGAAATAGTATTCTTTGGTTGCAATGCTAAAAAAGGTTTCAAGGATACTTTATAAAAGTGACTTTTGACTCCTGGCTGGCTATAATTTCTGAGGCCTGAGGCAATCGTCAGTCACTTTTTCAAATTGGAGAATATAGTAATAGTTTTAAGAGTGTACCCCTACTTCAGCTCAATATGTATATTCTAAATATCATTTGTAAACAACATATATAGAAAACTTTATGTGATAGAAAAAATTACAAGTTATAAAAATTCATTCACAATCAGAAACCTGCAAATGTCTGCATCCAGACATTTTGAAGGACTATGCAAGGTTATATTTTTCCTTAGCAAACTCTTCATCTATTTTCCATTTTTCTTACCTGGCAGGCAGCTAGGGGCTACAGAGTCAAATAATGAAGTTGTCTTTCATTTGGATATAGTTTATTAATGGCAAAACACTAATCCATTAATCAACTTAAAACAAGTCAGTAAACTAAAAAAAAAAAAAATCGGTATCTCCTTTAGTAACAGAGATCACATGCCTCTTAAAAAGGATCCATTATCTCCATGGGTTTCTCAGCTGAAGTTAAAAATCTAAAAATGAATTTCATTCATTTCTCATTAATATGCAAAATTATTCAAATTAGATAGTAATTAACCATCTACTCAGTAGAAAACCTTTTCATGTTAATTTATGATAAACTCAGTTGCTGCTTTGATTGAGATTGATTTTTGGAGTTGAGAATCTATCATGAATACAAAAAAGCACCTGAAAAAATATTTTTAAACACCTTACTTATGTTGCTCAGCTAATTACATGGTAGCTGTGTTCGCAGACTATTCCAAAGAGAGGCTTATGGAACCAAGACCAGCGTGAAGAAGCTGTGCATACACTCTCCTGTGTGTCTACTGTGACTCTCAGCCTAGAGTACGGTGTCGTTGGATGCCTCAGTTTAGCTGTTTCATGTGGCTTCTGGGTTTATCATTGTTTAATTCGACCAACTGACACACGCTGGAGGACGGTGCCTGGGTAATACAGAAATTTCAATATGTAAAGAAGTAGAAACATTTTTACATATTCACAAGATCAGTTGATTTCACAAGATACTTTACTCAGTGGACTCAGTCTGATTTGTAAACAGACCAGTTAGTTTTACTTTCTGTAGATGAGAAACTGACCTCAGTAGTAGGCGATGAAAGGGTGATTATCATGTGCATGTCAGGCCAGCGAAAGTCATTTTCATTCTCAACAACAAAAGCTGGAGTTGAGTACCAGTGACCATAGGGTATGCAACTGTATCTAAACCCTGAAGACTGCTATTCAAAACGTTGCTCCCTGGGAGTAACAAAACCATGGGGACACAGTGACCTTCTGTTAGCACTTTTAAAGAGTACACAAAGGAAAACACCTACTACTTTCAGGACCTATTTGGTTGCAGAGATCAGCTATGGGTGAGAATTCCTGTGGCAACAGATAAAAAGAAAAATCTAACTCCGGCTGGGTATAGATGGCTGCCTCAATCATCCATTTAAAAGCATGTTATTGTGGGATCACAATAGTACACATTACATTTTGGCAAGCATTTTACCTTAGGTTTTATATTTGTATGCAATAAGATCTCAGACATTATTTCACTTGCTCCCCTGCCAGGTATGTTGGACAGAAAACATACTCATTTTCTAGGTAAAGAGCACGAGGCCTGAGCAGTTTGACTGTCAACAAGTTAATCATTCAGTTAGATGAGGAAGGACCAGGATGGGTGTTCTTTCTACTGTTTTCCCCCAGCTACCTAGTGTTTTTCAAAATGTCTCCCAAATCCTACAGGAGCATCACCAAGGTGCTTCATCAACCTGGCAATTGCCAGGCCCCCTCTCAGCTGGACTGTGTCAGCCTCTGGAGGAGGAATCTAGGTATTTCCATTTTTAAACTAGCTGCCCAGGTAATTCTTAGGCACACACAGAGAATTTCAAATGCACTGCCTATACCTCTGCCTCACTGAACAGTTTGATCTCCTACCCCTGCAAAGTATACATTGTATCTTCAGGGAATGGGGCAAATGGGGAATGTGATACCCGAATGTATGTGGATCCTCCTGGGAATTTTCTGACATGGTGAAATATGGGGTAATTAGTAAACTATCCTGAAAACATTGTTCTGAATCTTTCCAGAAATGTCTGAGAAGGATAATTATAGAATAATGAGCATAAGCCTAAACAAAAAGAAGAAAAATTTGCATTCAAAAAAGTAACACCTTAAGAATTTTTGAAAGGTGCCTCTGCAAAACTGAGTGGTGAAATAATTGAAATCTGAAGCATACTGCTAGTTCCTATAGGATAGAGTAAGCTCCCACTATAGATAATATGCATGCACATTCTGATAGGATTCTAAAGCAACAGAATTAGCCATAAGCTAAAAGTTGCCATGATTTATGTTTTTTAATAGCCCCCCCTTTCCATTTCCTGGTCAGCGTTCTGGATGATTGTTCCATTTAGCGCACATTCTCTAGTTTGTTTCTTTTGCTTCAAGTCTATTTTACATTTTCCTGTACTGAACTGCGTTTGCCATCTGCTGATCCAATTACTTATACAATCCAAATCCTTTTGAGTCTGATTGTTTTGTTCCTCATTATTTGCTCAGCCACCAGTTTTAGTATCCTCTGTAAACTCTAAAATCTTGTTTTCAATACCTCATCTGAATTACTTATATACAATACAACCCAATTAGCTCAAACTTTAGGTTTTCCTAAGGCTACTTGTGTCTGAGGGGATTTAGATTAGTTGAGTGGATTTGGATCCCAAGAAAGGCCTGACAATTCACTCATCTAAGGACAGCTGATCCATCAGGAATTGAGCCATCCTCTTTAAATGGGAAGGAATCGAAAAGCAGGAAAGATAGATTGTAAAATGATACTAGATGTAATAACAATATTACCATCGTTGGTCATCATCATCTTTATTATTGGTACCAATCACTATTATCTCGTCAAATGTTTATTAAGTTCCCGTTGTGAGACCATCTCTGGGTAAAAGGGTAAATCTACCCCAAGACTAGATTGAGGCTCTGCCAAGGAGACAAAGTAAAAGCTTTAACTGCCTACTTTATTCCTCATTTACATCTGTTTCAGTAAATTAAACTTTTTCAACCAAATCTGTCTCATTTATATTTGACACCTCAACATAGTTTCTCTTGAACCTTATAGGCTGATTTTTCCAGCATGTTACCTGGCAAATAATGGTAAATTTAGGAATATTAAGTGGCTCAAATGTTGTTCACATGTTTCATTTTCCTTACAAAAATCCTAGGAAGTCACACGATTAATAAGCGGTTGAGAACTCCATGTTTCAGTAGTGTGTTCAAAACTAAATAATTCAACTTTCACTCATTGCTCTCAGAAATGCCCTTTCTCCTCCTTCTCCTGTGAAAGCCCATCATCTTTTAATATCTAGTTCAATGGTCACTTCCTTTATATAACATTCCCTGGCCCCTCCCTGAGGCAAAATTATGCACTCCTTTATTTCTATTCCCATTGTACTTATTAATTTCTATTGTAGCACATGATACATTTTTATACTGTTCCTTCCTTAGATCCCCAGAGGGATCATTAAATATAGATTGGATGAATGAATGATTGAATGAATGAATATTAAGCACTCAATTAAAAGTTTATAAAAATTGAGATGTTAGTTATCCAGCTCTGCCTTCAACAAGGAGACTTAGGTCTTATCTTATTGCAATTAGCATGAACGGGGTTACTGCTGCTCTGTTTTTTAGATACCACACCCTACTTTCCTGCCCCCCCAACCCTGATCACAATTGTAGCTGAAGCATCTGCCCCACCCCAGGAGGATTCCTGGCTTCTCATTCTTCTTCCTTCCAGGCAGCGCATCCTGCTGTGATAAAACCCCTCCATTCTCTTTAGGCACACCATGCTTGCATTTCAACACAGCATAGGGAAAGGTGGCTTCTGAGTTAGCATTAGAAGGAGCCTAGACCAATTGAGAAGTGACAAAATTGAACACACTCTGCTGAATCTTTTAATCAGAAAACAGAAAGTCTCAAATACTTCATTGCTTTCAGAACTCCACATGCTCCATTTTTGGAGAGCTATTGGTATTTAGGAAGCTGGGAAGTAAACAGACCCAGGGGCTCTGAGTCCCACTCAAAGGTGCACACAGCAGCATGTTTTTTTGGGGGGGGGATTCTTCTTCAAGAGCAATAGCAGAGATATATAAGAGAGCCATACTTTCTTTACCATTCCCAGTACCAAGGGGTGACTAACTTTGGTAGCTTCTTTACCTCCTACTAATCCCACTTGGCATTTATCAGATGCTATCTTTTCTTTAATGTACATTTGCCAACTCAACAAGACTTTAAACACTTAAATATTATCTTGTTTCTTTCTCTAGGCACTAGCACACACTGCCTTCTCCATAACTGATGTTCAATAGATGTTAATTGAAAAAGTATGTTCATTTTATTTCAACAAATATTTACTGAGATGCTAAACTACATACTTTGGGGAGGAGCCTGAGCAAGATACAGTCTTTGAACTCTTTAAGTAACTTTAACTAAGTTGAAAATTAAATACATAGAAACAATTTTACAAAGTGATAAGAGATTTAAAAGGAAGAAATCCAGGGTGATTTTGTAGTTGAAACCACTCTTTCCAGAATACAGCTTACACATAATGCATCAGGTTGATGAATGCAGCAATAGTTTATTCTTACTTCCTCTGAATATTAACTTCTACTATTAATTTTTGTGGTTTCTACTGTTTTTCTTTTAGATTACCCCTATCTAATAGCTGGAAAAGGCCTCCTTAGCTCTAATAAAAAGCAATTATTGCATGTCCACATCTCCCCAAAATATATCCAATCAAAGGAGGCAAGATGAGAGATGCATGCATATAAACCTGAAAATTATGTATTTCTAAGTTTCTTTTTCTTTTTTTTTTTTTAAGATCAGTCTTTCTTCTTCCTTTCAAATTTCCTTATGATTTTGAAAAAAGAACCCACTTTCTTCTTCTTTTGGTGATGGCTCTCTGCTTAGGCTAACTGCCCTTACTAATAACAATCCTTTGTTCAAAGATACAGTAAAGCAGGGCATGATATTTGAGAACCTTCAGAGCATGAGCAACACAGGGAGTTCAAGCCCAGAAAACATAGAAGAGAGAGGCCAAAAGTGTGTTTGAAGTGGAATCTAGAAGAGGAGACAAGTGTAGAAAGAGGAAGAGTGGAAGAGAAAGCAAACTAGGTCCTAACAGAGAGTATATATATATTTGGAGCCAATTCTCTTAGTTTTATTGGCTCGTAGTCAATATTTTCAGGAAGAGCTTTGTACAACTTTACCCAAGTCTCCATTTTGTGCCTTTTATTCTCGAGGGTTCATTTTCCATGAATGATTTCCAGATTTCAGCACTTTCATTATATTTTCCAACATAGGTGTAATTTTTATATGCAAACATGTATTGATCCCTCTCAGAATCAATTCTTGTTTTGTATAAGGCTTCACTTCTACTTTTCCTTCAGTGCTATTATTATTCCTCTATCATCTCCAGTTGCCTTTTTATATAGTAAAACAGACTCATTATTTTCTATACCAGATATATATTTTGTAAAAAAAAAAAAAAAAATATATATATATATATATATATATATATATATGATGTTCATGTGTTCTAAATAAGAAAGTAGGCACACAGCTCCAAAAGAACATTTTCTTTGGTTTGTAAAATTTTTTGTAATATGTCCTATAATGCTGTAAAAATTAAATAACATTTTTTTATAAATGCAAAGAATTGCATAATAAATTGTGTGAAAGGAAATACATATTTCAGCAAAAAATTCATGTGTCTCAGTTACAATAACATTGCACTTTATTTTGTCTTTCATCGACTGTTGAAGTTGATAGCATATTTTTCTGTTCACATTTGCTTGAAATTGGATAAATTAGTAATATTTAATTCTTCTTAAATGTCCATGAACATCTCTTGGAAAAGGTCAGAATCCTTAATTTGGATTATCAAGAAAAAGTTTATTCTTGTATTGGCCATTGATAACTTCTTTGACATGTGAAGTGGTTAATCAGTGAAGATACCCACTGTCTCCTTCGTATTTGGTAGTGAGATGAGATTATACCTTTTCTTTATTTTTGAAATACTAATTGTTCTCAAAATAGAAATCTTACAGCGCATTTGAATATCTTATACTTTTAGAAACACATTACATTTAGAAGATCACTGTCCATACGGAAAAGTATTCCCATACAAAATAGAAAAAAAAATATTGTCTAAGACTTTCCACTGAGTCTTTCCTTTTTCCTTACCTTCCTTTCGATATTATGTTATATGCATTTATTCATGTTAGTTCCTTTGAAAGAACACTATTAAGGATATTTGCTAGTTACTAAAGAAACAAGACCAAATTTCTGTTCTCATGAAATTTCACAGGAGTCAATGAAACAGAATAAAGCTAACTCAACTATTTCACACAAATTAAATTTGTATCCTGGACCTCATCTGTGACCTGCTCTTAAAAATAAAAATTACCAGCAAGAAGGTCATTGATAACATTTCATACAATTTATTGTATAGATCTGAGAAAGAAACATAACCATGCCATCTGGATCTAAATGCCTTCTGAGACGAAGTTGATTCTGATTCCCTCTGTAATGACTCTTCAAGTAGAAATTCAGGTTTAATACAAAACTTCTCCCTCTAGTTAACTAGAGGAACTTCAACTCACTCCATTATAAGAAATCTGGTCGCTGAAGTGCCACAAAACTGGATAACCCTGTTGTTCACAAGAAATGTGTCCTCCAAACAGGAAGCAGGTAATTGTACTAAATGGAACTTACAGTGGCTTCACATAGGGTCTGCTCCCCAGTCTTTTTCCACAGAATTTATCTTTATTGACAGTACAACCATTCAAACAAATTTTCTTGAATGTTTGTTCTCAGAACGCTCCCAAATTTTAATGCTGAAAACATATTAAGAGTGACATACAAGTTTTGTACTGATGTTGACCCTGGTTTTGTTTGGTTTTGTTTTGTTTTTTACTTATAATAGGATATTGGGAGCAGGGTGGCTGCCCTGGCCATACGCTGTGTTTTAATTTGACCCACCAGGAGCGCTTGGAATAGAAATAATAAAAAACACTCTTGCTTTAGAAATGTATGTATGTCATATTAAGAAAGGAAAGGGGATACTGAATCGGGTCTTTTTTATACATTATAAAGGCATTTCTCAAACCACCTTTCTGACACATTTGTCTATATCGATTAGAGTCCTTTAGACTGACATTGTCTGACCTGTCTAAATCCATCAATTGCTAAGCTGCTGATGCCTGATTCCCAGGATACTTTAGCACCTAGCCCTAAATATGAATATTATTCATAAGCTTTTTTACTAAAGAGATCAATAATTATGTGCATATTAAATATACATGATTGCCGTTGTTAACAGTGTCCTTTAGCTGGCCACAGATTACGCTATTCTGCTTAGGCTGCCATAGATGATAAGCATTTCATTAGCAACACTTAGAACACACACCCGGGATACCATATCCCCAAGAGAGTATATGTGAATTATAAGGAACCTGTTTAGTGTTAGGGTAAGTACATATTCCCTATAGTTTTCATTGTATTTTCATTCTGGGTGCCACAAACCCTACCATTAAATATGTTTTGCCCACTTAAAAACTGCTTTGTGGGGATGGCATGTCTTAATTGTTCCCAAGACAATGCATAATGCACTGCTGTGATGGGCCTTCAGTTAAACTAATAGGCAGGCAAGTTGCCGCCTGGCTTCAGTGGATTTTAAAGCACTAATGAAACACACTGTACTAAACAAAAAAAAAAAAAAAAATCTTGTTATCAGAGGAAGAAAAATAAGATTTCAGAGAGCCTTTCTGTGTTTTAGTTTCTACAAATAAAAATAGACAGCAAATGCATTTTACTGACTGACCACAAAGCTTCCATTGTCTCCTATACCTAATATGTTTCAGGCCTCTGAACAGAGAAATAACGGTGCCAAATTTTCCAAAGCAACTAATTTGTACATAAAAATTATGCAGAGGAAGACGAAATCAGCTAGTTGCCCTTACAAATCAGGCGTTTGTGCCTGTAAAACAGGTAATGGCATATTTTGCACCAGCAATTACCTTTCTCGCACCTGTGAGTGCCTGTTTTGCATATGTAAGTAGGTCCCTGTTTATTGCGTTTAAAGCTGCCACCTCAGCTTCTTTAGGTAAACTTTATGGTTTTAGTAAATGTCACTCTGAAACAAAAATTGGAGGGGGGGCGCTTCGACACTGGGTTTATGTATATGTGTGCACATGTGTGCTTGTATGTATGCTTTCTAAATAACTGGAAAATTGATGCTAACTTCATTTGATTTTAACTACGGTACCTTGCAGTGCTGTGTTCAGTGATATAAAATATTTCATTTTGGTTTTATGACATCAATGTCTAAACGTCCTGCTGCTGAGATCTATCAGTCAAATCAAAGGTTCAAATTTAATATTATCCAGGTGCCAGGATGAGAGGGAAAATGATACTTCAGCTCCCCGTCAACCAATACAGAATGTCGTCACAGTCAATAACGGACTCCCACATGTACTTCTTGTAAAGTCATTACTTCAGGGTTCATAAAATGGGATGCAGCATTTCTGACAATTCCACAGGTTTTTTCCCCCCTTATCAAATGCACTTTTCATAGGATCATTTTAGATAGGCATTATAAGTAATTAAAATCCACAGGGTTTCAAGGACAGTTCACAGCTTTTTGATAAACTGAAGCAAACCCCAGATCCATTTTTATAATCCCACTGCATAGAGTAGCTAGTCATTCTGAAGCCATCAAACTGAATGCTTGAATACTTCTTACTGGCCTATTACTTATCATTAACTATCCAAGAAGGTGTGCAAGACACAATCAACCCAGCAGACCACACCACTAGGCACAGGTCTAGGAAGCAAGAGTATCCAATTGGATTTCATTATTTGCCAGCTTTATGGCAAATGGCATACTATATTTGTTGATCTTCATCTAGCAACTTATATGAGGAAAGTTTATGGTCATGAGGATAGATTTCAGACCTAAGAGTGAGGAGGTCTGTTTCAAAATCAGGGAAGGGAAAGTCTGTCTTGCTTCTCTCTAGAGGCTCTCTAGAAATTGTGACCTGATTGCCTAATGGTCACAGAACTTCTGGCCCTTCCATGAGGACGAACTTTGCCACAGGTATATTGTAATTTGTTAGGTATGGCGAGAGACAAGAATATACTACTGTGATTTAGAAGCTGGCTGCTAGTAGGACAGGGGTATGATAAGCCTGTGACCACAAGACAACAAAAGAGAAGGAGGGTTCTTTTCTCTCTCCAAACTGTCTTTTGGCCAAGAGAAAAGGGTTAGAAATAGTTTTCTTAAAAATTAAAGAAACAATGTTTTTCTACATGTACAGAGTCATTCCTCTAAACAAGGGGTCATCAATTTCTTTTTGTAAAAAGAAAGATAGTGAACATCGTAGGCTTTGTGGACCATATATTGTCATTACAACAACTCAGCTCTGCCATGGTAGCAAAAAGCAGCCCCAGACAATGCAGATGAAACGGAGGGGTGGGGGGCGATGGTGGCTATGTTCAATAAAATTTTATTTACAAAAACAGGCAATGGGCCAGATTTGGTTTGTAGGCTGTAGTTTGCCTACACATGCTCAAAATGAAAAACAAAAACAAAAAATATTATGGGTTTGAACAAAACCAATGTCTATAAAGGCAACAGGAAATGTTTGCCAATGTCAACATTCACATTTTCCTTCTTAATGACACCCATCTTGTGGAGATGTTTACAGCTACAGTCAAGTGTGGCGCCCCCAACTCCAGGTTTCCTTTTTTTTTTTTTTTGCTTTTCAACATTATATCCTTTATTCCACTTGTTAACATCAGATAAACAGTGGCTAATTTTGTGTCTGTGTTTGGAGGGAAGGGGTAGTCATATAATAGACCCAACACTTTAGCTATGTGTGCACAAAGAATATAAAGCAAAACAAAACAAAAACCTCATGAAAGTTCTTAGAAATATTTTTATAGAAAAGTATTTGAAAAGAAGAAAAATATTAATTCATTAGTTCATATGTTAGATAAACAAGCACTATATCAAAAAAGTCACCTTTTCCTTATTCCTTTTTTTTTTTTCAAATATGAAGAAGGAAGGAGAAGAGAATGAGCGGGGGAGAGGTAACAATGCCTAACATGTATCGGGCACTGTGCTAAGTGATTTTCATGCACTTATTCTAGCAGATTTATTTCTAGCAAAACTCCTGTGGATTTGGCTCTGTTATTAAAAGCCAGTTTACACATGAGGAAACTGAAGCTCGACCAGGATTCAGTAACTTGGTCAGGGTTACCCAACTAGTGAGTGACACAGTAGGAATGCTCTAGAAATGCTTGATCAGTATCTATATGGAAAAGTATTTTTGAATTCACCAATTCGTGTATTAAATAAAAAAACCAAGCAAGATCAAATAAAGCAATAAAACACCCATACTTTCTAATTTGAAAAAGATCTTCTCTTGGATACTTTTTCTATACTTAATTATAATCATACCCAGAAAATAAAAGTATGCATGTACCTCTTCAAAGTTCCCGCTGCAAGATTCCCATGGATAGATAGCTCCACTGGATGACCCTTTTCAGGCTCCCCTGATGGAGACCTTTTGCCTAGACTGGAGCCCACGAATTGTTACCATACTTACCAGTCTGATACATAATTACCACTTCTCTATGTGAATGTGTGTGTGTGTGTGTGTGTGTGTGTGTGTAAACTACCCTAACCCAACTCTATCCTCCCAATTAGTTGTGTTCACCATAACTGTGAAGTATGCTCAGTGCTATATTTTAGCTTCTGCTCATGCTATTCACCCTACTTGAAACACCTTTCCTCCATCCTAGTCCTCTTCATGGATTCAAATCAATGAATAGAAAATAAATAAATGGCTTTTAAGCTTCTGCTCAAAATTGGCACCATCATTTCTACTTATATTTCCTTGTTGAAAACTAGCTGCATGGACAGGGATGCGTACTACTCTGGAGGGAAGCACCGCAAGCCCTATGGCAATAGGGAGGAATGTCTAATACTCTCATATGGAAAGAGAGAATGAATATTTGAGAATGATAAAATCAAGACCTTTCAGGGCAAAGAAAGTTTGGCTAGGAAACGTAGAGGGGTTGGGATGTCTGGGTGGCTCAGTTGGTTAAGCATCTGCCTTCCGCTCAGGTCATGATCCCGGGGTCCTGGGATTGAGTCCTGCATTGGGCTCCTTCCTCAGTGGGGAGCCTGCTTCTCCCTCTTCCTCTGCCCCCCTGCTTGTGTGTTCTCTCTTTCTCTGACCAAAAAAGAAAGAAAGAAGAAAGAAAGAAAGAAAGAAAGAAAGAAAGAAAGAAAGAAAGAAAGAAAGAAAGAAAGAAAGAAAGAAAGAAAGAAAGAAAAGAAAGAAAGAAAGAAAAGAAAGAAAGAAAGAAAGAAAGAAAGAAAGAAAGAAAGAAAGAAAGAAAGAAAGAAAAAGAAATGTAGAGGGGCAACATGGAAATTCTGGTGAGTCTTACTGTCACTTGCCACAATCCACACTTGTCACTCAATATCCATTTTCTTCCTTCTTCCTACACATAGAATACACTCAATGTATCTCCAGGGGAGACATTCGAAGTCCCCTGAACTCATTGCATCCATTGCAAAGGTCAGGAGTGCCAGGATTCTCCATATGGTCCAAATGTGGTTTCTCTTTGTCTGGAGATCCACACTAAAAGGAAAAAGAAAAGTAAAACCCTTCATCATCTAAGCCCTCTCCCCACCACCCTACTACCACACATGAGAACAGGAACAGGAAGAAGACAGACAATTTTGAAATGGAAGGATAGTGTATTACTTTGCTAGGGCTGCCATAACAAAACACCACAGACTGGAATGCTTAAAAAACATAAATTAATTTTCCCACAGTTTTGGAAACTGCAAGTCCAAAACCAAGGTGTTAGCAGTTTGGTTTCTTCTGAGTCTCCTGTCGTTGGCTTGCAGAGAGCCACCTTCTTGCTGTGCCCTCCTATGACCTTTATGCTGTGTGCATAAATCCGTGCTGTCTGTGTATCCAAATTTCCTCTTCTCTTAGAAGACAGCAGTCAGATTGGATTAAAGCCCACATTAACTGCCTCATTTTAATTTTTTTTTAAGACTTTAAATATGAGAGAAAGAGAAAACACGAGCAGGGGGAGGGGCAGAGAGAAAGAAAGAGGGAGAAGCAGACTCCCCGCTGAGCAAGGAGCCTGACCGGGGGCTCGATGCCAGGACCCTGGGATCATGACCTGAGCCTAAGGCAGATACTTAACCGACTGAGCCACCCAGATGCCCAGCTGCCTCATTTTAAAGTAATCACCTCTTTAAAGGTTCTGTCTCTGAAGATAGTCACATTTTAACATACTGGGAGTTAGCATTTCAAGTGTGAATTTGATGGGAGACACAATTCAGCCCATAACAAATGGGAAACACATAGCAGTTCTGAACTATAGACCTTTTACTCTGGGGTGGAGAGGTTCCTTGATAAGACCCTGATTCTACTGTGGAGGAAAATTCTTTGTGCATTGTTCTCTGTGGCCCCTGAGGCCATCTGCAAAAGATTCTTCCTTTTTCATTGTCCTATCTGATACATCTTTGATAGCCACAGGAGAAGAGGCTCTGTTGGTAGCCATACAGCTTCGCAGTCCACCTCTTGCTTTGGGAAGATACAGGACCAAAGGTGGCTTTAAATTTCAAATAGTCAAAGGTGGTCAAAGTTTTATTGGCAATACGTTTTCCTTAAAAACATATGAGGCTTCTAATCTTTTTTTTCCAGTAACATGCACCTGTAAGATCTCACATCCAAAGTTATTTTCAAGATACTGTTCTCAGACCTACTTTATTTCCTAACTCTATAATCCCTGTAACTTCATCGTTCTCTCTTTCTTCCTTCACCCCCATGTTTCCCTATTTCTCTCTGTAGTAGGTAGGATTCTAAAATGGTACATGTCCAGGATATGTACTCCCCTTGAGTGTGAACGAGACATCTGAATGTGATGGATGTCACTTCTGAAATTAAGTTACGTTATATGGAAGAATTGTTATACACACAATTATGGTTCCTAATCTGTTGGCTTTGAGTTATCCAAAGGGACACTATCCTGGGTGGGCCTGACCTAATCAGTTGATCCTTTAAAAGAGGGCCTACCGGTTGGACATGTGAAGCAGCAGAAGCTGTCTCTCTTCTGCTGGCCCTGAACAAGCAAACTGATATGAGTTCTACAGATGCAAGGAAATGAATTCTACCAACACTATGTGAACTAGAAGAGAACCCCAGCATCAGATCAGACCACAACCCCAGCTGATACCTCGATTGCATCTTTGTAAGACAAAGGATCCAACGAACCCCTGCTCAGACTCCTGACCCATGGATAATGAGACAAATCAATACATATTTCTGTTTTCTTAACAGATTTATTGAGATATAATTTATATACCATAAAGCTATAAGTATAGTTCTAACCCAATAAATTTGTATAATTTGTTACATAGCAATAGAAAATGAATACATTCTCTTTCAAGAAAGTGGCAACTATTTTAAGGCTTTTATAACTAAATGGGAAAGCCCAAAGTTATTTTGAGTTTTGGTCCTAGTCATTTTACAGAGCTGGTAGCTTTTATTAGACATTTGATCCTCAAAGCCTTTATTAACACCATTTCTTACTGCTTAAGTTCTAGAAGCAGTAGGCTTTTCCAACACTGCAAAGGCCATATTTCTCAACCCTGTATTTCCTCTTATTCCTGCTGCAAACCAGACAACTCTTTCCCGAGCTAATCTCATTATTACAATACCTCACCACACACAGTCAATAGAAACTAAGATATACTACCAATGTTTTCTTTTCTGATACAGTGATGAGGAGCTCCCAGCTCAGCATATACTTGCATCGTCTGCTTCCCAAATTACTACTGAGGACAGTTTCCTGGAATGATTTGTCACTGTAGAATAAGGATTGCCTCTTTTTTTCTACCCTCCAGTATCTCTTTCCTTACTGCCTTCTCTCAAGCATTATACTTAAGAGGTAGTTAACAGAACATATTCTGGACTTTTGTGATGGCAGGCACCCACTTCTGCTACCAATTACTGAAAACTGGTCGTGATAGACTAGACTAAATCTGAAAATCTTAATACAAAAAATGTTTGGTGTTTGTTTTTGCCCACTTAAAATCCAATATGGGTTGAGCAACCATCTTCCATCTTGTAGCCTCGCCATTAGAATTCAGGGACATTAGGATCACGTAGTAGAGGCAGAGAGAGGTGGAGGAGGCACACTGGCTCTTAACTGCCTTGACCTTGAAAGTGACACAGTTCTCTTCTCCTTGCAATCCACTGGATAGACCTAGTCACATGGCTCCAATATAAATTAAACAGGGAAGAAAGCAGTTGGAATATTTGTTGATCCTACTCTCTGCCATAGGAGGGTTTAAATGTGCATATTGTATATACTTTTCTAGTTAATCGGTCTCATTATTGATTCCATATAAGAATTAGGGAGGGAAAACAGGGGCTTTAGAAAGAAGAATCAAGAAGCAAGCAGAGCGGAACCAGGGTATAAGCAGAAGAAAAGGAGGAAAACCTAAAGGAAGGGGGGGAGGGAAAAAGTAGAGGATCAGCTTATCCATATTTTGTGAAAGCTCTTCTGAGGCAAATGTGCTTCTTTCAGGAATTGAACATCTTCTTGTCTCCAAAAAGTCCCTGTGGTTACCTGTTTTCCTTCTATGTGCTAAAGAATTATTGAAAAATTCAAAGCATGCTTCACTTAAGCACAGTGGTGCAAGGTTAATTTGATGTACCAGTAAAAAGTTTTATAGATTCACCTACGTGTACTGCTGTGCTTGTGAAGGATGAGATTGCATGCCACAGCAATATGATAACATTTATAAGATAATATAAATAACTGCTACAGAGATTTTTTTAAATATAAGCATAGTTATGATAAGTATCAACATTGAACTTTCAGCAAATCACAAAGCTTCATCTTGGACATTCCTCTTTGGATAAGACCAATTGGAGCTCTCTTTTTGAGAGAGTGGCTCACTTTAGTAAATTCCCAGGCTCCGTTTCAATCAAAACAATGGTAAAAACCCAGAGGAACAAGTGAGAAAAATTAATTAAGTATCCTAATATTGCTGTCTTTAGATAATCAAATATAAATATTGAATATTTACAAATTGCAGCTCTTTTGCGGACTTTTTTGATTCTCCATTTGGCATTGTACAAAGTATAGATGCTCTAACTACACAGTCTCTAAGCATTTTATTAAATTGAATGATAGCATGCTTCAGTAGAAAAGATCATCGTCCTGGAATTCAGGATCACAGGGTTTTAACTGCAGAACTGTCAGTCTGATTGTATAAACTCTAGCAGGTCACTTCGCTTTCTCTGGTCCTGATTTTTCTCATCTTGAAGATTAAAATATCAGTGCCTTTCAAGTGTTCCCCTAAGGGCCTGAGGGTGCTTTTGTGGTAGACTGAGTAATAGCCTCGCAAACCTGTCCACGTCCTAAGTCTTGGAAACCATGAATATGTTACTTTACATAACAAAAGGACTTTACATATGTAATTAAGGTTAGGAACCTTAACATAAGGTGAATATCCTCTATTATCCAGGTGGGCGAAAGAGCCCTTAAAAGCCCTTTTAGCCAGAACAGCAGAGACAAGTGAGATATACCAGAAAAAGAAGTCAGCGAGATTCCAGCTGTGAGAACAGTTTGGCCTCCCTTTGCTAGAGTGGGTCCAGGGGCTCATGGAAAAGCATGGAAAGGAATGCAGATAGATTATAGAAGCAAAGACCAGTGTGTGACAAGGGAAAGAAGGACCTCAGTACTACAAATGAAAAGAGGTGAATTCTGCCACTGACTGGAATGAGCCCCAGAGCAGATTCTTCTCAGAACCTCCTGATAAAAGCCCAGCCACCCAACACCTTGATATCAGTCTTTTGAAGCTCAGAGCTTCTGACCTACAGAATTGTGAGATAATCAGTAAGGGTTGTTTTAAGTCACTGTATTTGTGCTAATTTGTTATGATGGCAGTAGAAAACTAACACAGTATCCAAAAGCAATCACTGCACACAGGAATGTTTTTGAAATCTCATGTACTATCCAAAGCAAACCATGGGATTTTACATAAAACATAATATAAAACAGTGTTGTTTAACCCCAAAATGATGTTTCAAATTCCCACCAATAAAAAAACCATATTTATTGGGCACCATATCTTAGAATTTCAAAAATTCTCTACCTTCCACTAACCCAGGCACCCCATTGTACCAGACAGGATGACAGACTTCAGTTTGAGAAATAAACAATCAGATGGACTTCATGGTCTCTTGTAGTGCTGTTATTTTAATGTGATTATATGAAATTAATACTAAAATATGTGTAAGTTGAAGGACATTTATAAACACAATATGGCTTATTTACAACACAGAGCAGGACATGGCAGACTATAATTTCAGGGTAAGAAGCCAAATAACAAAGGAATTTACATTATGACCCACTTGCTAGCAATGTTTAGCTCTCTGCCAATGTCTCAGCTACGTGGAAACTGTATTTCTCCAGATTATCTGATCTGAAGTTCACCAGGACCCTAGCATGGTCCCATCCAAGTCAAACTAGTGATATTGTTTAATGCAAGATTGAATAGCAATAATGTAACCAAGGTATACATTATGCTCCTGGACTATAAATTACAGCAAATTCTGCTTTAATGTATTATTAAACAAAAACCCAGGAATATGTAGGCTTAATAGCACCAAAATTATTCTTTGTTGGTTGCATTCATAGCTAGAACTGTCCTTTTGTGGTATAGGAGAAGGAAGGTTAGTGTAAAACGGAAAAAAGCAACTAAAGTAGAGCAGGTATAAATAATGATTTTACATAGCAATACAAGTTAGCATAATAATGAATTTGGAGCAGTTTTTAATATGTTTAGATCAATTTAAGATGGGCAAAGATCCAGGTAAATAGAATTTTATATTAACAAAAAAGTATCACTTTACATGCGAATAGGAGGGGTAGGAGATTATGCATGTATCTTCATTAGCAAGAGGGGTATTATTTAGTCCTATCAAAACCCAAAACATACATATCTTCTTTTAAATTGAAGCGTATTTGACACATAACGTTACATTAGTTTCAGGTGTACAACAGAATGAATCAACAAGTCTGTACAATGCTCACCACAAGTGTAGCTACCATCTTTTACTATACAATGCTATTAAAATACCATTGACTATATTCCCTATTCTGTACCTTTCATCCCCATGACTTATTCATTCCATAACTGGAAGCCTTTATCTCCTACCTACCTTTGCCCATTTTGCCCATCCCCCCATCTTCTTCTGCCTGGCAACCATCAGTTTATTCTCTATATTTATGTGCCTGTTTCAGCTTTTTATTTTGTTTGTTTATTTTGTTTTTAAGATCCCACACATTAGTGAAATCATGGTATTTGTCTTTCTCTGTTTGACTTATTTCACTTAGCATAATACCCACTAAGTCCATCCATGTTGCAGCAAATGGCACAAGCTCATCCTTTTTAAGGCTGAGTAATACTCCATTATGTTTATTATATATATTCATTCATCCATCAATGGACACATGGGTTGCTTGCATATCTTGACTATTATGAATACTGCTGCATTAAACATAGGGGTGCATATATCTTTTTGAATTGACGTTTTTGTTTTCTTTGGGTAAATATCCAGTGGTGGAATTACTGGATTGCATGATATTTCTATTTTTAATTTTTTGACGAACCTCCATAATATTTTCCACAATGGCTGCACGAATTTACATTCCCATTAACAGTGCACAGGGGAATCCTTTTCCTCCACATCCTCCCCAACACTTGTTATTTCTTGTCGTTTTCATTCTAGCCATTCTGACCGCTAGAAGGTGATTTCTCATTGCACTTTTGATTTGTATTTGATTAGTGATGCTGAGCATCTTTTCATGGGTCTGTTGGCCATCTGTATGTCTTCTTTGGAAAAATGTCTATGTGGGTTGTCTGCCCATTTTTAAATCAGATTATTTGAGGTTTTTTGGTGTTAAGGTGTATAAGTTCTTTATGTATTTTGGATATTAACCCCTTATTGGATCTGTCATTTGCAAATATCTTTTCCCATTCAGTAGGTTGCCTTTTTGTTCTGTTGATGGTTTCTTTGGCTGTGCAAAAGATCTTATTTTGATGTAGTCCCAGCAGTTTATTTTTGCTTTTGTTTCCCTTGCCTGAGGAAATATATCTAGAAAAAATGTTGCTAAGGCTAATGTCAAAAGGATTACTGCCTATGTTTTCTTCTAGGAGTTTTATGATTTCAGGTCTCACGTTTGGGTCTTTCATCCATTTTGAGTTTATTTTTGTATATGGTGTAAGAAAGTTGTCCAGTTTCATTTTGTTTTGTATGTAGCTGTTTTCCCAGTACCATTTACTGAAGACTGTTTCTTCCCCATTGCATACTGTTGCCTCCTTTGTCATAGATTAATTACCATGTAAGTGTGGGTTCATTTCTGGGCTTTCTTTTTTGTTCCATTAATCTATGTGTCTGTTTTAGTGCCAGTGCCATACTGTTTTGATTATTATAGCTTTGTAATATATCTTGAAATCTGGAATTGTGATACCTTCAGCATTGTTCTTCTTTCTCAAGATTGCTTTAGCTATTTGGGGTCTTTCATGGTACCACACAAATTTTAGGATTAATTTTCTAATTCTGTGAAGAATGCTATTGCTGTTTTGATAGTCATTGCATTGATTTGTAGCTTGCTTTGGGTAGTATGGACATTTTAACAACATTAATTTTTATAATCCATGAGGATGGTGTGTCTTTCCATTTGTTTGCAACACATACATGTCTTAAAATCCAGATATAGACATAAAATATTATTGATTAAAATACGCATCATGGGGCACCTGCGTGGCTCAGTTGGTTAAGCATATGACTCTTGGTTTCAACTCAGATCATAGTCTCAGGGTCATGAGACTGAGCCCCATGTTAGGCTCTGCACTCTGTGGGGAGTCTGCTTGAGATTCTTTCCCTCTCCCTTTCCCTCTGCCCCTCTCCCCGCTTGTGTGCTCTCTCTCTCTAAAATAAATTAAATAAATCTTTAAAAAAATAAAATAAAATATGCATCACTACAGGTTAGTGTTAACCAGACAACTCCCACCAAACACAGATTATAATAAAGCTATATTTTATAATTATGTTTTTTAAAAAAGAACAGCTATTAGAAGCCATGAACAACTCAAGACAGCTATCTTTTCTGCTATTTGCAAAAAATTCTAACTTTTCATGAATGTGCACATACAATAATGTGCAATAATTTACAACATTGCACAAAGTATGCAGCAAAAAGATTTCTTAGTGTAATTCTCATTCAAGCCTTCAATAAGCTCTATTAATGTACAAATTTTAGTAACTTTGTGGTTTACTGAATGACAGGTAAAAGCTAGTATATTTTTTAAGAAGTCTTTGAAATTGCATTGTGTTGTCATTTACCCACATGAATTCCCAAGTTTTGAGAATCAGAATATTCAAGAAAACATCAATTACAATTGTAATAAGTTTGATAAAAACCAAGGAATTCTAAATCATATTCTAAAATTTAATGTTAATACTTTCTGTTCAACCAAATTTATGCAACTTTTGGATTCTTTAGAACCTTCTGTAGAACCTTACTATTGTAACAATACCAGTGGCAAGATTCACATGTGTGTAATAGGACTGCAGATGCCTGAGAGATTCAGTCACTTCTAATTTATTATAGCCAGACTATCCTGATCTATGAGTAGGAGAAAATTTGCAAATAATAGTATTTGATATTCATGATGAAGACCTCACATACAGCAGTAAATGTGCCAAAAAAGCTTTTCTTGGTCCTATTTAATCGTACTTCACTGACAAATACCAATACGCAAGGTATTACAAGGAAAAGTTACCATAGTAAAGAATTTGAGACTTTTAAAGTAAATTTTTCAAAAATTTAGCATGTATCCGTACTTTCTAAAACTAGTTATTGCATCACTGCTATGAAAACTGGAATTATTAAATAAATAAAAAGAGATGGCTATGCTATGGAAATAACTATTGCCCAAATCAAAGACATCAGATTTCCTGAGGAATCGAGCAGGACCGGGTCTAGAAATTTCAAAATTATAACTGTATGGAATAATTCCCTTCTGAAACACATTAATGGTTATGTAATAAGCTGTCAAAGGGCACCAAAGAATATTATATATATATTTATATATTCCCAGAGACTCATCACAAATTCATAATCCCAGTGTCCAAGGGCACACTCAAATGAACTCATAGGTTTAAGTTCTCAGAACTAGGTTTAAAACAATATCATTTATGTAATAATATTCTATATTCAAAGTCCTATACTCAAACTTTTTTTTATTTTAACTCACCAAGCTGGGTTTATCTAACTTGATCCTGTTAGCACTTGGTCAAATATCTGATGCCAAAATATTACAGAAGTGAAGATCTAGTACTAGGACAAACCTCCTTTTCACTATATAGTACTTTTGATCAATATTTTCTTTCTGTCGTCATTAACTGGTGCCATACTTATTTAGTCAGTCACATCAGTGTATACTGCACACAGAACCTTTATTTATTTTTAGAGTTATGTTAAAGTCGTTATTATATACCGTATGGTACACATATCTTTAGTATAAAGTTTGATGACTTTTTATACTTGTATACATAATGTGTGCAACCATTACTTGATCAAGATATAGAATATTTCCAGCATCTCAGAAGGATTACTTGTATCCCTGCCCAATCAATACTTCCATGATTCTAGCTAGTATCACTATGATTTGCCTCACCTGTTCTTGAATTCCACATCAAAAAAATCATACATTCTTCTGTGCAGAATCTTTTTTTAAGATTTATTTATTTATCTGAGAGAGAGAGAATGTGTGCATGCGCAAGTAGGGGTGCAGGGCAGAGGGAGAAAATCTTCAAGCAGACTCCCCGTTGAACGTGGAGCCCAACTCAGGGCTCGATCCCATGACCCTGAGATCATGACCTGAGCCAAAATCAAGAGTTGGATGTTTAATCAACTGAGCCACCCAGGTGCCCCCTGTGCAGGATCTTTTATAAGACATTCTGGTCTGGAAAAAAAGGAACAGCAGTGCATTTAGACTTTGCCTTCACTTTCCTTCCCAGAACTTCACAGTGGCCTCCAGAAAACCTTTCAGTTGTATCCAGCTTTGCAGACATGTACACCCAGTAGTTAATAATATGGCAGTTAATGCAAAGAAGCTTTTCTTGTTTCTCACCTTTGGGAAGCCTCTAATTATGCCTTTCCAGTAAATAAATTATTTCAACTTGTTGGGTTTTACATGTTAGCATGATTTTTAAGAAGTGACACATTGATGAGAATAGGAAACATTCTTAGAGAGAAGGAAAATTTGGATATCATCTTTCTATGTACTGGAAATAATGAAGCACACATCGGTTTTCTTGGCAAGTGAGGGTCAGAGAGAAACAGAAGAAAGAGAAGTTGAGCCCAAATAAATCACCATTTTTAAAAAATTTTTAATTTTATTATGTTATGTTAGTCACCATACAATACATCATTAGTTTTTGATGTGGTGATCCACGATCCATTGTTTTCATATAACACCCAGTGCTCCATGCAGTATGTGCCCTCCTTAATACCCATCACTGGGCTAACCCATCCCCACTCCCCGCTCCCCTCTAAAACCCTGTTTGTTTCTCAGAGGCCATAGTCTCTCGTAGTTCATCTCTCCCTCCGATTCCCCCCCCTTCATTTTTCCCTTCCATCTCTTAATGTCCTCCATTCTATTCCTTATGTTCCACAAATAAGTGAAACCATATGATAATTGACTTACTCTGCTTGACTTATTTCACTTAGCATAATCTCCTCCAGTCCCATCCATGTTGCTGTAAAAGTTGGGTATTCATCCTTTCTGATGGCTGAGTAATATTCCATTGTGTAGATGGACTACATCTTCTTTATCCATTAATCTGTTGAAGGGCATCTCGGCTCTTTCCACAGTTTGGCTATTGCGGACATTGCTGCTATGAACACTGGGGTGCATATGGCCCTTCTAGTCACTACATCTGTGTCTTTGGGGTAAATACCCAGGAGTGCAATTGCTGGGTCATAGGGTAGCTCTATTTTTAATTTTTTGAGGCACCCCACACTGTGTTCCAAAGTGGCTGTACCACCTTGCATTCCCACCAACAGTGTAAGAGGGTTCCCCTTTCTCCACAACCTCTCCAACATTTGTTGTTTCTTGCCCTGTCCATTTTTGCCATTCTAACTGGTGTAAGGTGGTATCTCAATGTGGTTTTTATTTGAATTTCCCTGATGGCTAATGATGATGAACAGTTTTTCATGTGTCCGTTAGCCATTTGTATGCCTTCTTCAGAGAAGTGTCTGTTCATGTCTTCTGCCCATTTTTTGACTTGATTATTTGTTTTTTGGGTGTTGAGTTTGAAAAGTTCTTTCTAGATCTTGGATACCAGCCCTTTATCTGTAGTGTCATTTGCAAATATCTTCTCCCATTCTGTGGGTTGCCGCTTTGTTTTGTTGACTGTTTCCTTTGCTGTGCAGAAGCTTTTTATCTTGATCAAGTCCCAAAAGTTCATTTTTGCTTTTGTTTCACTAGCTTTTGGAGATGTATCTTGAAAAAAGTTGCTGTGGCCGATGTCAAAGAGATTACAGCCTATGTTCTCCTCTAGGATTTTGATGGATTCCTGTCTCACATTGAGGTCTTTCATCCATTTTGAGTTTATCTTTGTGTATTAGAGAATACACAAAGGTGTTAGAGAATGGTCGAGTTTCATTCTTCTGCATGCGGCTGTCCAATTTTCCCAGCACCATTTATTGAAGAGACTGTCTTTTATCCATTGCATGTTTTTCCTGCTTTGTCGAAGATTATTTGACAATAGAGTTGAGGGTCCATATCTGGGCTCTCTATTCTGTTCCTTTGGTCTATATGTCTATTTCTGTGCCAGCATCATGCTGTCTTGGTGATCACAGCTTTGTAATATAGCTTGAAATCGGGCAACGTGATGCCCCCAGCTTTGTTTTTCTTTTTCAACATTTCCTTGGCCTTTCGGGGTCTTTTCTGATTCCATCCAAATTTTAGGATTGTTTGTTCCAACACTTTGAAAAATGTCATTGGAATTTTGATCAGAATGGCATTGAAGGTATAGATTGCTCTGGGTGGCATAGACATTTTAACAATGTTTATTCTTCCGATCCATGAGCATGGAATATTTTTCCATCTTCTTGTGTCTTCTTCAATTTCTTTCATGAGTGTTCTGTAGTTCCTAGAGTATAGATCCTTTACCTCTTTGGTTAGGTTTACTCCGAAGTATCTTATGGTTTTGGGGGCTATTGTAAATGGAATCATTTCTCTAATTTCTCTTTCTACAGTTGCATTGTTAGTGTATAAGAAAGCAACTGATTTCTGTGCGTTGATTTTGTATCCTGCCACATTACTGAATTGCTGTATGAGTCATAGTAATTTGGGGGTGGAGCCTTTTGGGTTTTCCACATAAAGTATCATGTCATCTGTGAAAAGAGAGAGTTTGACTTCTTCTTTGCCAACTTGAATACCTTTTATTTCTCTTTGTTGTCTGATTGCTGTTGCTAGGACTTCTAGTACTATGTTGAACAATAGTGGTGAGAGTGGGCATCCTTGACGTGTTCCTGATCTTAAGGGAAATGCTCTCAGCTTTTCCCCATTGAGGATGATATTCGCTGTGGGTTTTTCGTAGATGGATTTTGTGAACTTGAGGAATGTTCCCTCTATCCTTATTCTCTGAAGAGTTTTAATCAGGAAAGAATGATGTATTTTGTCAAATACTTTTTCTGCATCCATTGAGAGGACCATATGGTTCTCTCTCCTCCTATTAATGTGTTCTATCACATTGATTGATTTGCAAATGTTGAACCACCCTTGCATCCTGGGGATAAATCCCACTTGGTCGTGGTGGATGATCCTTTTAATGTATTGTTGGATCCTATTAAGCTAGGATTTTGTTGAGGATTTTGGAATCCATATTCATCAGAGATATCAGTCTGAAATTCTCCTTTTTGTTGGGGTCTTTGCCCGGTTTGGGGATTAATGTAATGCTGGCCTCATAGAATGAGTTTGGAAGTTTTCCTTCTGTTTCGATTTTTTGAAACAGCTTCAGGAGAATAGGTATTATTTCTTCTTTGAATGTTTAGTAGAATTCCCCAGGGAATCCATCAGGCCCTGGACTCCTGTTTTTTGGGAGGTTTTTGATCTCTGCTTCAATCTCGTTACTGGTTATTGGCCTATTCAGGTTGTCAATTTCTTCCTGTTTCAGTCTTGGCAGCTTATAGGTTTCCAGGAAGGCCTCCATTTCATCCAGATTGCTCAGTTTATTGGCATATAGTTGTTGATAATAATTTCTAATAATTGTTTCTATTTCCTTGGTGTTAGTCGTGATCTCTCCCCTTTCATTCATAATTTTATTAATTTGGGTCCTTTTTTCTTTCGGATAACTCTGGCCAGTGGTTTATCGATCTTATTAATCCTTTCAAAGAACCAACTTCTAGTTTCATTGATCTGATCTACTGTGTTTCTGGTTTCTAATTCATCGATCTCTGCTCTAATCTTAATTATTTCTCTTCTAATGCATGCTTAGGCATCGTTTGTTGCTTTTTCTCTAGTTCTTTAAGGTGTAGTTGGTGAATTTGGGATTTTTCTATTTTTTTGAGTGACGCTTGGATGGCTATGTATTTCCCCCTTAGGACCACCTTTGCAGTATCCCATAGGTTTTGGACCGATGTGTTTTCATTCTCATTGGTTTCCGTGAATTGTTTAAGTTCTTCTTTGATTTCCTGGTTGACCCAAACATTCTTGAGCAGAGTGGTCTTTAGCTTCCAAATCTTTGAATTTCTGCCAAATTTTTTCTTGTGGTTGAGTTCCAGTTTTAAAGCATTGTGGTCTGAGAATATGCAGGGAATAACCTCAATCTTTTGGTATCGGTTGAGACCTGATTTGTGACCCAGTATTTGGTCTATTCTGGAGAAAGTTCCATTTGTGCTCTAGAAGAATGAGTATTCTGTTGTTTTAGGGTGGAATATTCTGTAAATATCTATGAGGTCCATCTGGTCCAGTGTATCACTCAAAGCTCTTGTTTCCTTGTTGATTTTCTGCTTAGATGATCTGTCCATTGCTGAGAGTGGAGTATTGAGGTCTCCTACAATTAACGTATTGTTATCAATATGACTCTTTATTTTGGTTAACAGTTGGCTTCTGTAGATGGCTGCTCCCATGTTGGGGGCATAGATATTTACAATTGTTAGATCTTCTTGTTGGATAGACCTTTTAAGAATGATACAGTGTCCTTCTGTGTATCTAACTACAGACTTTAGTTTAAAATCTAATTTGTCTGATATAAGAATTGGTACCCCAGCTTTCTTTTGAGGACCGCTGTCATGGAAGATGGATCTCTATCTGTTCACTTTCAGTCTGGATGTAACTTTAGGTTCAAAATGAGTCTCTTGTAGGCAGCATACAGATGGGTCCTGTCTTTTTATCCAATCTGCAACCCTGTGCCATTTTATGGGAGCATTTAGGCCATTCACGTTGAGAGTGATTATTGAAAGATATGAATTAATTGTCATCATGTTGCCTGTGAAGACCTTGTTTTTTATAGATTGTCCCTGTAAATTTCTGTTGTATATCACTCTTGGGGTCTTTCTCCTTTTATAGAACCCCCCTTAATATTTCTTGCAGGGCCGGCTTAGTGGTCACATAGTCTTTCAGTTTCTGTTGGTCTTGGAAGCTCTGCATCTCTCCATCCATTCTAAATGACAGCCTTGCCAGATAAAGTATTCTTGGCTGCATGTTCTTCTTGTTTAGTACCCTGAATATGTCTTGCCAGGCCTTTCTGGCTTGCCAGGTCTCTGTGGATAGGTCTGACATTATTCTGATATTCCTCCCTCTGTACAGAAGGAATCTCTTCCCCCTAACCTGCCCTTAAGATGGTTTCCTTGGTTCTAAGATTTGTGAGTTTTACTATTACATGCCGGGGTGTTGGCCTGTTTTCCTTGATCTTGGGAGGGGTCTTCTCTGCCTCTAGGACACGAATGTTTGTTTCATTCCCCAGATTAGGGAAGTTCTCAGCTACGATTTGCTCAAATATATCTTCTAGTCCTCTCTCTCTCTCACTCCCTCCTGGATTCCAATAATTCTGACATTGGAACGCTTCATGGTGTCACTTATTTCTCTGATTCTATTTTCATGAATTCTGAGTTGATTTTCCCTGGCCTCCTCTTTTCCCTTTTTATCTATTAAATTGTCTTCCAGGTCACCGATTCATTCTTCTGCCTCACTTACCCTAGCTGTTAGATTATCTAGATTAGATTGGATCTCATTGATAGCATTTTTAAGTTCTGCCAATTCAGCTTTCATTTCTGCCCTTAGAGACTCTATGTTGCCATTAATTGATTTCTTCATTTTAGCCATTGTCTTCACAATTGCTGCCTGAATTCCATCTCCGACATCTTGGTTATATCTGCATCCATTTGTAAATCTTCAGCATAAGTCATAATCTCTGAGTCTTTCCTATTTTGGGGGTTCCTCCTCCAAGTCATTCTGTTAATGGATGGTTGAGGGAATGTATAGAGTCCAAATTATTGACCAGAACCCAAGCAAGATGCACCTGTTTTCTTGGGACCTTAGGGTTGCTGGCCTCTTGTTCTCCCAGCCTGTCTTCTGGGAGAGGGGCCTGCTGCGCTGTTACTCAGGCAACCCTGTTTGGGTGGAGTTGCCCTGCCCCCCTGTGGTGGGGGATGGGCTCAGTGGGATCCAGTTTTGGGGGCTTTTGTTCTCTGGCGGCTTTCCCTGGAGGCTTTCCGTGTCTCTTCCGAGAGTCAGAGCAGAAGAGACCATTTCCAACCATCTGCCTCAGAGCAGAGAGATCACAGTCTGTTCTTCAGTGAGCTCTCCAGGCCACACTATCTCCATTTCTGTCTGTGCTGCTATAAACTGCAGCGGCCTGGGTTGTGCGCCCCTCCACAGCGCCCCCAGTCCTGCCTCCAGGTTGGGGCACGTCTCTGCCCTTTGTGCTTCTAAAATCGCCAGCTGCTCCCAGTTCCCACGCATGACCCTGCCACTCCGGGTTCTGCCCTGGGGGCTGCCCTAAAGTCCTTTCCCCACCACTACCGGTCTGCGAGTCTGTGCCCCGTCCCCAGCATGCGAGGCTGTCGCTCACTGGCGGTGTAGGATCCCCACGGCCGGGTCCCTCCCGCTGCCATTTATCCTCCAATATCTGCCCACGGAATCACTGCTCCCCGCTTGTACCTCGAAACCAACCGCCAGTGAGAGTCTTACATCTCAGGCTGATTTCGTGGGTGTTCAGAGTGGTCTGGTAGATATCCAGCTCAATTCCAGGGACCAGTTGGCATAGGGTCCGCTACTCCTCCTCCATCTTTTCTCCTCCCCCCAATAAATCACCATTAATAGAAAAAGAGGTCAGGTAGATCTTGAACAAGAGCCATGAAATGGTAGGCGAAGCAAAAAAAAAAGGTAAGAGAAGCAAGAAATTACAATGTCGTCAAAAATATAGTGAAAAAAGAGTAATGAGTTGAAAAGGAGGTTGGTGAAATAAAATGCAGTAGAAAGAGCCAGGCCAGTAGAATGGGGCTGCAAAGGGGACTGTGAATTTGTCCAGAAGGAATTCACTGGCAGCCTTGCTGCGAACAGTCTAGGTAGAGTGTAATAATGGCAGCAAAACTGCAAAGCATTAAGAAGGAGTTAGTGAGTGGAGAGGAAAATAAAATATTTGTTTTAGACAGTACAATAGCAAATTATGCTTTATTAGGGAGGAAAATGTAAGAAATGATGGGAAAAAATGTGGAAGCAGTTTCCCATGGAAACAGAAATGCTGAGCTGAGCTGGAGAGAAATCGCTATAAAGGGAGGGAGAGACTGGTGGCGTGAGCAAGGGAAGACAAGGGAAGACTTTGGCTCCTCCCTCAGAAGGGAAGAAAGGAGAAAGGAAGTGAAGTTTTCAACACTGTAAGTCACGGCAGTACAGATGATGAGGAAAAAGAAAGGAGATGGCCACAATGAAAAAGTAAATCCCATTTTGATATATATTTTGTTGGTACTCCTCCCAAACTATGGTTTCTCAAAGCTCTTTGTTGCGTTCAGGTTTAACGAACATTTAACAAACATTTCACCAATATTTCACCAACACACTCTTTTCTATATCCATGTCCTGAACATGCATATCCTTACCTAGAAGAACCATTGTTTGGGAGGCAAAAGTACACAAATAAAACAGAATTAATATAATATTTGTGTGAGTATTCTCATATATATGATTTCATTTGCATCTCAGAATCACCTTAGGAGATAGAGCAGATATTAATCCATTCAACAGATGAAGAAACTGAAAATGAAGGAAATAGAATAACTGTCAACACTGCATAGTTAATTGGGATGCAGACCCAAGACTTCTGGGTGTGAGCTGAGGTCATCTCCCTGAAACCTAAACATCTGTAGTGGATTTGTCTGTGGATGAGCTTTCTTCAACCGTTCTCTGGCAGCTTGGACCTTGACTTACAATGATATGTTCACCAATTCCATTTTCTGAACTTCTTTCTCATCACATGTAGTTGGACAATGCATGATTGTTACATTCCCCAAGGACAGGGCGTTGTATGGCCACATGACATCTTCATGGAAATTAAATCCAAGCAGCTCTGAGTTTAGAAACTCTCCATACAAAAAGGTATGGGGAAGAAGTGAACAAAATATCTTCTAAAAATTTATTAAGTAGATGATCCAGAAACTATGAATATTGCATAATTGTTTCACTATCTCTATTACCAGCTTTGACCTGCTTTATAAGGGAGAAAAGAGTTCACTTCATCTGTTGTCTGATTTGTTGAAGTTGATCCTGTTTACCTTTGTCTTGGTGGTAAATATTTCTTTTCTCTCTATTTAGGCTCATTTTGAGAGTTTGTCACAACATTTCTTTATGATGGATTTGCCTCCTCTTGCCTCATTGTCTCATATCTATATATGGACTCTAACTATTAATAGGGCATTTTCCTTTTGATTTATTAGTGCAAGAATGAACTGGATAGTTATAGCAATAAAAAAAGGGAAATTGTTTTGGATCTTTCCCATGAAATAGGGCAATTGCTATTATATTATGAAGGAAATATTAGAATAACAGTTATATACTAAAAAGATACTTTCTTGCATCCTATGGAAATTACTATAGTTCCTGCATTTCATCTTTCACATACATTTATTTATCTATTCTCATACATCTCTCTGTGATGTAGGAAGTTTGAATGTGATCCTCACTTATAGATAAAGAAAGCAAGCTACGAGGAATGACTTGTTGATGGCCAAACTAACAGAGGAAGACATGTCCACCAAGAGGTCCAGAGTAAGTAGGAGGGAGTAAAAGCAAAGAAAAGGTCTTCTGACTATAAATTCTATTCTTTGTGCATCATAAAAGAAAAAGAGAAAGAAATACAGTGGATTAGTATCACTACCATAATCTGAATTTATTTAAGTAAAAGAATTCTTCAAAGAGACTAGATAGAAATTTAGTATCATAAGGAAGATAATACTACATAAGATAACTCCAATTCAGGTCTTTCCATGGCAGGACCTTTCCATTTTATATTCCTTCATACCTTCCCCCATTCCACACTTCATGCTATTCCATCACTTCAACACTTGCTTGAAAAAATTCAAAAAATTCAACTGTTTGTTCATTTTCCTGCCATCTTCTGTTTACTCCTTACTAATTTGAGACCTTCAGGTCATGGGCCTTCATTCCGTTGGCCAGATAGTTAGTGAGATTTTTGGCACTAGGGAGGAAATAATTATGCAATACATTATTTTTTCCTAATCTTCTAGAAATCTTGAACCATTGAAGAAAGTAACTAATACAACCTTAGTGATTCCATTCCATTTGCAATGTTTTATCTTATTTTCCTTAAAGATTTTATTTATTTATTTGACAGAGAGACAGTGAGAGAAGGAACGCAAGCAGGGGGGAGTGGGAGAGAGAGAGAAGCAGACTCCCCACTGAGCAGGGAGCCCCATATAAGGGCTCGATCCCATGACCCTGGGACCATGACCTGAGCTGAAGGCAGACGCTTAACGACTGAGCCACCCAGGCACCCCTTGCAATGAGTTTTATAAGTGAAAAGTGAAAAGCATGAAAGGAGAGGTAAATATCACTTCATCCAATCCTTTCAGTTTAAAAAGATGAAGGAATGAAAGTCTGGGTAGGTTAAATGATCATTCAAAGGCATACAATTTTTTTTTTAAAGTGATGATGCTTTTTAAAGATTTATTTATTTGAGAGACAGAGAGAATGGGAGCAGAGGGGCAGAGGGAGAGAGAGAGAGATTCCCAAGCAGACTCCCTGCTGAGCACAGAGTCCGTGCAGGGCTGGATCTCATGACCCTGAGATCACAACCTAAGCCAAAACCAAGAGTCAGTTGCCCAACTGACTGTGCCACCCAGGCACCCCCCCCTTTTATTTAAGTGATGATGACTTTTGAAGATTTATAGGCATTCAATTTTAATGAAATTTATTTAATGAATTCATGCCATTTTAAAAATTGAGATATAATTGAAATATAATATTGTGTATTTAAGATGTACAGTGTTGATGTGATATCTTTATATATTGCAATATGATTACCACTGTAGTGTTAGCGAACATCTCTGTTACATTACATAATTATCATTTCTTTTTTGTGATGAGAACATTTATCTAGTCTCTAAGCAACTTTGAAGTATATAATTCAATATTGTCAACTATAATCACAAGACTGTGCATTAGATCTCCAGAACTTATTCATCTTCTAACAGCAAGTTTGTAAACTTTGACCAACATCTCCCCAATTCCTCTAATCCCCGGTCCCTACCAACCACTATTCTACTCTCTGTCTCTACAAGTTTAGTTTTTTAGAGTCCACATATAAGTTATAATCATGCAATATTTTTTTTTCTCTGACTTATCTCACTTAGTGCAATGCCCTCAAGATCAATCTCTTGTCTTCTTACTAGTGCTTTTGAGTTCAGAGTGTTAGAGTATGGTGATGATACCTACACTATAGGTTCAATTTCCTCATCGCAGTCGGCATATCCTCAGGCCCACCTATACACATCTTAAAATCATAGGCTTGATGGAACTGGACATGTGATTCTCAATGGATAAGGAAGGGTAAGTTTATCATCACTAGTGGGAAAGAAAAGGCAAGATACTGCCTACTGAAAGTGCCATTAATATTCTGCACAAAGGGCATCATATGTAAAGGTTGAATCTCATAGAAAAATAACGTGTTGCCTATGTTTGGAACTTACACAGATTATAACATTAAATGAATCTATCCTTCCTCCCAACTAAGTAAAAGCATAAAGATAGTAGACTATCAATAAAGTGTTTTAGGATATATTTAACAAGACTGGGTCATGACCTGAAGGATATGGTCTATAAGGATTTGTGAAGAACATCTCATGGCCTAGAATGGTATAAAAAATGTTGAGAGTAGAAATAAAAAGCAATTGCCTCAACACTGCCCCCCACACAGAGTAAACTTCACTTTTATTATTCAAACAAGATTATACTTCATAACCATCTTATGGTCTTAAGTACTTCGTAATACAATCTTTGACACCATGTGTGATAATGAGGTATAAGAGGCCTATATATCCAAGTTATTTCAGAATGTGAAGATATTGCAAATGTGAAGCTTCTGGATTAGATCAAAATCCCTGCAAACACATGAATTTATCTCTACCAATTCCCAAGATCCATTGAAATGATAGCAAAATATAAAAATAAAAGTGAATCAGTAATCATACTAGGAAACCTGGGAAAATGCTATATCATATTTGATGAACTTCTGGAAATTACAATGCAGATGGAATGTAATTGACAGCAAACCCAAACAGTCTTAAAAAACGAGAGATAAACCCAGAATAAAAAGTTAATTTATGACAAAACCCAAGATTCTAAACCATAAAAGAGTATCTCCTCTATTAAAAAAAATTACTATGAGAAAGATGCAATCAGAATTATTCTTGGACATTAGAAATGTATATAATTTGTAAACAAAACAATAAAGGGGTTGACTTTTTCACTAGTTATTTTAAGGAAAAAGTTAGCAATCTGGATTATCCACCTGGATATTAGCAAAATACAGGACAGAAAGACCAAAATAAACATGAAAGAAAAGTAACAGAAAATACTAACCAAAAACAATTTTCAGAATCAGAAGCATGAAAAGGTAGAGTAAAAAAAATAGTCAAGAAAATGGTAGAAGCACATTTCCTTGAACTTAAAAGATAATTTACCAATTAGAAAAGAGCCTTTGAATGTGTTAGAAGAATAAAGATGGACCCATTTAAAAATCTATCAACACCAGTGGTAAAGAAAAAAATATCACATATTTCAGAGGGAAAAGAAAAGAGAGGTTACCTGCAAGGAATAAAGAAAGACTTTTATGTGTCTTCTCTCTTACATATGGAAAATAACAGAGAACTGCCCAAAAAATCCTGACAAGAAAGTTGTCAAACCCAAATTTCTTTATTCAAAAAAAAAAAAAAAACTATCGTTCAAATATAAGGGCAAAGAAAGCATTTTAAGGAAAAATAAGTCTCAGACACCCTCTGTAATTCTCAAGAATGTCCTCCAGCTAAGTGAAAAATAAATTCTAGAAAGTAGAAATCCAAGATATAAAACATATAATGAACAAAGACACTGAAACTTGTAGTAAGCTAACTGTTGATAATATGTGGTGAATATGATTTATTAGATAAAGATGCATAGAACAGATGAGGTATAGTAGTAAGAAAAAACACTGGAAAAAAATTCAATCTGATTTCAACAAAATTGTTTGAAGATGGAAAATACAAGAGGAAAGCACTGAATTACAACAAAGATCCTATCTGGCTAAAAGGAAAGACTACTAATGCTGGTTATTTTCTGAACTTCTATGGAAAATTCAGTTTAAATGCTAAAATTTTTATTGCGATCAGTTGTGTTAGTTGAGAGAGGCTAGGTAAAGTGGTAATAAGCAAGACCCAAGGCTTAAACGTGGTAATAGTCGCTCAAGAACCCAGGCTGACAAAGCAGCCCGCATAAGCCACCACCTAAAGATGAGATATTGGGGGTACACTCTGCAGAGAAAGAGAGCATGGAGGAAAAAAAGGGAGAGGGAGAGCATGGGAAATCACATACTGGCTCCCAAATGCTACAGCACATAAGTCACACACTCATGCCTACTCTCAAAAAGGTGAGAAAGTGTAACCCTCTCTATACTGGTGACCACTGCTAATGTCTACCACAATAGTAGACTAGAAATTGAAGGTGGAACCTCTAAAACTCTATACAAAATACAATGAAAAAATATCGTTAATCTAGTAAAAATCTGGGAAGAAAAAGAGAAAGTACAACGGAGAAAAGACGTGGTCTGTTATCAGAAATAGCACCCCATAGATCAGTGATCATACGAATGTGAATGCCCCCAGTAAAAAAGAAAGATGCTCAGATTGGTTACTAAATAATTAAAGAAAAGTCAGTGGAGTTTTCTTCCTGGGGGGGTCCAGGTAAAATGGCACCAAAAGTTGAAAAGGAACCAATGAGAAAAATAATGGAAGTGTGCTCAAGTTGAGAGAGGGCAAAGGGGGAAGAGGAAAAGGAAGAGACCAGGTGTGGTAACATGTGACACCAGATGCTTCGAACTGTGTGGCAGAATAAACTAAAGAGAACAGGGCGCCTGGGTGGCTCAGTTGGTTAAGCGACTGCCTTCGGCTCAGGTCATGATCCTGGAGTCCCGGGATTGAGTCCTGCATCGGGCTCCCTGCTCGGCAGGGAGTCTGCTTCTCCCTCTGACCCTCTTCCCTCTCGTGTTCTCTCTCTCTCTCATTCTCTCTCTCTCAAATAAATAAATAAAAATCTTTAAAAAAAATAAATAAATAAACTAAAGAGAACAGAGAGGATTCACACTGATTAGAGGTAAAAATCCACCAAGACTTCTATAAGAAGTTATAATTTTTAATATACCATACAGCAAATATTCAAAACATATGAAGCAAAATAAGTAGAATTTGGCATGATTAAAATCACACAGAGGATGATAATTCAAGGACACACAAATAGTAATAATATAGAGGATTTGGATGACATAATCAGCATGCCCAATGTGTGTAATGTCTGAGGCATGTATGTAACAGATCATGTTAATACTCAGGAAAATATATAAACTTAACTATTTTCCTTCTAGGAAGGGCACAACAATTAAAAAGGAAAAAAAAAAGGACACAACATTAGAGAAATTTCAGTAACTTCCCATGTCCAAAGAAATGGAAGTTAGGTATAATGTTAAAGGTGGCACTATGCTTTTTATGACATATCTTAACTTCCGTTCTGTCAATCAAATAAATTGACATGAGACTGACATATCAATTCCACGTGTTTGCATATTCTCATTGCAATTTTTTAAAAATTTTGAATATTTGGGGATAATTCTAGTTTAATCTATATAAGGGTTTTAAAAACATTATGAATGTATTACTCTTTTTGGGGGGACACCAATTAACAAATCCATTAGCTTTTATATGTAGATGTAGTTTGATTATTTTAGTAGTCAATTAGTTTTACTATATTCAGAAGACACAGAATTCCAGATAATTATCACCATCACATTATTTTCTAAACTATAACTTTTGTTTTAAAATCTAAGTTCACTGCTCAAGCTGTGTCAAAAATGAACTGACAGGGCCAAAAATATAAATGCCTATAGGATAAGACAGGTGAGTGATGCAGGTCAGCTGTAAGACAATTCGGTGGTAAGAACTCTGGAAAACTGAGTGCAGGTGGCTCATCTTAGAGGGAAGGACAACCACTTCTCAGTTCCAACCAATTGGAATTGGTCACCATGTAGAAATTGTCACCATGTAAAAATCAAGCCCACGTGGTCCCATTTTCTAATATACCAAGAGAAGCTAGAAGTCAGAATTTTGTGTAAAATTAATGTGGAAGAAAAATCAATATAATTTTTTTTACACTACGCAAGAAAAAACATGCATAGGGTCTAGATTGAGCCTACACTGCCAGTTTGAAACCTGGCAGTTCTGGGTATATAGATAGACATGTTTATCTCCAGGCAATCATAGGCATGAGTTGACAATTAGTACAGAGAATGCAGGATAGAAGGATCACTGCAAGGAAGTTTTAACAGTTAACCTGCCTATTACTTTATTCCCTTTCATTCTCCACAACTAACAGAGTCATGTTTTGAAAATTCAAATCTCATTAGGTCACTCCTATTGATAAGCTTGCAATGGTGTCCTACTACTGTAGGAACAAAGACCAAAGCTCTTAATGTATCCCATGGTCTCCGTGGTCTGCATTCCACCTACTGCCCTGACCTCATCTCAGACCTCTCTCCCTTTAGTTCCATGTGCTCAACCTTACTGCCTTCTTCCAGTTTACCAGATATTTTCTCCTTTCTACGTAACATTATACCTAGAAGCTTCTTCTAATTGCCACCCTATCCCTCTAAAAACCCTCCAGTTATATCCGTTTATCCTTTAGCTCATAGCTCAAACATCATTCCTTAGAAAATTCTTCCCTGATACTCTCATACTGGTACCCCATTATTTACTCTCACATGACTGTGTATTTTTTCCTTCCTGAGCACTTACTATACTTTAAAAATCTCTCCCATTAGTCTGTAAGCATCGGGAGACAAGGGATGTATCTCTTTTGTTTGCCATTATCAACCCAGCACCTAGCACAGGGTCTAGTAAATAGAGGGCTTGTACAAAATGATTAATAAATGAAAGAGCAATTGAGCTGTGATGGGAAAGCTATGGTTTTTATTAACTTTTATAGATCAAGCATGATTTTGGCCTCTGTATCTGCAATGAACTTAGAGACAGAAGAAAATATTTAGAAGGGAAAAAGTAAAAATGTCATTCGGATACAAGGACAGATATCCTTCTGGTGAGTTTCCTACCTTTGGGAAGATTTTATTAGATGTTATAAATAAAGGATATAACCAAGGGAAATTTTTCTAGAGAGATGAATTTGAATTAATGTAGAAATAAACTTAAGATGAAGAGTGTCATGTTTTCACAGTTAATAAGAAATATATCATTCAACATATAACAATAGATTTTAAAAAGAAATGAACATCCTGCAGCATTAATGGCATTATCTGTTAAGAATTGTATTCATTTATTTTGCACTAAGCCTCCTTCCAGGATGCCCTAATGGACCATGAAGCAGTAAACATTTAGACTTGAATAAGCACTCTCCCTTCAATCTGACTCTTTAATACCTTTATCCTTTTCTGTGCTTGAGTCTGACACTTTATTCACTTTCTCATTTGAACACCTACATCCATCAAGTTTGGGGAACCCATTCTTCCTCTTCCTTGAGGACTTTATATGAAGAATCACACTTAGCTCTACTTACAGGCATGCTCAGAGGGTAAAAACATGGACTCTTTATGCTCTGTTGGAGAAGAAAGCAGGCACTTGATGGGTATCAGCAGCAATTTTCCAATGAGAATAATATTCTTGATACTTTAGAAATGAAGCTTTCAGAAGCTGATTCTCTAGGTTTCGCCAACTTGCTACTCCTTGATAAAAACAGAGTTTTAAAATCTTTGCTATTGTGTTATGTATTATGAACACCAATATTTCAAACATTAATATGTCGCTTGCAATCTTGTTTGTATTTTGTATCTTTGGCAGGTAGCTCTAAGGCCTCTTATGATTTAGAAAAATCAGATCATTGTGTACTTTATTCTGTTGAATAGATTGAAAACTTTCAAGTTGAAACCTTAGGAAGTTATTCTCCTTCCTATTAGGAGACTTAACAGAAGGAGGTGAGAAAGGATAGGAAAACTGTCAGCTCTATTGACGGTCTTTAATTCATACCTATATGTTCCAGGTTAACTCTTGATGATAGCCCCTTAGAACTGGAGTGAAACTAAAGTCATATTCTATTCAGGAAGCTTCTATATACATTGAAGAAAAGTTTACTAAACTCTTACTCTCTCTTTCGAAGAATGATAACAAAGAAAAATTGTCTTCAGAATTTTCACTGGTACTTTGAAATTTTTTTCTCTTAAAAAAAGGTATTTTGAAGAATAAATAAGTGTAGGTACCACATATTAACAAATAAGTAGCCGTCATATTCCAGGATTACACTACTGACACCTACTTTAGATTGCTTTTCCAGTGAAGGTGAAGGATTTGCATGACCCACCCATTGCTTTCTCGGGGTACAACGTGTAATATGTGAACATCACCTAGAGAGCATGAGGCTATGATTAGGGATCATGCAACAAAAGAGAGGACTCTAGAGTAATTAAGCTCATGGTTTTGATCTCATTTTCACAACATATATTCTCGAACCAAAAGTTGACCACCAATGGAATGGACCATCGGCTTGCCTCTTACCAGTTGAAATAGTGAATTTAGCCCTGAAACATGCAGGGTTGTTTTTTTCCTGTTACTAAATTATGTATGCTAAGACTCTCCAGTACTGAAAACTGTTATCAGCTCCTTTCCAAAACCCAAATGGAGTGGCCTCAATACCACTAGACATTAATAAGGGAGAGAGGAAAGCATTTGAAGCAGCAGAATGCCATCAATGCCAAATTTTCAGTGCATTTTACAAACAGACTAGCAAAAGATGGAGCTCTTTTAGCTCCCGCTCCATGTAATTATGCCTACAGATGGAGAAGTTGAGGCAGCATGAATCTACTTTCATTGACATTGCCTGCACTGGGGGGACAAACATAGGGAAGTTCTCAGGCACACAGACCCTGACATACAGCCAAGTTTCTGCCTTCTAGTTCCATGTAAGCCAACTTCCAGTTCCACGTACCTCAGGTCCATATTAGGCCCTTACTTCTTTGTGCAATTATGACTTTACTACAAATTACTAAAACCTGATCTTACTAAGAGGAGCTAAAGTAAAATCCAACTGACTGATTTTTTTAAAATATTTTTAAAATTTTTGATTTTACTGTCTTTGCACTTTTTATGCCCAGAGACTGACTCTACTTTAGATTACTTATTTCTAAAATATGATCAAATCTTTTTGTTAATTTCAGTTTACTACATTTCAGAAATAGGAATCAAATGCTTATATTATCTTCTCAAATGGGACTAAAGGCTTCTGTGATGGATACCTGATAACCTTTTTTTACATTAAACTCCTGGTCCCAGTTCATTTTATAGCTACCAAACAGTCCTAGATACATATATGATTTTATTTTATTTTACTGAAAGAAGATTTGCAACCAGATTTTTAAATTTTGTCTCCATTATTGCAAATAACAACTGATTGCCTAATCTCCTTATTTTGATGTCTGTTTGGTCCTAAGGTGCAGTAAATTCTATTTGCAGTTAATTCTATTGGCACATTATGCTATAATTATCAATTATCAATCCCTGCAAGATTAAGATAATACTCAAAGACAAAAATAAAAAAGAAATGTATTTAATGATGGACAGACCACCCCCTGCAGCTAGCTCATAAATGAACATCACTGGTCACCCTGGAAAATGGGCATGTAATACTAATACCTACGACTGGGACGGCAGTCTTAGGCTCAGGGCATACAGAAGATAGATTGGTTGTGCTACCTTTGTATTCAGAGTACACCACACTTCATTAGTTGACAATCTATGTTAGCTTAGTTTCAGAATCAATCATGCTAATGTTGGTCTATAACTGGATGTGTAGAGCAAATTTCTGCCTAGGAAACTTATTCTTTCATTCTAACTGCAAAGCCAAGTTTCAGAACTAGTTGTCATCCATCCTCTTTTTTTTAAAGGAGCAGTTCATTATGATAAAATTTATTGTACCATTTCGCAGGAAAGTTTCTGAAATGCAGAAAGTAGAACAAACTTGGGTTTCCTACCTTTGAGTTCATACAATTAGTCCAGAAGCTGGATCTTAAATGGCAGAAGACAATTTTCATAGTTTAAAGAGGGAAGATGGTAAATACAATTTATCATGTTCTTATAATTCTTTCAGAAACATGTGAGGCAATGTGAGGACCACTGTGAATGGAACAATAATCATAAAATTAGGAACAAAAGAATCAGACAGAACAAAGCCGTTCCCCCCCTTTTTTCTCCTTTCTTTTTTAGGATTCTAAATCACATACAAAACATTTGTTCTGCTCCAGCTCTTTGTGAACTAATTGGCTCTCCTGGAGGGATAGGTAATTGTACCTGACTACACAAGCTGTCCCGAAGCTCCCTTGGAAAGCTCCAGTAAGCTTCTAGTGTTAGCAGCCATCAAGGATTTCACAGGTCAGGCATCGGATCGATACAGCTAAAAGCAGCAGGGACTGTAATGTCGACAGCAGGTTTCAGAAAGCGCTGCAAGTGCCAGTTTGTTCCTCTTCATGCAGAAGCTCAAGACAGCTTAATTAACCCTTGGAAAATACAATTTATCCAGAGGCTCGGCAGGTCCCTACCAGGCCTTATTGGTGAGCTGATAGGAGAGATACTGTAGCTGGCAGCGCTGAATTCCCATTTCCCCCTTTAATGCTGTTTCAGTTAGGATGCAAAGAAAACATGATTTTTGGTGGATGTGTTCATCCTGTCCTGAAGAGCATGTGATAGGAGGCAGCTTTAGAGGGGGGTTTGTTAGAACTCACATGTGACTTCAGCAGGAGCAAGGCCGAGCCTGGGCATTGATCATCCGAGTCCTGGGGTGAGGAATTGGGGTGTGCGTGTGTGTGTGTGCATGGGTGTGTGTGCATGTGTGTGTGAATTGGATGTGTGTGTGTGTGAGTTAGAACAGTGTGTGTTTGTGTGTTTGTGTGTATGTAGTCGGGGTGGGGGGAGAAAAAAAGGCATTTTTCACTTTTTTCACTGATGTAAATACTTCCTATCCTCATTTAAAAATATCCATTCCCTTGTTAGTTGTCTATTTTTCATGTCTATAATATCACACAACCAAGAGAAGCGCAGATCTGAAATTTTTTACATCCCCCAAATACTTCATTCGGGAAGACAAAACACCTGCCAGGGGTAACAATCAGGAAGAAGTTAATTTGTCATATGTTATACTTAAACCCTCATCTCTAGTGTTGCCCATCACGCGATGGGTCTTTTCTCCTACTACAGCTCTTCCATGCTAAGGCAAGCTGCTGAAGAGACATAAATGAAGCTAGCCAGATACAGAAAATATTTAAAGTTAGTGGGGCTTGAGGAATTGTGGCCACATGAATGGTCTGGTGCATTCACTCAAATTGATTGTATCTACTTGTATTTGCATTCACATTCACATTTGCCACATTTTTAATTTGTATCATTTCAGTTAATTCATATAAAAGTATTTTCCTAGGTTCATATCTATGGTCATTAGTGAGAGTTCGTGGCGTTCAGGTTCCAGAACAGTGAACTCTCACATGGATGCCGAGTGGATAGATACCATCTCCTTTCTGCTGGCTCATTTCCATTTATGATCAGAAGCAACATAGATTGAAGTGGAAGAAATAAAATTAAATACAGATTAAATGTGCATAGGATGATGGTATATTTTGGACCAGGCCACAGTCTCTTTAAAATAATTTATAACAAATGTAATACACACAGAATAAAAATAATTATATCCGATAAGAAGTGAAGGTCCTGTCCTCCTCACTCATCACCAGTCTTTCTCTGGAGAAGTGCAGCATGTAGCCATTTCTGTTACTGGCTCTACTATTGGGTATTGGCATGTATTTATTCAACAAATGCATACTGAGCAGTTACTATGTGCCAGGTAGCTTTTTAGATCAAAAGCCAAACAAAACAAAACAAAAAACAAGGACTACATCAAAGAATTTACTTACTAATATAAGTAGGCAAAAGACAACCAAACAAAAACACGTACATAGTATCTTGGGAAGTGACTATAAAGAAACATTGAGCAGGGTAAGAATATAGAGTTGAGTTTCTATCATTATTCTTCCTTAGCATAGCCAGGGAAGGTCTCTCTAAAAGGTGACATTTGAGGGAAACTGGAAAGAAAAGAGTAGTGTTTTCATGTAGATATCTGGAGGAAAAGCAAAGGCAGTATGTGCAAAGGCCCTGAGGTTGGAGCATGCTTGTCCTGACAACAGATGAGAGGGGAGCATTTTGTAGTTGAAGCAAATTGTGTGGGGAGGAATGAGGCAGGACATTAAGTCATAGATATGGTCAGGGGCCAGACAAGATAAGGCCTTCTAGGTCTTTCCAAAGGTCACATAGCTAGTAAGTATATAGTGAAGATTTGAACACATGTTCCTAAGCACCATACTGTACTCGAGTTTTGTTTCATATGTGATTTGTGGTCATCTGTGCTCTCTCCCTTCTGCATCACCCTCCACCCCTGCTTACTCTGGTTAATCAAGAACTGAGTGTAATTCCAAATTACCAGACTTATTAACTGATCAGCAAGGATGGCTTTATCTCCACCTGAAAACAAACGTCAGTGCTCCCTAGTTGCATGTAGAGAGGGGTGACAGAGGCTTTATCGTGAATTGCACGGATGTCCTCCATAGGACTTCCAAAAGGCTGAATATATACCCAGTCCTTGACCAGTGACACAGGAAAGAACCTCGAAGATTAACTAGTCACCTCTCTTCATTCTATAGACAAAAAAAAAGGAAGGCCAGGAGTTGTTAACAGTTTCCTTTTCAAAATCAGAGAAGTCAGCTACCAGGGAGATGGTTGCTGATAGAGGAGCTGTAATCTTCTACCTCAGAGTCCAGCATGGCCCCCTTTTCGCTTTCTCTTCTCTTGCTGACCAGCTCTGCCCCAAACCTCTCCTCCAACTTCCATTTACATTATGAGTTCTTACAATTTCTTCTGGCTGGATATAAGAAACAGGAGCAATGAGACTCCTCCTCCTCGTTTTCATTCACTGTCCTTCTTGTCCTCTGCAACTATTTCGCTGGAGCAGGTAGCGAACAAAAGGATAATTTACACACGTGAATTCCACTTCATTTGTAAGCCGTTGTGTTGTGAAGTTCAACAAAATGGCTGAGAAGCAAATGGGAGGGAAGGTGAGGCAGTGTGGGACTCAGGCACAGCGCAGACTCACTAATCAGGGGACCTGTTTGCCAAATGATTTTGAACAAGTCACTTACCCATGCTAAGCCCTAGATTCCTCATGTGCACACTGAGAGTTTGAATAGATAATTTCAAAGACTCTGTCAGCATTAGAGGTTTTAGATTCATGTCATCAAAGGACCAGCACCTAGCTGTCACAACTTGTCCCCAAAAGCCACATTCCATTCCTCTACTGCTGAGATTTCTGTACATTTCATACAGCCACCATTCAAATTGTGGCATGCACTCCTAATTAGCACTTTATTAAAGCTCAGCTCATGTGTCTGTAGTCCATTTTTCAAGATGACTTAAAAGAAATCAGAATTTGTGTGCTATTCATTCCCTCTCAAAAGCGTATTTTCAAGATGTATTTAGGCAATAGTGCTTTCTCAAAGCATAATTGTATCCTAATGTAAAAACTGCAAATATATTTCTTTTTCCATGTTTGGCAAATCCTTAAATGACCTCACATTTTAGCATCATTATATAATACAGCAAAGAAGATGCATCTTATTTGAACTTACACACATAAATAGGATTTTAAAAAATTCTTGACACATTACCGTATGCTGCATGCTTTTTATGGATTATGAAGGAACAGAAGACTAATATACTAACTGAAGTTTGAGAATTTCTCAACATTATCTGAATTTCTATGGTATCTATTCCGTTTCATCACACATTCAAATGTCAGTCCCGTTAACAACGTCCTCAAAGTATTTATATGTTGACTGCATTTGAACAGGATTTTTTTATATTTTCATTTTACAACCAATCAATGTTAATATGTCGGAATCACAAAGATGAGAGAAGGTCAGATTTATTGACAGATGTTGCATAGTCACATCACAGTTCTTGCAATGTTTTCATGATCAAACTGGAAATAACAGAATTAGCAAATACATCTGTTTGTTTAATGACATTCCCCGACATAGCTTTTGTGCTCTGAGAACTGTTTAAACTATCATGATACTGTCTAAAATAGCCACCTCTGTCTTCCTTCAGTTTTTATGTGGCTTCATTTTTCTTCATAAGCTTATTGCTATCTAAAATTAAGCTATAAATATGTATCCATACTTGCTAACCGTCACTAGAATCAGATTTCCATGAATGTAGAAAGGTTGACCATCTACTCACTGTAACTCCAACACCTACAAAGGGTTGAGAACAAAGTAGGTGCAAAATACACATTTGTTCAATAAATAAATGAACTTTGGACTATTTATATATGTTTGTATATACGTAAACTAAATACTAAGTTGACACATAATGCTTACACCCAATTATTGGTATATAATATACTTATAACACTAAGATAGCTCTAAAGCTGATAATTATATGTATGTATATGTATATATGATGTAACAAACACACAAAGATGAGACACGATATTTGCGAAGTCATCTGAAAGAGACTGGAGGCTCCACAGCTAAGAGTGAGACCTGAAGATATTCATTTTCCCAGCCTCGTTCCAAAAATACTTTAATGGGGAAATAGCTAAATCTTTTATAATAGCACAGCGAAGAAAAATGGTGTATTAAGAGAACAGAAGTGGAAGGCAGTAGAAGTATAGAAAAAATAGGAACAAGAAATCTCAAAATCAGGAATGTGTCAGTCAGCAGTGCCTAGTCACCAGAGCAACTGGGGCACCAAGAGGTGAGATGAGGTGTTTCTTCAAGCCTCACTCACTACCATCCTCCTTTGCTCTGCATCTAACTGTACAGAGCAGTCTTCTGATTTAGAATTGGCTTCTTGATGAAGGGGCAAGGGCCTTTTCTCCTTAGCAAATACTAGCATGACTCTCTCCAGAAAGGGTATCTGGTAATAAATGAATGAACTCCGTCTCTGGTTTAGACGGGAACTTTAATAGTGTAAGTTCACCCATGAGGGCCCCCTGCCCCCCACCCACTCTCGGTATATGACAACACCCAATTCCTGAGACTCTCAGGTGGAGATCCAGACTCTGGACTGAGGTGATCCAACATGGAGGCCCTGTCAAAATTATGACCGGCTGGATGTGGTCTGACCACACCCCTACTAGCAATTATGAATAGATTCATTAATTTCATTAATGTAGAGTACATTTCAATATATGCACTAGAGTTACACAATACTTTATATCCCTACCAAGCCTTTGATTTTTCACTCCTTTTTACCTACTTCCAAGTTATTTTGAGTTAAAACAACGGATATACATTCAGCAGCTTTATAAAAACTCCATCAGAAGCAACCCCAGCCTCACAGAGGATAGCAAGGAGTAAACCTGTTACCACTCCATAGTTGGCCAAAAATAAACAGCATCTCAATAAGATGGTTTATTACTCAGTGTCTTCATGGTACCGTGGGTTCCCCTTGTCCCTCAAGTGCCATGGGCATCATGATGGACAGATAAATGCTCTAACACAGGAGGCTGGGTTGCAGATGAGGACAATAAGGCCAAGGGCTCAGCACATTTTGCAGCAAGCAGCAAACAAGCTAATAGCAACACAGTGGTCACCTTGACCAACTTAATTTCCCCACATAACCATCTAAAGAATTTATTTGTATCACGAGACAGAGATAAGGGGGAAGTAAGTGTACAGGTAATAAATTGTATGGGAGGAGGTTGCAAACTCTAATGGCTGCCTTCAGGTTTAGTTCACTTGGCATAAGTCCAGTTCCAAAATCTAAACAATATTATTGTCTAATGGTTTTTTCATGGTGACAAATTCCATGGAATTCTAGAATGTGCTTTCTCCATTATTTAATCAAATAACTATAGAAAGTACAGGTACAAAAGATTTTCAGAGAAAGTAAAACACAGTAATCGAGGTTAAAGAATTCTTTTTCAAAACATACTTATTTATTCATTTATTTGAGGGGCGGGTAAGCAGAGGGGGAGGGAGAGAAAATCTCAAGCAGACTCCCTGCTGAGCGTGGAGCCCAAAGGAGGGCTCAACTTCATGACCACGAGATCATGACCTGAGCCAAAATCGAGTCAGAAACGTAACAAACTGAGCCACCTAGGTGTCCCAAGGTTGAATAATTCTTGAGACAAATAAAAACAGATTAAAATAATAACACAAGAACAACAGTTATCAATCTGGTGGGGTTTTTTTATTGAAGAATAGTTGATACATAATGTTTCATTAGTTTCAGGTATACAGTATAGTGATTCGACAAGTCTATAGGTTCTGCTATGCTCACCATGTGTAGCTACCATATGTCACCATACAACTTATGGAATTATTATTATTTTTTTAAAGATTTATTTATTTATTTTGAGAGAGTGAGAATGAGAGAGAGAGAGAGTACATGAGAGCGGGGACGGTCAGAGGGAGAAGCAGGCCCCTCGCCGAGCAGGGAGCCCGATGCGGGACTCGATCCCGGGACTCCAGGATTATGACCTGAGCCGAAGGCAGTTGCTTAACCAACTGAGCCACCCAGGAATTATTTTTAATTATTTTAAGACAAAATTACTAATTTATGGGATTTTCTATTATAAAGTTTATATTAAACAAATAGAAATACTTATTCTAATTAGGAATAAGATTGAAGGATTATGGTTTAGGATATTCAGAATAAATGTTCCCTAACCCATTATTTATAATACATACAAAATGGAAAACTCACTTGGGTAATAGTTAAACATTTGAAAGTTTCTGAATATAACTGAGGAATACCAGAATAACAAATGTGAAAAATAGAACACATTCCAACTTGGAAAAACTGAGTCTTTAGTTTTTTTTTATTTACTATATATAAAAGATGTAAACCAATCTCAAATACTTACCAATCAAAAGTGCATATATTTGGGTAGCATATACATAATCTCCTTATCAAAAGAAAATTATTAATTTTAAATTCAGGAAAATGATTAAGTGAAAGTACTGGGAAACCCATCTTTTGAATTTACTTTAAAATGTCAACAAAAAAAAGTCAACATCAGCACAGTTTTTAAATAATTACTGAATATATTTTAAAAGGAAAACTCCATCTTTTGGATATTAAGTTATTCCTTTGGTACACATGACAGCATTCTGAAATGGTAAAATTATCTTTCCCATAATTAATTGTGTTTCTCATCTATTATGAGTATGATATATCAAGAATCGCGGGGGTGCCTGGCTGACTCAGTTGGTAGAGCATGTGACTCTGATCTTGGGGTCCTGAGTTCAAGCCCCACCTTGAACATAGAGTTTACTTTAAAGAAGAGAACATGAGGGGTTACCCAATGTAAGCAGCCCTTCCACAGATCTCCATGGTGCCCAACCAGTATTTTTACAAAGTAGGGGGAATCCCTCTTCCAAGCAGCAAATGGATCAATATAACTGCTAGGCATTCCTTCCCTGGAAGGAAGTGCTCTTAGAAGTTGCAGGTAAGTGAACATTGGTTCCAGAAAGAGGTTTCCATTTCTCTCAGAGAAAATATCCCCCATGACTGGAAAGGCCTTAGGAATGGAGCATGCTCAGTGGTGTGGTCTTTTATTTATCACAAAAGACAACAGATTACCTCATTTTCCCAAGAATTTGCTTCCTCTTCAAAAATAGTAAATTGAGCTATGAGGACAGTAAAGAAATCCTGTTTCACTTCAGGAAAATTGAAAGTCAAATTAGGAAGTTGAGGGCAAAACTAAGATAAGGAATGAGATGCCCAGCAACCTTGTTTCCCTCTCCTCTCCGAAAAATAAAAGCTGGCTGAATACAAATCTTCTCGCTCCACAATAACACTTTGTCCTGATGGTTGTTTTGTTTTGTTTTCCCAGCTACTACCTTAGAGGGTCTCTTAGAATTTCTTTAGTAATCAGCCTTCAATAAACATGTTGAAAAGAAAGAGGAAACTAAGGATTTGACCAGTAATGAATTAAAAGGGAATTGGGAAAAATTCCCTCATTCTGAACATTCCCTAAGAAGATATTTCTTTATTCAAGAGCGAGTCCCAAAACAACAAATACAGGGCTTAAAATTAACACAAGAGAAAAGAAGGGACATCCTAGCATGTAAAAGAACATTATCTCTGCACAAGTAGAGCCTACCAGGATGGGATAAATTATAGATAAGAAGAGATTAAATAATAAACGAATGTTGAGATGAGAAGGAAAAAATTATAGGAAGAAATTACCCAAAATAAAACTGCAGTAGCCAAATATCAGAGACACCCAAAGAGACTACTTAAAGCTGCAGAAAATTAGAATCTTCAGTGTACAGACATGAACAGTAGTACTCCTAGTACGCTGAAGGAAAGGATAAACCAATGTAAATCACGTGAGAAAAAAATAATTAAGGAAAAGCACAAATATACAAACTATAAATAATAGGACTAAGAGGAAATCCAAGCTGAGTTAAGTAATTAAGGTGCAGGAAAAGAAAGCATTTCTCATCTAAAAAGTTTTGAATCTAGAAACTGAGGAGGCTTACCATATGACTCGGGAAAAATAAATGAAAGAGATACTTCCCTAGACATACTCTGACAAAATGTTTGCTACCTTTTTTTAAAAAAAATTATTTATTTATCTGAGAGAGAGAGAGAGCTCAGACAAGATGGGGGAGCAGAGGAGAGGGAGAAGCAGACTCCTCACTGAGCAGGGAGCCCCACCATGGGGCTCAATCCCAGGACCCTGGGATCATGACCTGAGCCGAAGGAAGACACTTAAGTGACTAAGCCACCCAGGTGTCCCCAAACCATTTGCTTCTAAGTATAAAGTTAGATTCACTAAGGAGGAAGACAGCTAAATTGGTCTCTGAAAAAAGTAAAATTTGTGGTGCTTTGAGAGAATGATTCAAGAATTTTATACCCAATCAACCTGTTGCTATTATGTGAACATCATTTTAAAATAAGCAGTGTTTCAGAAAATATACCACTTTGTACTTTCCACACACACACACAAATTGAAGATTTGCTCCAGATTACCAGGAGATTAATCAAAATCAAAAACTGGATAATGAGGAAGAAATGGCAGATTTGACTGTGAGCGAGCATTGATACTGGTTAAAAAAAATCTAGAGATAGCCCAAGACAGTATTGTCCTGTTGGAAAAACACTGATGTTATAGAATGTTAAAAATGTTCCAGGCTTTAAAATGGGTTCCCTAGTTGTACAATATGGGAAGTTCTGCATAATGCAGCTTCCTATAGATAACTCACAATACTGATGATTATATTAGTCTTCTTAAGATGCCTTTAAATAAGGATACCAGTGTAATTGTATTTACCTCTGCATTGCTACGCTAGCCTTACTGAAAAAGAGTCCTTTTTTTAGGACACTTGTTAACATATTATAGAACAAAGTGTTTTGAGGGTCACAAATTGGAAAATGCTAGCCTAAATGATTGTGATAAGTGTAACTAAAAATAGAACATAAAGGACAAATTTATAGAGATGTCTATTATGAAGGAAAAAAGGGATCAAGATGACAAAAATCAAGATGATGAAGTGCTAAAAAAGTAGACAGAACGCACAGTCTTCATCTTCTGTTTGATGAAGTCTACATTATTTTGTTTTTGATTTACAAATAAATGTATGTTTGAGAATGGTTTTGAATGTCAAACACTTGAAAATTTAAGTGTATTTGCCTAATTACAGATCAAGGGAGAAATAAGTTGTGAGCTATTATTTCATTCACATTATTGATTTAAAAAAATAAGAACAAGTTAGGAAACCATGAAACTGAATGTTATTTATATATTCAAACTCTTGGGATGGAACTAGGGCTGTGTCAAAAGTAAATTTGCATCTCATATGCAACCTTTATTAAAGAAAGAGAGCAAAAATTAAATTAATTAAAGTTGTATTTCAGGAATTTAGAGAGAGCACTTCCAGAAATCCTAAGGAAATCAGGAGAAAGAAAATAATATCAAATAACAGATACATGAAATGTGAAATAGGAAAACTGAGGAAGTTCTAAAAACAAAAGCCTTGAGCTGATTTCTTCCATTGAGTTAGCTGGGGCTTTGTCATGTTTTCTTTCTATATGCTGGGGTCTTTCTGCTTCACTTTAAGGGAATCTCATTGACCCCTGGGTATGAACGTGTTCCAATTTCAGTTTTCCCCTTACCTATTTTCGTTTTCACGTAATCCTATAGTCTATCCTCTGTCACCAAGGTCCAGAATTCAGGCTTATTTGAGTGAGGGAGGGAAGATGGAACAATTACAAATGATAAAGGAAATGTATGAAGTATACACATGCATTTAAAATATATAAAATGTATATATACATTTATATACATATATACAAAATGTGTATATATATGATATATACTTGTATATATATTTTTTCATACCAAAGTATGTTTCTTTGTGAAAATGTGGGTATTTCTTTAAAATCAGAAATTTTTAAAATGAATTTTCTGTTAAAATATAAAATATTGCATAGTTGCAAAAGAAGTAGCAGTGTAAAACAAAAATAAACAACAAGAACTATATACACATATTAAAGAATTTCCAATGAAAAAGAACCCTGGTTCAAATGAATGATCTTCAAGGAACAGATTCTTCTTTTAATATATATTTTTCTTAGAGCATAGAGAAAAACATGAAGCAGATATAAATTTAATATTAAAAGCAATTAAAATTATAAAAAAAGAAAAATTGGAGAGAACCTCACATATAAACATATATACAAAAAATACTTAAAGTATTAGCACATACAATTTCAAATCTTTAGTTTTTAAATTATATTAAATTTAAGTTTAAGATTTTATATAGTAAATGTCTTATAAATTTTATTATAAAATATAGTAAACATATTTAAACCCATTACTAAATTTTAACAAATATCAATTTATAAGCAATCTGGTTTCCTCTATAATCCAACTGTGTTCTCTCTTTCACAACCCCCGTTGAATTACTTTAAAACCAGTTCCAAACATTGGTTCATTTCATCTGTAAATGTTTCAAAAATTTCTTTTAATTAGTAAAATTCTTTTTTTTTTTTTTTTTTTTTTTGCTTTTCTAGCAATTTATTTGTTAAAGAAACTACAGAGCTTTCCATATTCTGTACTCTGGTGATTGCATTCCTGTGGTATCATTTACGTGTTCTTCTATTCCATATATTTCCTGTAGACTGGTGATGAGGTATAGAGTCTTTGTGTTGGGGTCCTCAAGACAACCCTTAGATTCAATGATTCCCTAGACAAACTCATAGGACTCAGCATGTAGTCATAGTCAAGGCTATGATCTCTTACAGCAAGAAACTACAAAGAAAAGTCTATAAGGGGAAAAAGCACACAGGGTGAAGTCTAGAGGAAAGAAGACACAAACTTGAAAGAGCCCTCTCTGAATGAATTGACACATTGCTCACTTCATAACAAGTGACAGCACACATAAAATGTCATATACTGGGGAAGCTCACTAGAAACTCAGTATTCAAGGTTTTATTGGAAGCTGGCCATGGAGGTATCCACTGCCTGCCTGTTTATCTTGTATATTTCCTGCCTCAGATGTGGATTCAGCCATTTTTTAAAGGAACTTTGGTTTACTTATTGGGAAATGGTATTTAGGGACCACATTTTGGACATTGTGGTTCTCATTACCCTTGGGTTACTTATCGTTTCTAGACTTTTTGCTAGACAAATCTAGAAAATATGTTTGCTTTTGGTTTGTTTTGTTTTAAGATAAACTACATATGACATCATATTGATGTTTCTAATTTAAGCCTAGACTTTCAGAATTTTTAACTTCCTTAATCTTATATCTACATCTCTTGTCTCTTATACCAAAACTTCTAGCTCCTGATGACATTGATGTACTTGCTTTATGCTACTATACACATAAGAGTTACAGAATAAAAGCAAGAGTAGATTACCAAGAACAGTTTAGTTTTCTTCTGTTATTTTGGTCTTCAGGAAATAAACCACTAAGAAAGTTCAGTCAGTTTACTATATTTTAAAGTCTCTTGCATTAATTATTTTCTGGGTAGTTATTGCCACCAATTCAATACAGTTAGATTTATTTGTTTAATTTTAACTTTGTTTTTAACTTTGTATTGTTTTAATTTTGATTTGATTTTTAAGATTTTATGTAAAATACATCCATGAGTACAAAGTGAAATCTATAAAACAAGGTATCCAAGTTTTTTATCTTCAATATCTATGTTCTTATTTCTTTCTCTGACCTGTAGATAATCATACAGTTTTTTCCAACTTATTTTTCTTTTTCATTTAAAAATACATACTGAGAATTATTCCATATGTGTTTATAAAAATATTCCTCATTTGTTTTTATAGCCACATATTTCCATTGTATGAATGTACAATAGTTCATATTCAATCAGACACCAATTGATGAGCATTTGGGTTCTTTCCAGTGTTTGCTACTATAAATAATGCTGTAGTAAATAGCCTTATGCATATATCTTTTCATGTTTTTCCAGAATATCTTTGGAATAGATTCTTAGAAATGAGCTTTCTGGGTCAAAGGCTAAATATTTATATAGTTTTGTTAGATACTGCCAAATTTTCTTCCATGGGGGTTGTACCATTTTGTATTATCACAAGCAATATATAAGAGTGCCTATTTCCTCACAGCCTTGCCAACTGTTGTCAAACTTTTGGATTTTTGCCAACCTGATAGGGGAGAAATAATAATTCAGTGTAATTTTAATTGGCATTTTTCTTATTATGAACAAATTTGAGCATCTTTTCATATCTTTAAGGGCCAAGCAAATTTAACTACAAAATATATTAAAAAGTATGATCTCCTATTAACAAGTAAATGTATTCCAAATAAACAAGTGTTGATTAATAAGAAACAAATTAATATAAAATACAAGTATATCAAATTTGAATATATGTACTCAAAATAGGCTGAAAAGCACTTGCCCATATGTCATTTAATACCCATTCCTTAAAGGGTTTTTTAGCTTTTAAAATTTGAATTTCTATATAATGAATCCTTCTTAACATATTTACCTCTCTTACCTCCTCACCTCTCAATAAATTAAAAGGAAAAGAAATGCAAAATAATAATGGTCTAGCAGCACTGTAAAACTATGAAGTGGGCCATCAAAGAAACGGTAAATGTTAGAATTTTCTGGAAGACATGATGCAGAGATGATTAAAATTGCAAAGGAGCATATTGGCTCCAAGTGTTGAAATTAAAAGATAAAGAAAGGATAACTCCCTGAGAGGTTCTCATTTCTTGGCAGATATATATGCCTAAAAGTCACGGAGCAATCTTTATGTTCAGAGTAGCTGAGGCCAATAGCTAGCAGAAAAAAAGAAAAAGAAAAAGAATTTCACTATGAAAACTGTTCTTCATTTTCATTCTGGGAGGGCTTATATGGGGAAGGAACATTTAAATACCTGAAAATGTATGATGAGAAGTAGGCAGAGAGCAAAGATGCCAAGAACAAGGTAAACGAGTGGGAGGCGAGGAGGTGGAAATATTCTAGAAAATTAGAGTATCATGTGCAAAGTCTCTGGGGAATGAACTAAGTGTTGTCTATAGACTAAAAGAATCCTTGGTAAAGTAAGAGCAAGAGTTTATACTTTATTCTAAGTATGACAAAAAACCATATGAGGATTTTACAGTTATTTAAAACTATTCTATCTGCTGGGAAGAAAATAGGAGGGACTAACAGAGCTTTAATCATAAAGAAATATTTTATACCTTTGTCTCAGAAATTATCGGATCAAGTAGATATACAAAATATAATTAATCATAAAAGCCCGTCTTAATTTATTAATAATTGTGATTCTATAACCAACTACCATAGAATACACATGCTTATCAAATGTCCATGGGTTATTTTTTATAAAAATAACCTGTATGCTAAGACATATAGCAAAATTCCATTAAACTGAAGAAAGTAGATGGGCCATATTTTCTTATTATATTTCAAAGAACAAGGACTTAAATTTAAAATATAAATCTAATCTCTTGGAAATAGAAAAGAATTTCTTCTAAAAAATCAGTTAAAAGTACAGGCTCTTTACAACCCAACGAGAACTTGAGCACGTCATAATGAAATTCTGTGGTTTAAAGGCAGAGGCATATTAGAGAAGATTTGTAGCTGTATATTCCTATCATTAAATAAGAAACATAGAAATTTTTTAAGGAACCAGCTACCTATCAAACAAAAAAACAGCAAAATGAATTAAAAAGTAGGTAGAAGAGTTAATAAAGGCAGAAAATCATGAATTGCAATCTACATTGAGGATATAACAATAGTCAACCCTTATTCAATGAACAATGGCATCAAAATACATAAAGCAAAAGCTACTATACTTACACCAAGAAACTAAAATATATATGTATATATATATATATATATATATACAGTCAAAGAATTAACATGTATCAGATTGAAGAGTCAGGTGGACCAAGAAACCAATAAAGACAATTTAAATAATACAATTGATAAGATTTATTGAACAGTTTTACAATATGTCATAAATTATAGAGAATACATGTTATTTATATATCATGTTGCACAAATTATTTGCAAAAGTATGTCATCATATTTTAGGCCTAAAAAAGTCCTCTAAAATTTTGAAAAGTAGAACTTGTGCAAGCAATACTCTAATCACGATAAGAAAAATACCCTGCTACCAAGAAATTAATAATAAAGTTAGATGTTTTAAACCAAGGTATTCTAGATAAGATCAATAGCTGAGCTGAAACTTTGGCTTATTCCCCCCAAATTAATCATGTTTCAAACACATAAAAGTGCTACACAAATTGAGACTGATGGTAAACTTTTTAGGAGCAACAATAAGTGCAGAAAGAGAATGAAGTAATGATAAGATTTATTTTTAAAGTCAAGCTAGATTTTTATATACTCTGTATGTTAGTTTTCTGTTGCTGCCATAACAAGTTGGCACAAACTTTGTGGCTTAAACCAATACAAATTTGTTACCTTGTTGTTCTTGGCCCTTCCTCCATCTCTAGAACCAGCAATGTTGCATTTCTTATGTCCCTCTTCCACATTCACTTCTTCCTCTGACATCAGCCAGGAAAGGTTCTCCACTTGTAAGGACTCATTTGGTTAGATTGAGCCCACCTGGATGATCCAGGATAATTTTCCCATCTCAGGGTCTTTAGCCTAAATCACATCTGCAGAGTCCCCTTTTTTCTACGTAAGGTAATACATTCATAAATTTCAGGGATTGGGACACAGACATCTTTGGGAAGCCATTGTTCTGACTAACACACACCCTGCCAAACTATCACATAAGTAGAAAGGAAATGAAACAAAAGGAATAGAGGGAAACTACTAATAATGTAGGATTCTAGATTGACAGTATTTGTCCCCCTTTAACACCGTGTTTTGGTGTTCATTGCCATTGCTGGAAAGTTTACTGTCAATAAGAGGGAAGGAGAACCTGAAAAGGAGAGTATATGCAATGCCATAAAATACATGTTGATCAATAAAAAAAGTCTTCACTGAAATAATTGTTACAATAACAAACATCATAATGAAAATTTGGAAGGTTAAACATTATGATACCAACTGTGATAATATTGAAGAAGAAAAAGTGACATTTATAGAAAAAGTTAGTGTTCCAACGTTCTACTTCTTGGAATATGCTAAATCCTTCCTTCCAGAGTTACGCAGTACTTGAGATAACAATCATTAGCCTCTTACTTTCTGATTATAACTTAATACAAAATCAGCCGATCAAAGATAAAGTCATCGATTTGGTATAACTGCATTGATGGAGTTGCATTAGTTGAGATAGGGATGTTAAAAGATAACTTGAGGCATATTAAATTTCCTTTTGTAAAAAAAGATTTTTATGTATTTATTTGAGAGAGAAAGAGAGCCCCAGTGGGGGGAGGGGCAGAAGCAGAGGGAGAAAGAGAAGCAAGCTTCTCATTGAGCGTGGAGCCCAGTGTGCGGCTCAATACCAGCACCTCAAGACAGGATCTCAGCCCAAGTCGGACACTTAACTGACTGAGCCACCTAGGCGCCCGGAGGCATGTTAAAATTCTTAAAAATTTATTTGAGCAATACTGTATTCAAACAGGGCAGTGCCAAACCAGAAATAGTTTTATGCGCCTTCTGCAGAAAAGAGACAGGGGAAAGACACATAGAGAAGGTGCAGAAGCAAAGTAAGGAAATTATTGTGCTGGCTGTAGCTTACAGCATAGTTGGCTGTTTGCAATTGGTTGTCTTTAGAATTTAGATTTCCTAACCTTGAGACATTGACAGGCTGAGGGTTTGGTTTGCTTAGTATGTCACCAGGGCATCTGAGCCATCTCAGTCTAACAGGCTTCTTGTTAATTAATTTAACAGGAAACATCAGAAAAGATCACTGGGTTGCCACGGGATTCCTGCTTGGATGATACTGTAAGGTAAGGGTGGGCAAACTTCTCCTTTAAAGGGCCAGATAGTAAATATTATCCGTACTCTCCCTACTGTCTCTGTCACAACTACTCATTCTTCTGTCAAAGCACCAAATCAGCCAGAGACAAAGTGTCAATGTATTGTCTAAATGTATTTTTTAGAGCCTAATGTTAAAGTACAAATGAAAAATTGTTGCATTTGAATAAAGAGCAGGGTGGACGCTCTAGGCTAAATAAATAAATCAATACATAAATACATAAAGAAATGCATGAACAACTGGATATGGCAAACTAACAAAAATTAAACAAACAAATTTGCAGTACAACCCCATGTATCACTGGAAATGCAAAAAACAAAACAAAAAAACTCTCTAAATAAAATGCTAGCAAAGTGTTTTAAATATATTAAGAGAAAAATACTCAGTGACAAAGTAGGTCATCTCTCGAATGCAACAGTGGGAAATGCGTCTATATAATTTATCTCTGGTAAGAGAATAAAAACCATCTAATTGTCTTAAGTGCTAAAAGGCATTACATTAACAGTTAACTCTGACATGCACTTTTAAATTTTGATAAAATGAATCCTTACCAAACTAGAAAAGGAAGGATCCTTGTTTAACATAATAAAGACTATCTCAACCCAATATACTTCCTGAGTGACATACGGAATTCAATCCCTTGAATGTTAGGGAAAAAACAGATAGCTCAGGACAATGTTTAACATTGTCCTTGAAGTTACAGTCAATCCAATTAGATAAGGACAATAATGAGACACACATTTTGAAAAGGAGGTTTTTTTTTTTTTTTTGGTTAACATTACTATTTACCAAAACACCCCAAGAAAAACAACAAAAAAGTATTAATATTATTAAAAGAGATCATTATTAAATAAGCATTTAAAATACAATAGCTTTCCTACCTGTCAGCAAAAGCAAACTAGATGATATAATTAAAAGATTCTATTTTAAATGTAGCAGAAAGACGTAACATTCAGGAGCAAACTTTTTTTTTAAATAAAAATACATACGACTTATGTAAAGAAAACTGAAAATTTTTTAAATTTTTAACAAAATGAATCAAACAATTCATTTTGAAAAGTCATCATTAAGTTATGCATGTCTGTTACGTTATGCTCTAATTTTCTGGATATTTAAAAGCATATCATAGGAAAAGAACTCTCTTGCTGGAGTGTGATAGATATCTGATAGAGGAAATCCTTAAGAATATTCTACATCCATCCAATAAAATAGTATAAAGAAAATCTAACCCATATTATGAAATAACATTTAATTATATAGAAATAATATGGATAAATAAAATAGTATCTTTTTACTTATATAATCAGAAAAAACAAATTTTCATTAGAAAATGTATAGATGGAAAAAGGAAGATTTAGTCAGCAAGTGCTACTGGAACAATTGCTTGACTATTTTTAAAAAGTTAATTTCAAAATTTCACCACTTTAAGATACATCTAATAAATTATAAAATTTAGGAAGTGGAACTATCATAAATGTTTGGAAAATATGTAAATGCTTATTAGAAGGGAAAGGATTTTACATGCTTGAAGATGAGAAACTAATCACAGATTAAAAATGAAAAAATTTGCCTATGTAAAATATTTAAGCTACAGCATAAAATGTAACCAAAATTAAAAGTGGAGAAACCATGCAGTAAACATAACAAAGGGTTAATAACTGCTATATAAGGAAATTATGCAATTGTTACTGAAACGATGTGATTCTACTTAATACTTTATTAAAAGCAACAAGTAGAAAACTCACAAAAATTGAGTCAACTATTTAACAAATATATGAAAATGATCAACTTGCTATCAAACAAATGAAAATTTGAGTAATAAAGATATACTTTATTATCAAATATTTTCTCAAATACTATATATACTGTGTCAGTAATTGTATAATGAAATTGATAATATCAATCATTTGAGATAGCCATGTAAATAGAATTTTTCAGTTAAAAAGCTATTTGGATGTACAAATAAAGAGTTCTAAGACTATTCACACCTTTGAGATAATAAATCTGCTTTTCAGATATATCTAAGGCCATCCTCCTAAATGCAGAAAACACATAAAGAATTTATATATATATTTTTAAAGATTTTATTTATTTATTTGACAGAGAGAGACACAGCGAGAGAGGGAACACAAGCAGGGGGGAGTGGGAGAGGGAGAAGCAGGCTTCCCGCTGAGCAGGGAGCCCGATGCAGGGCTTGATCCTAGGACCCTGGGATCATGACCTAAGCCGAAGGCAGATGCTTAACGACTGAGCCACCCAGGCACCCAAGAATTTATATGTTTATTTCAAAGTTATTCACAGGATACTAGAAGCAACCCAAATGTTAACTAAAATCACAATACCAGACAAATTGTCATGACTTGAAATGTAAACCCGATTTTAAAAAGAAAAAAAAAAAAGCATTTGAAAATACAGATCAGAACACAGTGTTGCTTGCCTCTTACCTAAATTCCTTTTTTTTCTTTTTTTGGAGGGACTTCTTGTTTTTACTGATACTTATTTTTTTTAACAAGTCTGCTATATGGTAATGCAGTACTTTATTTAATCTGTTCAATAATAATACTCAAGAACTTTTATAATAGTAACAGAACTTAATCTAAAAGAATCAACTTACTTTGTTCACAGTTCGATATTGGGTATGAGAGAGAGTCAAAATAATTATGGTCAAAATTATTACATAAAAAATTATAATAAATGCTTGGTGTTAGTCTACATACAATTTAGTTTTGGGCATAAAGTTATTTAGTTGCCAGGAAGAACATTTGGTTTATTTCATTAATAGGAATATCTCTTAATCCATTTTTTTAAAGATTTATTTATTTATTTGAGAGAGCGAGAGAGAGTACATGAGGGGAGGGAGGGTTAGAGGGAGAAGCAGGCTCCTCGCTGAGCAGGGACCCCGATGAGGGACTTGATCCAGGGACTCCAGGATCATGACCTGAGCCGAAGGCAGTCGCTTAACCAACTGAGCCACCCAGGCACCCCTCTCTTAATCCATTTTTTTTTAAGATTTTATTTATTTATTTGACAGAGAGAGACACAGCAAGAGAGGGGACACAAGCAGGGTCAGTGGGAGAGGGAGAAGCAGGCTTCCCACGGAGCAGGGAGCCCAATGCCGGGCTCGATCCCAGGACTCTGGGATCATGACCTGAGCCAAAGGCAGACGCTTAACGACTGAGCCACCCAGGCGCCCTCTCTTAATCCATTTTTAATGAAGAAGCATGTATTGACAAGGAATTATGCTGAAATGATAGCAAATAGCCATAGCAAATAAGGAAGGGGAAACTGAATAGAAGTGGTAAAAATGGCCACATTAGTAAGAATTTAAGTTCAACAGCTATAACAGAGATTTAAAAGAAAATCAGTGGTTAAAATAAAATGGAATAACTATGAGAACTAGTATAATAACTCCATGGTCTCAGAGACCAAGGTGGTTGTATCTGGTTGCCCTGCCATTCTTAGGGTATTGCCCTCATTCACACATTCTCAGATTCCCCCGTCAACTGGTGGAAAGACCAATGTAATTGCTGCATGATGGACCCCAAATGGTCACATGTAAGACTTGAATTTTGATTTGTATTAAAATTTGGATTTCCACAATTCAATTATGCTACCCAGAAGTCTTAAAGTTAATAGAATTTTTTAGGTATCTGTACATTGCAGCCAGAATTTCTTTTTTTATCATATATTCCAAATAGCTGGAAAAGGAGAGAGAATAATATTACAAGTATGTATAAACTCAACACATAGAATGAATAAACACATTTTGACATATTTTCTGCAGATATTTTTAAAAGAAAATGTTATAGACACAGTTGGAATTCCTTAATATTTTTCAATTCCATTCCTCCTCCTCAGGATTAACTATTATCCTTATGTCGTTGGGTTTTTCTTTCCAAACATATTTTAATACTTCCCTACATATCTAGTATATCATATAGCCATGAACTTCCAAAAGGTTTTTAGATTTGGACACTCAAACTCCACAAAATATGCTGTTAGAGCTTTTATTTAAATTATATTGAATTTATTGCTTGATTGAAGAATTAATATTTTCCTTTTTTGATCTTTTCGTTCATGAATATAATCTATCAATTCATTTACTGGTCTCCTGCTCTGTACTTTAAAATAATTTGGTATTCTTTTATAATTTTCAATATAATAATCATTGATTGTTTTATTATATTTAGTGTTAGAGCACTTTTGGGGTTTCCTTTTATTATGAAGCAGCTTTTTCTTAATAATGTTTTCCAGTTGGTTTGTTATGGGTTTATGGTTAATGTTTTCCAGTTGGTCTTATAAACAGTTACCTAGCTGATCTTTCTTACTAGTGTAACTGGTTTGTCTGAAGATTGTCTTAGATTTTGTGTAGGAATTGTTGTATGGAAATTATATCAGTTATTACTTTCTCTTCTATTTCACTGTCCAAAACCTCCAGTAAAATAGTGAATGGAAGTAGCAAAAATGGGCATATTAGTAAGAATTTAAGTTCAACAGCTATAACAGAGATTTAAAGAAAATCAGTGGTTTTAAATAAAATAGAATACCTACAAGAATTGGTATAATGACTCCATGGTGTCAGCGACCAACATGGTTTTATTGGACTGCTCTTCCATATTTAGGAGGCTGCTCTCATCTATATGTTTCCGCACGATTCATAGCTACACGTCTAGCTCAGTAGGCAGAAAAGCCTAAGAATCAAAAAATGAGATGTGCTCCCTCCCTTTAAAGATGTACCTTAAAAGTTACACACATCATTTCTAAAACACTTCCAAGAATGGGCATAGTTATTATACCCATTTGACAGAGAGGCTGGGCCATGTAGGCAGCCATGGGTCCACTCTAAAAAAACTAGTAGTTATATTACTGTAGAGAGAACAGATATTGAAAGCATCTGCTTTCAATGCTTTGTGAGGGGTTTCAAAGAGACTGCCTCTAACATTTTACCAGTTTGAAGAAATTACCTCCTACAACTAGTTATTTTAGCTTTTTTATCATGAATATATCTTTCTGCTGTTCCTATTGAGATGATCACATTTTTTACAACTTGCTAATGTGGGATATTTCATGAATAATATAATTCTAAATATTTGTTTCATATAACTATAGTAAGCCATACTTACTCAAAGTAAATTATTTAAAAATATTCCTGGATTTGATTTGCAAGCATTTTGTTTATGATTTAGCTTCTATTTTCTTAAGTGTATTAATCTTTAATTGCATTTTTGCATAGTGCCCTTATCTGGTTTTGATATCAGCTTATACTAATATCAAATTTAGGTTGGGTAGCTTTGGCCCTTTTAATTTGTTCTCTGAAACTCTAAATGTGCATTATTGATTCTTTGAAAATTTAGTACAATTCATAGAACAACTTCAGCTTGGTCCTTTTTGGGCTAGGTGGCAGGAAGGAAGAACTTTTTATCAATTCAATTTCTTGTTTTCTGTTATGTCTTAAAGAATATTGGAATTTATATTTTTTCCTAAAACATTCTCCATTTATTTTAGGTTTTAAATTTTATTGAGTTTAAAGTTATTCTCGTATTCCCTTATGCTTTTTTTCCAACTCTACAAAAACTGTGCTTTTTCATTCTATACAATTTATTTGCACCTTCTCTCTTTTTCATTTGATCAGTTTTATCAATATTTATTTGTTGTTTGCAAAAAATCCATATTTTGCCTTTATTGGTAATTTATGTTGTTTCTCTGCTTTCTGTGTAATTAATTCCTGATTGTTTCTGTTTTTTCCATTGTTTTACTCTCTATTTGGGAAAAGAAAAATTTAATTGTAGTCTAGTTTTAAAAAAAAACTCAATCTTTCAATTTTCCTTACTTTCTAAAATATCTATTTAACATGATAAATTACCCTCCAGGTACTTCACACAATTTTAATATAGGGTGCTTTTATTGTTGTTTCTAAATATATTTATAAGGTAAATTATAATATAATGTTAAACCTATGAGTTATTTAGGAGTGCTTTTCTTATTTGTTTTCAACATCTCTTTCTTTGTTTCTTTCTTTCTTTGTTTCTTTCTTCTTTGTTTCTTTCTTTCTTTGTTTCTTTCTTTTTTGAGAGAGAGAGTAGGGGTAGGGGGAGAGGGGCAGAGGGAGAGGAAGAGAGAGAATCCTAAGCAGGCTTCACACCCTGCGTGGAGCCCAAGATCGGACTTGATTTCACAACCCTGAGACTGTGACTTGAGCCAAAACCAAGAATCAGATGCTCAACTGACTGAGCCACCCAGGCACCCTAACATCTCTTTATTTCTAATTACATTGCATTAAGATCAGGTCATATGATTTATATGATATCATGTTTTCGGAAGTTATAGAGACTTCTTAGTGGTTTAATATATTGCCAATTTTTGTACTTTTTCATGTGTATTTGAATAGAATGTACATTATTTTAGGGGGCAAGGCCTATATTATGTCTACAAGATTGAATTTTTTAGTAATATTTTTAAATTCTGCTCTACTCAAATTATTTTTTAGATTGCTGTTCTCTAACAGTTTCATAGATAGGAATGTCAAAAACTTCCACTGTAACTGTGGAGAAACCTGGTAGATACTAGCTAACCACTACCTTAACTTTTCAAAGATGACATCACTTGTGATGAAACTTATCACATCATGTCTCTCCTGATATGAGGCACTTGAGAACACAACATCATTCCTGGGGTATTCTTGCCAAAAAATGTATAACCTCAAGCTAATCATGAGGAAATATCAGACAAACCCAAAATGAGAGGTATTCTACATATAACTGATCAATATTCTTTAGTAGGCCTTTGCTGTAGATATCATCAGGTATTATCAACTAAGTAAAGGATAGTGACATACATCTTTCAGATGGATAATCACTGCATGAGTCTCTTTGTTTGTTCTCTATCCTGACCTGTGTAGTTAGGATCCCACCTAAGAAAACCACACTATACAGAGAATCTGTTGCACAAATGGTGGAGAGCTGGAAAATTTGAGGTAGCCCCAAGATGTTAACTGTGAGAAGCAGTTACTATCTCTACAACTCAGGGAGGGAATCGACTTTATAGAACCTATAAACTCAGAGCAGCTGCCCCACAGAAGTGGTGCATAGGCTGCTAATGAAACAAATGTGCCAAGACTGGCTCCGAATGCACTGAAAGAAGATGGAAGCCGAAGCTAAGGGACACTGATGGCGCCACAATGACAGAAGAAAGAATAGGATGTCCCTAATCCCTTTCACTCTCTCTGGTGCCATCTATTGGCAAAGCTTCATGGAAACCAGCTGGAACAGCATCTGGGAAATGTAGCTTGCAGAATCCCAGTGCCAGGGTCACAGAGCACAAGAGCAGAATTGGTGTTAAGAGACATTAGGCAAATAACTGACATACCATTACTGCTTTCCTTCCGATCTGGTTCTCCCAACATTAAAATTATAACACCAGCTTTCTTTTAAGACTTGCAGGTATACCTTCTTCATTATTTAAGAATTTTTTATTTTATGCCATCTGCTTTCATAATTTATACTGTTTCTTTTTTAATAACAAAGCTTATTTTAGGAGTGCCTGGGTGGCTCAGTCGGTTAAGCATCTGCCTTTGGCTGGGGTCATGATCCCAGGGTCCTGGGATCGAGCCCCATGTTTGGCTCCCTGCTGAGTGGGGAGCCTTCTTCTCCCTCTTCCTCTGGCCCTCCCCCACCCCACCCCCGCTCCTGCTGTCTCTCTCTCTCTCTCTCAAATAAAATCTTTAAAAAAATAAAATAAAATATTTTTAAAAGTTTATTTTATTAATGTTTAATTCTATTGCTGATATAGATCCAATAATTTTTAGCTTTTTTCTTTTTATTTACCCTAACTTTTATTAAACCTAACTTTATTTTTTCTTTCCACCTCCTATTAGATTCATCAAATTCTATTTATTCCTTTAATTTTCCTCCACTAATCTGGAAAGGTTACCTTCTGTTTCTATTGCTTTAGATGTCCTCTTTCCCTCTTTTAAATTAAAAGATTTTAATCTAAATTTTTAAATTTTTAATATTTGTCACCCTTCCCTCTTTAAATTAAAATATTTACATTTTAAATTTTAAATTTTTAAATGTATGCTTATATGTGTATACTTAAGTATACATAAAATGTATACTTATCTAACTAAGCCTGTTCTAAGTAGTCTATAGGCCTATCCTCCTCTTAAATCATATAAGAAACTCAGAATATTTTAGCTCCATACATTTCCTCCTATTGTCTATGTGATTGCTATCTTCTCTTTTAAAAAACATTCTCTCCTCAATCTTTCATTTTTACAAATTAATATAGTTATAAATTTCTTTGCTTATTGTTTCCTCATACATGACATGTTTTTGTTCTAGATTCAATTTCCTTCTTGTAATTTTCTTTCTGCAAGAACATGTGTGTATTACATGTACTAATAATATATGAAAATGTCTTTATTTCATACTTAATCCTGGAGGACAATTTATCAGAGCTATAGATTCTAAGATGAAAGTTGTTTTATTTCTTTTAGTACTTTGATGTACTGACATTTTACTTCAATGTGTCTAGGTATACATTTTGTTTTTATTTTTCCTATTTAGGACTCAGTGGGCTTCAAAAGAGTGGATTCCTTTTTTAACCTCTAGAAAAATATTGAATATTAACTATTTGAATGTTTCCATTTCTCCATTCTATCTATTCTCCTTCTCTGGAATTCTTACTAGACATACATTCAAGCTTACTAGACATACATTCTGTCCTCTGCGTTTCAACTTCTATTTCATATTTCCCATATTTGGTTTTTATTTGTTATGTTGTCCATGATTTTTCTCCTATCTTGTATCTTCCAGTTTACTAAGTTTCTTTTCATGTGTATTTAATTTGCTGTTTAACCTTTTAATTTCAATTAGTAGATTTTTATTTTCTAGAATTTCCAGTTGGCTGATTAAGATGATCCATTTTGAATAAAGGGGCACCACTACAAACATAAAAAGATAGATAATAAGGGAATATTATGAACAACTCTTCCCATACATTTGACAGCATAGATCAAATGGATAAATTATTTCAAAGATATAAACTGTCAAAGCTCACTCAAGAAAAACTAGACAAACTAAAAGCTACAACATCTGTTAAGGATATTAAATTGGTAGTTACAAATCTCCTAACCAAGAAAACTCCACGCTCAGATGGCTCCCCTGGCAGCTTCTACCAAATAACCAATGACTAAACAATATCAATTCTATACAAACCCTTCCATATTATAGAAGAGGAGAAAACATTTACTAACTGATTTTATGAGGACAGCAAAGTCATGGAAATAGATGACAAGAAAATTGTCAATGTTCTCGTGAACAGAGACACAAATATCCTCAACAGAAGACCACCGAATTAAATCTAGCAATATACAGAAAGGACAATACATCATGACCAAATAAAACTATCCCAAGAGTTTAAGGTTGGTTAAACATTTTGTAAATGAATCAATGTAATTCACCATAGTAATAGACTAAAACATGAAAAAAAGGATATTAACATCTCAGTAGGTGTAAGAAAAGAAATGTATTAAAATTCAACATTCAGGGGCGCCTGGGTGGCTCAGTCATTAAGCGTCTGCCTTCAGCTCAGGTCATGATCCCAGAGTCCTGGGGTCGAGCCCCACATCAGGCTCCTGGCTCGGTGGGAAGCCTGCTTCTCCCTCTCCCACTCTCCCTGCTTGTGTTCCTTCTCTCGCTGTATCTCTCTCTGTCAAATAAATAAATAAAAATCTTTAAAAAAAATAAAAAATAAAAAAAAATAAAATTCAACATTCAAACGTGATTGATTCAACAAACAAGCAAGCAAAAAGCTCCCACCAAACTCAGAGTTCAAGGGAATTTCCTTATTTCCTTAACCTGGTAGAGGACGTTTATAAAAAAATCAACTAACATGGTATGTACTAGTGAATGATTTGCCCCAGATCAAAAATAAAGAGGCTCCACCTTCATTCTTCCTATTCAAAATCGTGCTGAAAAGTCCTAGCTGTCATTACAAATTGCTGGTAGGATGCAGAACAACTAGAATCCCTCATACATTATTGGTAGAAATGCAAATTGTTAACAGCCTCTTCCAAAGGTGTTTGGAAGTTTCTTATAAAGTGCATTAAGTATACTTCTAACTCCTAGGTATTTACCTGAGAGAAATGGCAATTTATGTTCACACCAAAACCTACATGCAAATGTTTATAGTATCTCTATTCATAATTGCTAAAACTGGAGAACAGACAAAAATAATGTGGCAACTCCATACAATGGAGTAATATTCAGTAATAAAAAAGAATGAACTCCTCATCCATGTAACAACACGGATGAATCTCAGACACATGATGCTAAGGGAAAGAAGCTACATTCAAAAGGCTATGTATACTATATAACTTCATTTGCATGACATTCTGGAAAAGCCAAAACTACTGGGACAGAAAACAGATATTTTAGGGCCTGGGGTTGGAAGGACGAGTTGGCTACAAAAGGGGGCATGGGAGATATTTGGGGCTTATTTTATAAATAACCCCAGTGTGCATGTATAGATATATATATATTTATATAGTCAAGATATAAAATATATTATAATACATTATAATACATTATATATAATATAATACATATATAATTATAATACATTATAATGTATTTTATATCTCAATTATAGTGATAGTGGTTATACAACTGTGTATATTTGCCAAATCTTGAGAACTGTGTACCAAAAAGGGTGAATTTTACTGTACATAAATTATACTTTCATTTTAAAAAATTTAAAAATACTCTTCTTTCATACATTCTTATTCAAGCTTTATGTTTTCCTCTTCTTTCTGTTATCTCTTTTACATTTTTGGCATACTTACGTTAAAACCTCTTCGTATTGTTTATGATTTCTACTTCTTGAGATATTTTATCTTCAGCAATTGTTCAGTGTTTTTTGTAATGATTTTACCTATGGTTCTACCACCTACTGTAGTCAGTGTGAATTTGGACTCCATAGTTCTTCAAAGCGCAGATTGGCGTTATGTACACTAGCTCCTGACTTTTCCCACCCAAGGCACTAGAAAATGCCAGTTTCTTATTGCTTCCATTTTTGTTTCCTATTTCCAGTTTCCTGAACACAGCAGCCCCTTCGTAGCTCAGTTTCTGTACCCTAACTGCATGGATCCAATTCCTCATCACTCGTCCACATAGATATTAAACCCAGGCATCAGTGTCTGGAGATGCCCCATGAGACATTCAACTTCAGTATCAGCTCACCATTCTGCCTGACTTCAGTCTTTGTTTCTGGCAACTAAGCTTCCCATTTCCTGGATACACATTCAAATACATGTTTAAATTATTTTATGTTTTTCTAACATCCTCTGTCCTTGGCTCCAGAAAGTGACTGGTAAGCTAAGCCCACCATCTTGACTGAAAGTTTCATGGCAATATTTCCTAACATACAATTCTAACATTATTTGGTTTTGTTCACACACAAAAAGTGAGTTGGAACATTGGGTTGATTGGGCATTTTAAAAAGAAAATTTATATTTTAATTACCTGTTATATGGCATCAATTTCCTCCTAAATACTTCATGTTTTACTGGAAGTTTTGCTGTTGTTTCCATAGTGCCTGTATGTTATTTTTAATGCATCAGTAATCCATTCGGGTAGATGCATGCTTAAGCCGATAAGTGCCTCCGATTTAATCTACAAACAACTAAGGCTTCTTTGTAATGCAGCCTTGGAGTTAAAGAAAACCTAAAAGTTGAGATGTATTAAGTACCCACATAATAAATGCATTCTTACTATTTTTTTCAGAGAATTCAGATTTGTAAACAAAATTTCCAATTTTAAGTAGAAAATAGTTTAAAATAATGTTTACCTCCTGTTTGTGTTACTGCTTTAAGAAAAATATATTTCCAAAATAATTTATAAAGCTGTCAAAGGATAGATAAGTTAATAATACTGTATAATAGATCACTAGATTTAGAACATCTAACTGGAAAAGCTGAAAATGAGAAGTTTAAAGTTCAAGGAGGTCTGAAATCTAACAAGCTTAATCAAAGGAAAAGATGTGAAATGTTCACAAAAAGGAGTCTGCAAAGCCACACACACAGAAAGACTCTGCCAGTGTGGGAAAAGAATGGCAACTTTTTCCTATTAAGAAAAAATAAAAATAGGTCACATTGTTGACCTTGGCCATCCTCTGGCATAGTCATGTCACAGCCATAACACAGAACATAACATAAATGGCCAAGGGGCTCTCAACATGTGAGGACAATTTCTGAAAAGGGGGTAGGAAATCAATTCATACTAATTTTAACTCCCTCTTGTTTCTGCAAAGGCTCATCTTGATTTCTTGGTGAACTTTAACACTCTTAGTCTCCTTGACACAGTTCAGTTTTCATACAGTTCCCCTTAGACTACAAAAGAGATCACTGGACCATAGACAGTGCAACAGATAAACATGACCTATCTTGTACTAAAAACGAGTATGTCATACTGAGCTGAAAGAAAAGAATTATACAGGGTAAATATGGTCCAGATGATAGGATCAGATTATAAGCAGAAATACATTAAATTTTGCCTCTCAAAATGGCATAGCAACTTCTTATACTTATCATCAAAAACATCCCCAAGTCTAAAAGTAAACATCACTCCAATATTACTGTCTAGTGTTGCACAATAGTTCACAAATCACCCAACGACTCAGTCAATCAAAGAAAAAGCATGCATTGAATGTAAACTTTTACCCAAATTTTACTGAACACCACTGTGAAGATGAGAAGTATAAGAATATCTTGTATTTCAATAATATCTTAATATTTAAAAAATACCGTGATTGCTGTTAGCATGGGAAAAAACACAGTATATAATAGATTCCTCTCATTTTCTCATTATAACACACACACACACACACACACACACACACACACACACACACACACACACTCCAGATTAAACAAAGGGGTGGTAGAGAACATAAACCCTGTTAAGTCACAAAGAGGGAAGAGTTGGGAAGGGGAAATGTTAGGAATTTCTCTATCCATAGGGATAGATGGAAAAAAATAACATCTTTGAATATCCCCAAATCCACCTCCTAAAACAGAATGGCATGTATCATTAAGATAAAAGACTTTGACCTACATCCTAGTCTCTGATGAAGATACAGAGTCTGTATTTACCAATAAATCAGTGAACATGCTTCAACTATAAGAGGCATACCTCTCAGGTCAGTAAATTTCATCAGTACCCCTGTTTACAAATCCATTTATGCACTAAAGTTTTTGATATTCACTATGGTTCTATATCTTGATTGTAGTGGTAGTTACATGATTATGTGTGTCTGCCAAACATAGAACTAAACTTTTTTAGAAGAGTATATTTTACTGTATGTAAATTATATGTCAGCAAAAAAAAAAGAGTTAAAATATATACAATATGATAAGAAGTAATAGAAGGTGGAGGCACTGTTGTGTAGAATCTGGATATAGCTACGTGAGGAAGAGCATTGCAAATAAGTATTACAACAGAGTAATGCTAACAAAGTCTATGGGAAGTAAGCTTAATTCATCCTATAGCATTTACAAAAGTAGAGTAGTCCAAAGAATGTTCATAGACATATAAAAAAGCATGTTTCTTGAAAATAAGTTTAACAAATACTGGCTTTAAAAAGAATGATTAACAAGCTTCTTTGCTATAGGACTTCTCCAGGTGCTTCATAGTGCATTTCCAAGAGGAGAAAGCAGCACATTGTATTTCCTAAAATTATTTGACCATTGAACACCTTTCTCCAGACACATTCAAAATGACAAACAAAGGGCAACCAGAGATTAATTTGACCCTCCAGAATAGTTAGAAGCCCTGAAATTAAAATGAGAAGAAAATTCCACACGAAATAATGATCCCTTGTGCAACAAAGATTGGACTGGAGAACATAAATCTTGCCTTTCAAATCATGGACAGATCTAGGTGCAAATTTTCTCATGGCTAAAATATACAGTTAAGAGAACTAAAGATACAGACATGTATAGATGTGTACTGCCTGTCTAGTTGTTCCTGAATTCAAGGACATATAAACAAATATATATAAAAATATATATATATATATATACTATAAATATCCCAAAAATACTTGAGTCACAAGAGAAAAGCACAATCCCCTAAAAACTTGGAATAAAAGCATAACTAAAATTTCCTCCTACACAAAACATAAGAATACTGTGTAAAACATTTATTTGGTGTACCAAAAAAAAATCTAAGAAGATGAGTTCTATAAAGCAGAAGCAGGGAGTCATGAGAAGGCAATAGTCTGAGGTGAAGCTGGACAAGAAAAGGAAGCTGGTAAGTTCTTTACAAAATTGACAAATAATCAAATAACTTTTAAAAGTAACAACAGAATAAAAATGAATAATTGCATCAGGAGAAAACAAAATTGACCTTAGAGAAAGCCAAATCAGTAACACGAGGACAAACCCAACTGACTCTTTCCATGTTAGAAGAAACAGAAAACGAGAATACAATCTAAACATATTGGCAGAGCTTCCAAAACTCGTCACAATCTGGCCCCTGCCTAACTCTTCTGACTCATTTTACCACCATCTCAACCCTTTCACTTAACACATCCCACACTTCAGCCTTAAATAATTACTTACAACTCCCTGAATATGATGCTACGCTTTCATTACCCTAATTTAAGAGCATCAACTGTGGAGTGAAAATGCCAACTCAAATTTCAATTCTCCCAGTTACTAGCCTTATGATTTTGGAAAACTGACTTAGCTTTTCTGTGCCTGAGGTACTTCATCTGCTTTAGTGTTTTTTCTCCTCTTTTTCAAACAGCTAAATCCCATTCTTTCTTCACATCTCAACCCAAGGTTTACTGTCATTCCCTGGCCTCCTAATCTATGTCAGGCATCTCCAAGGCATCTGATTTTTTAAAACGATTTCCATGTCTTTATTATTATAATATTCTCTTCTAGCACCTAAAGGAAGAGTGGTGCATAAAAAGAAACTATAGTAACTATTGAAAGTACAAATATATGAAGAAATGAGGAGATTAATAAAAACAGCTGAGTAATGCTAAATTTCAGTCAGAAAAACAAGGTGTTTTTCTAGTTTAAGATGGTCAGAATCACTAGCTAAATAGAGGTTTGAGAAGAAAAGATATTGGGTGCCTTATAACGGCAGGTTTTTGGCCAGAAGCTAATGTCTCAGCGATTCCCTGATTTAGGTAGAAATCGTACTAGAAATCCTCTATGTTCCATTCTAACACTTAAGTTCCAGGAGACTCTGCTTTATTTTTTTAAATTTATATATATATATATATTTTTAAAGATTGTATTTATTTTTGACACAGAGAGAGTGTGCAAGCAGGGGAAGCAGCAAGCAGAGGGAGAGGGAGAAGCAGGCTTCCCACTGAGCAGGGAGCCCGATGTGGGGCTCGATCCCAGGATCCTGGGATCATGACCCAAGCTGAAGGCAGACGCTTAACCATCTGAGCCACCCAGGTGCCCCAAGCCTCTGCTTTTCAACAGCTATAGTTTCATTAAGAAAATGAAGTTTGAAATGAGCATTGAAGAATGGGTTGATTTTGAATAGTAAGAAAGCCTGTCATTCCAGATTAGGGAACTACATGTACCAAGACATACTATTTCAGTTGTCTTACTTAATAGTGAAAGGAAAATAACTCAGTAAAATTAAATGCAAGAATTAATGAAAAGTCCATAAATTGCTAACCAAATTCACTATTGATTCTTTATGACTACGTTGTATTTTACTACCTGGAAAGGAATCATAGTGTGATGGTTGAACTCACATTTTCTGCAGCCAGACTGTCCACATCCTGATCTCAATTCTGACGCTTATTAATATATTTGTACAAAGTTTTAAAACTCTCAGTGCCTTGATTCCCTCATCTGTAAAATGGATACAGTAAAAGTACTGACATTATAAAGTGATTCTAATGGTTAAATAATGTAATACATGCAAGTCACTTAGAATAGTGACTAGCACATTTAAGTTCTCAATAAATATTATTTGAGGCCACATGCCATTTCCCATGAAGTTTAGTTATATGTCTTTCAACATTTAGCATAATTAAACCCAGTTCTTTCTAACCCAGAATTATATTGACTTATTGCCACTTTAAGGCAGGTTGTAGCACTAACAACACAATTTTATTTAGGGTAGCATGGTACTTAACGTCATAAAAATCAAAGGAAGACTCTAATCTCTGAGAATACCTGTTTGTTCTCATTGATGCATTCAAAAATCCTAAGTACAATTGCATTGAGTTAGATTGTGTTAAGCAATAGGTTGTTCTTAAAAGCAATGTATCTCTAGAAAAAGTAAAAAGAAGAAAGAAGGAAGGAAAGGAAGGAAGGGAGGGAGGGAGGGAGGAATGAAAGAAAAAGAAAGAGGAAAGAAAAGAAAGGAGGAAGGGAGGAAGGACTTAAAAAGAAATCAAAAAGAAAGGGGGAACAGGAGTTTAGACCATGTCCCTACTCAACCTGAAAAAAGGTAGCAGAAACTGTTTAAACATTCTAAAAACTTCTTTCTAAATCACACTTCACACAATCCATGGATTTTTTGTTGTTGTTGTCTTGGACCAGATTCATTCAAAGAAGTAACTGAAATATTAATCTGATCCGTGATTTCAAAAATGTTTCTCAATAAAAATATTCAAAAGCCCGACTGCTTCTCAGCTCTCAGATGAATTAAGATTTAACTCTGACATGAATTGAACCTCTCTCTGGGGATGCTTCTCTTTATGGGGCTGAGATCACAGAGTTCATCGTTCTGGCACTAACAGCTCTTTGATTTTTGTCAGGGAGGCCTGCCACCAGAGTGCAATGCGTAGCAACGTGAGGGTATGTCTCCCATATGAGGGTATGTCTTCCCTAATGAAGAGCTAGCCCGGAGAGGGGGGGTAGGTTGGAGGGTAAATTTCAAAGAGGGGAAAGATCAGTTCTTGGTCAAAGTCTGAAGAGCTTATGGAAGAAAGAAAACTTCGAAAATAAAGCATTAACATAAATTACTGAACACAGGCTTTCAAGTTCCGCAGAAAGAGATGAAGCCATGCTACCATGATAAAGGTTCCCTTTTAAAAGGATGTATCCATCTTTATCCTCTTATTACTTCAGAAAATTACCAGAAATGTCGGTAGATGATTCTATTTGAGTTTCTTAAGGAAAACTTTACAGGCATTGAAATTTTAAAGAGATCCCACCTCTTTAAATGAGAAAGGTGATAAGGTCATGGTTAGCTTTCTGGGAAGAAAATAAAATCTGTTACCTTCCCAGAGGAATAGCCTTTACTAATTGAGGGGGAAATGGTTAAGTTGACATAAAATTATAGCATAAACTGCATTAGTTCAAAAAGATAGGGACATGAGTCAGTGTCAATAACCTAGTACATTTAATAGTCTGAATAAGCTAGATAATTATTTTCCTAAAATGAAGGTTTAGGGGGAGCCTGAGAAACCTGCTGTTTATACAGTTTGGAGGAATAAAATAACTGGCCAGTCTCCATCTTCCACCACTGTCTCCCTGGGATGAGTGATAGAAAGACAAAAATACTCAGAAAGGTATGGAAACAAAAACTCAGATAAGAAGGGAGAATATGACAAATATTTCAGATCTTTGCAGGCAAGAAGTCAAGAGCAGTAGTTCTGGTCTCAGGAACCCTTTGCACTTTTGCCTGTGGATTACGTATTTCAATATATGCTGTTTTAGAAATTAAACCTGAAAAAATTTATGTATTAATTTATTAGTTCATTTAAACAGAATAACAATAAGCTCATTCTATGTTAACATAAATAACATATATTTTTACCTAAATTTCTATATTTTTTCCAAACAAAAAAAAATTAGTGAGAAGAATTATCTCACACTTTTGCAAATCTCTTTTAATATCTGGCTTAATAAAGACAGCTGAATTCTCTCTGCTTCTGTATTCCATCTGTTGTGATATCTTAATTTTGATTAAAAATATCAAGAAAATCTGGTCTCACACAGAAATGTAGTAGGCAAGAGAAGAAGCATTTTAATAGCCTTTTCAGATAAGTGCGAGTACTCTTCTCTGATACTACACTAATATCTGACAAGTGATAATTTCTCAAAGGTTAGCTGCAAAGTAGAATCTGAGACCATATCAACAGACTTTCTATACTCAATCACATTAAAGTCCATTGGTCATTATGAAATTTTGAATGAATCGTTCATCCATAAATGGTTTCTAACATCATGCATTTGTCTTTGGAAAATAATAGTTTGCTGAGTTATGAAGATCTGGTATTACAAAATACATCTTTTAAAAACCACGTTCAGTAATCTCACCACCAACCTCAGCAAAAAAAAAAAAAAAAAAAACTTTATTAAGAATCTGTCAAGCTCACAGAAGTGTCTAGGAGTCTTCCAAAAACTTAATTTTTGCCTGAAATCTTAAATTGTATTATTGGCAACAAATATTGTAAGTGGTTTCCTTGAAGTGATAGTTTCACTCCATTCATTATTGAGAAAATATTGCCAAATACCCAAGTCTACATAATCATACTTTTTCTGTCAGTCATTTTTTTTCAAATAAAAATAATGTTCTATGAAAAAAAAAGTAGTTCAACTCACTTCTCAAATAATCATGCTACTGCTTTTGCTCAAGACAGTTTCTGTATTTCCATATGCAGCAAAAGTATTTTATGCATACTTCCTGTCTTGTCACACAGTATTACAAAGACATGGACTCAAGGGTCAAGATTTAATACAATAAGTTTTACTTTTTCATCAAGAGCATTCTATATGAAATTGGCTTTTTTTAAAAAAAACCGTGAGTCCAGTTTGGTACAACTGCCTGGATTCATGCGAAGCTATAAGCAGTTTTACCCACCACCTTTCCTTTTGCACAGTAGTGCACAAGCCAAAGCACAGAGAAACAAGCAAAGTAATGTCTTCATGTTACTATGAAATATTTTTTTACCTCACAAACCACCCGTGAGGGTCCTGTGGACCAGGAGCACAGATCATACTTTGAAAACTGATGAAATAGAGAAAAGTTGGCTAAAGCCAAAGGAATAAACAAGTACTGTGAGAGGCTGTGTTGAGCAGAAGGAAAGGCTCTGACTCTGCTTTCTACGCTGATCCATTGAGGAGGGAATCTTTGGGCCTCTAAGTGTTGGTCGTATCCGGAAGGAAGTCCAACATGTGAAGCCAACCCCTCTTAAAACCTATGTCTTGAGTGGAAAGGCGGAATTGGCTACAACTAATTGGATCCACAAGGCCTAGGAAGAATTTCAACCCAAATTAGAACAGGAAATCTCTGGACTTCAGGAAAAAAAAAATGTCTTCCAAAAAAGAGTGAGATTCTAAGCAATAGACAGAATGAGGAACAAGCTAGTGATATGATAAAGACAGCTAACATGTTCCCTGTTTCAAAGAGAAAAGAAAGATAACTCTAGGCTTAAAAGAAAAACAAAACCTATACAAGTCTGATCTATATAAGAAGCAGAGTGTGGTATGATTTTGAGCAATCAGTGGAAGGAAAAGAGAGAGAATCTATTTGATGTCAAGAAATTTCTCTTTTGAGCTGCTCAGGGAATTTGACTTTGGATTTGGATTTGTAGAGAAGGAAATACTTGCATAACCATAATGATATAAATACTGTTTACTCATTTTTAATATATAACTATATACAATTTTGTCACTCAGTTAATTATACATATAATTACATATAGATGTATATGTTATTTATACATATTTCAGTTTGGCATAGCACATGTAAATGTTATAGATATTGGAGATGGAGGACAGAAAAGATGTTGAGGGGATATATATCCTCAGTAATGGGGAGTCAAGAGATGCAATTGAAATTAATAGAATAAGAAATACAGGAAAACTTTAAGTATTTAAGTAAAGTATTATTCGACATTACAAACTTAAGAGATTTAGAAAATCTTACAACTATCACAAATTGGGACGGGTAGGAGAGATAGGTATTATGAATGAAATAGATTTTCTTTGATAGTGTTGAGTCAAGAGAAAATGTTCATATGTGATAAATCAAGAAATTAGGATACAAATTATATTATTTAAACAACCTTAATATTAAAAATATCTGTTAACTATTATGGCACAGACACATAATGATCAGACCAGAAATCTATATATCCAAAATAGAGGCTGACTGGGACACACTGGCTACATATCAACTGTTTTTAAAAAGAATGAGGGAAGTAACAACCAGGAGAAATAAAGGTAGGAGGAAGCCAAAAGGTAGGCAGAACTGAAGCAGGAAACTATTGCTTTTTATTAAAAACTTTGTTGTGCTATTTTAATTTTTATTATGTATTTAATTCTTATCACTTTGATGAAAAATAATATTAATATATAAAAAGAATATTTTCATCCCATCACTAATTAGGACCATTTAAAAATTGTGCTGCCATTTTCTTTAAAGTCTATAGGCAATTAATGTTCAATAGAAATAAATTTAATAAAATGTAATGGTAAATATTTCCTTGGTTTAGCAGCAGATTTGAAAAAATGCTCATGTGGTCTCATATATATTCTCAAGGATATATAAAGGAATTACTTCAAGTTTTAATTTAGGAGATAATTCATCATTTTACTTCTTTCTCATGAGGACAGAGAAGCAGTGGAAAATATCCTTATCTCTAGGGCACATTTTTTTAAAAGTTATCAATGCTTTTAAATAGTAGAGATTCTCCTTACCAAAATTAAAGATGATGCTGGGAATTTTATTTTACTTTAATGAATGGGCCCCAGTGAACCATAACTTATATCTATATGGCACAATTAGCTATCCTTTCTGTTCTTTAGATCACCACAGAGAACAGGAGGCCTACAATAATTACTAGAAGATGTATTTCGAGGACATTGCTTTACTTGAATTTATGAGTAGTACAATTAGTCACAGATATTGTTGGCTGCAAGAAATAAGTCCATAAAAAATAGTCTCCCAAATAATGTAGAATTATTTGAATGTTGGACTAATTCATTCTGAAGGCCTATGAAGTCAGTAAAGGAAATTATGTAAGATAAAAGTTATCAAAATGTAATTACTTACAATTTTCATACACTTCAAAACCTAGGATTTTGTAAAAGTGTGTGTACATTTATAAATATGAGAAAATGTTTTTATTATTGGACAGTTGTTACAGAGGTGTGGGAGATGAAAAATCAGGGACCCAGAACACTTGGGTTCATTTAAAGGAGGTCTGACACAGAGTAGTTTTGAAGTTACAGTCTATTTGACCAAAACTTCCAACTCAAATCAACTTCCTCCCTCTGTAATTTAACAATACCTTTGTGTAGTATATTGGATCTGCAAAGTCAAATAATTTAGTATTTCCGGTCTCTTGGCTTTCTTATTTTGTATATCTCAAACATTCAGGTTATAGTTCCTTCTTTACTTATGTTTATTTAATTTTGATAGATCCAACAAGATATAAATATACTTTAACATTTACACATAGTTTGGTCATATATGTATTAGAAAAATAGCAGAATTTCTGCATATATGTACATAATGAAAAAGAAGTCTTGCTAAAATGAGCAGTATTGGATTATTCAAATAGAGTCGCTTTGTGTTTGAACACATATGTCTACAGCAGCCTAATCAACAGCAAAGATAGGAAGTTTAATAATTCAAATCTTTGATTATCTTTAATCAAGCAGACTTTTGAAGCTATAAAAGTCACACATATATAAATATATAAGGAATATAAATGTATAAAAAGTCTGAAAGAATATTACTAGAGGCCTGTATGTTATTTAAAGTACTGATTAAATCTTGTGTAATATGGTAAAATCATGAATTCTAGCAAACATCTGTAGGAAGATACCAAAATTTGTCTTCAGAGTTGGTATAAGTTATCAATTGAAGCAACAAGGTCTTTTTGTCCTGTAGTATAAAGTATTCAAAGCCGATTTCTTAAGGGTCTTATAACATATCAAATGAACATGTATTAAAAACTGTTTTAAACCACATTATTTCTACCTAAGAAAGCAAATTTAATGCACTAGCTCTTTTCCCATTCATTCAATTATTTATTCACCATTCATCTTATAAATATTTATTAAGCTTCCTGCTCTTACACTACTGAAGAGAAGGCAGAGACATAAAACATATGGCCATAATACTATGTGATAAGTGCTCTGGGTTATTTACCAAGTTAGGCCATTCACAGGAACAAATAAGTTAATTACAAAAAGTCTTTCAATAATGTTACTTCTGAAGTAACTGGGTTTAAAAATAGAAAGTTGCCTACATTAGGCTTCATTATACTATAAAAGAACTGGCAAGTGGAAAACTCTAGAATTATTATATTTACATTAAGGAAAATTAGGCAAGATGCTTATCTTCTTAACTTTATATTCATTTAATGGACCCCCATTCTTCATCTTTTCTCTTCCACCCTAGAAATTCTTGAAAGGCATTATAACAGGTTCATTTTAATAAGAGAGAGAACAATCATACAGAAAATGACTAAATTATCCTCAGTTTAGGATTTCACTTTTTTTTTTATTTTTTGCCTCAGGCTTTGGGGACATTAAGGCCATGTTATAAATCCTGGCCACTGCTTTTTCTAAAGAGCAAAAATGAGAGTTTATTAGCATCTCAGTGGTTGCCTCAATAATGACAAAACAGTTGCTCATTATTGCTCATTAGTTTCATATTAGATTCATTTGCAATAGCAATACATCTTCTATTCATACTCAATTGCAAAACAACGGATATGATTTGACACCTGCTGTACAATAGAATTCGTTAGATAGTAATAATACAAATAGAAATTCAGAAGCTGGACTTCTATTTGCCTCTATGATGACTCTGTACAGGAAAAGACCTCTGAAATCATCTAGGTTAGAATAGGATAAATATGCACAGCAGATGATCAAGGTTTTCAAATACTGAATTCTTTGTTTTTCTGTCTACATCAGCGTTCTATATGCACAATATAATATTTTAATGAGTGGCATAATTTCCAAAATAATGAAGTACTTTTCACTACACAGATGAATGAAGTATAAATGTAAAGAACCATACTGAATAAATAAAAAGCCTAAGATAATTTTTAAACCATATGATAAATTTCATTTTTTTGCACATTTTATATATTTTTTCATACATTTATGTCTTAGTCCACGGGGAAGAATCAGGTTTCAAAATGTACTTAATCCTTACTTCTGATATTCAATTATGTTTGTTTACTTGAACTGCTTGTGGCTGATGCCACATGTCAATGCATATAATAAAAGAAGAGACTTTCAGCTATTATTCTTTGATTTAGATTCATGTCACCTAAATCATCTAAATGGAACACACAAATTCAAAATGAAATGACTGCTCTTGCTTATCAGAAATATTTTAGAAGGGAAATCTAATGTGCTTTGCTTCAGGTGAGAGAGTCGATTGTTAACCTTCTGTTATATATCCATAAAAAATAAAGAAAAACTACATTAACCAATTTGTAAAAATGGGAGTCATATGAGAGACCATCTTTTGTTCCATGCCACAATCAGTTTTTTAGGTATCCTCAATATTCCAGGGGTTATAAGGCCATGATATTCATACTTTTTGCAACTAGAATTTAACAACACTTTACCTCTTCCATCAGATTATAAGCTCCAAAGAATCACAATAATGATTGAATTTCTACCACTTTGCATAGGTCTAGAACATGGTGGAACTCATTAAATATTTTTCAAATGAATGAATGAGTGCTGTGAGAAATATAACAGAGGGCAACAATATCTGCCTCTTGGTTGGTTATAATTCTGGAAATAAGCCTCAAGAGATTTTTTTTTAATGAAATGAGTAGTTTATAATATATGAGAATGGGTAGTGGGGACCACACTTTGAGAGTACAGAAAAATGAGACATCAACATAGGTCAAATTTGCAGGGGAATTTTTTTTGTTGGATGGTTATATCTTCCAAGCTGTGAAGGACAGGCTGACTTTGAATTGGTGGAAGTTGGGAAGCGAAGATGCTGGGCCAGGGGAAAGAATTGCCTAGGTTTAGAGCTAGAAACAATCGTAGGAGATATTGATAGTGTCTACAATAGATATTTTACAAAATAGTTAAAGTTTGTAAATAGATATTTTCGCCTATGTACTGCCTCTTTTCGGACATCAGAATATCAGAATTGTACTATTTGAGGGCGCCTGGGTGGTGCAGTCAGTTAAATCACTCTTGGTTTCAGCTCAGGCCTGATCTCGGGGTCATGAGATCGAGCACCATGTCAGACTCTGCTTGAGATTCTCTCTCCCTCTCCCTCTCCCTCTGCCCCTCCCACTCTTTCTCTCTCTTTCTCGAATAAATAAATAAATAGAGGGAGGCAAGATGGCAGAAGAGTAGGGGAGCTTGTTTCATCTGGTCTCTTGAATTCAGCTAGATAACTATCAAGTCATTCTGAATACCTGCAAACTCAACCTGAGATGTAAGACAAGAATTGCTGGAATTCTATAAATAAAAAAGCGACCACTTTTTGCAAGGTAGGAGGTGCAGAGAAGTGAATCCTAGGGGATATATCAGAAGATAAATGGCAGAGGGAGGGAGCCTCAGTAAGCCAGCTACTAGAAAGTGATATAGCCCCAGAGTGTATTATCAGAACATTTAGAAGTCTGCTTCAGGGAGAAACGTCCCTGTCTGAAAGGTGCTCATGTGGCAAAGTGGGGCAAAATCCTAGGTGGGACAGTGTGGTCTCAGGATCCCCAGGGTCACAGAAAGAACGGAAGTGCCTGAGCTAGCAGAGTTCCCAGGCATCAGATCTGGGAAGCCAGCTGCAGTCAGTGTGCCTGGGAGTGGGCATTCAGCTTGGTTTGCCATAAAGGGCAAACTGCGACTGGATCCAATGACTGCTTTCTGTGTGGGGGCTCTGCAAAGGGCAGAAACATGGTGACCCTCTACCTTCCCCCATGAAGAGCAGTACGGGTGTGTGCATGATCAGGCAACTGCTCTCCTGTGGGGGCCATGCAAGTGGCAGGCCTGCAGTGATCCTCCTCCCTCCCTGGGAGGATTGGCCTGGGTACACACCACAGGAGTCTGCAGAGTTTGGCACACACAAAAGTGAAGATTGCTTTTCCCCTGAGGATTTACTGAAGAGAGGCAGCCATAATCTTTCAGCTCTATGGCTGGAGATCAGGGTTTGGCCATTTTTATTTTCATCCTCTGAAGCGGTGAGGAAAGCCTTCAGGGAACAAAAGCCACACAGAAGAACCCAAAGCAGCTTACAATGAGCCCAGCCGACTGGCAAGGGGTGGCACCACTCCACCCAGGCAAAGACACCTGAAAATCAGCACAGCAGGCCCCTCCCTCAGAAGATCAGCTGTAACATCAGGGGAATACTAAGTTTACTAAGCACACAGAACTGCAAAACTCCAGCACTGGGGGAAAATAGTATATAGAATTTGAGGTTTTTTTCTCATGATTCTTTTGTCTTCCAGTTTAAAATTATCCTTTTTTCTTTTTTTTCTTTTCAAAGAGTTTCTTATTTTATCAACTCTTTGTTTTTAAGTCTTTTTTAACTTTCATTTTTGCATTTACATTTTATAAATATATTCTTCATTTTTGGCTTCCTTTCACTGATTCAATTTTATTTTTGTATATATATGTTTTGCTTTCTTTACAATTTTGGGATTTAGTGTCTTCTAACAAACAGACCAAAATACACCCAGAACCAAGTGGATCACCCTGTTTTGTCCACCTGGAAGATTATATTATCTTTTTTTCCCCTTTTTTTATTTTTCTTTTTTTTTTCTTTTTGGTTTCTGACTTCAGATTTGTCTAGTGTATATTTCACTTGAGTTGTGGTTGATATTTTTGATTTTGTTCTCTCGTTCGTCCATTCTTCTTTGGGCTAAATGACTAGAAAGAGGAAGTCGAAACAAAGGAAAGAACCAGAGGTAATACTCTGCCACAGATCTAATCGCTGTGGATATAAGTCAAATGTCAGAGCTGGAATTCAGGATAACGATTATAAAGTTACTAGCTGGGCTTGAAAAAAGCATAAAGACACTAGAGAATATCTTAATGCAGAAATAAAATCTGATCAGGCTGAAATTTAAAATGCCTTAACTGAGATGCAATCTAAATTGGATGCTCTAACAGCTAGGGTAAATGAGGCAGAAGAGAGAGTCAGTGACATAGAAGACAAGATGATGGGAAGGAAGGAAGCTGAGGAAAAGAAAGAAAAACAACCAATGGACCATGAGGGGGAGGCTTCAAGAAATCAGAGATACCATAAAGTGAAACAATATTAGAATTATTGGAGTCCCTGAGGAAGAAGAAGCGGAGGAGGAGAGAGAAAGAAGATTTAGTTGAGCAAATCAAAGCTAAGAACTTCCCTAATCTCGGTAAGGAAACAGGCATTCAAGTCCAAGAGGTAGAGAGAAGGCCCCCAGAATCTATAAAAATAGATCAACACCCGACATATAACAGTGAAGCTTGCAAATTTCAGAGATAAAGAGGAACATCCTGAAAGCACTCAAGGAAAGAGCTCCTTAACCTATAATGGTAAAAACATCAGACTGGCAGAAGATCTATCCACAGAGACCTGGCAAGTCAGAAAGGGCTGGCATAATATATTCAGGGTACTAAATGAGAAAAACATGCAGCCAAGCAACATGCAGCAGTCAAGAATACTTTATCCAGCAAGGCTCTCATTCAGAAAGAAGAGATAAAGGGTGTCCAGGACAAACAGAAACTGAAAGAATTTGTGACCACTAAACCAGCCCTGCAAGGAAATATTAAAGGGGATTTTATAAGGAAAGAGAAAGCCCAAAAGTAACATAGACCAGAAAGAAACAGAGACAATCTACAGAAACAGTCACTTTATAGGTAATACTATGAACTAAATTCATATGTCAATATTTACTCTGAATGCAAATAGGATAAATGCTCCAATCAGAAGACACAGGGTATCAGATTGCATAAAAAAGCAAGACCCATCCATATGCTGTCTACAAGAGACTCTTTTTGGACCTAAAGACACCTCCAGGGGTGCCTGGGTGTCTTAGTTGGTTAAGTGTCTGTCTTCGGCTCAAGTCATGATCTCAGTGGTACTGGGATGAAGCCCCACATTGGGCTCCCTGCTCAGCAGGGAGCTGGCTTCTCCCTCTCCCTCTGCTGCTCCTCCTGCTTGTGCTCTCTCGTTCTCTCTCTCTCAAAAAAAATAAATAGATAAAATCTTAAAAATAAATAAATAAAAACACCTCCAGATTGAAAGTGGGGGGGGGGAATCATTTATCATGCCAATGGACATCAAAAGAAAGCTGGGGTAGCAATCCTCATATCAGACAAATTAGATTTTAAACCAAAGACTGTAGTAAGAAATGAAGAGGGACACTATATCAGTCTTCCAACAAGAAGATCCAACAATTGTAAATATTTATGCCCCAACATGGAAGCAGCCAATTATATAAACCAATTAATAACTAAGGTAAAGAAACACATTAATAATAATACATTAATGGTAGGGAACTTCAACATCCCACTCACAGCAATGGACAGATCATCTAAGCAGAAGATCAACAAAGAAACAAGGGCTTTGAATGACACACTGGACCAGATGGACTTCACAGATATATACAGAACACTCCATCCTAAAACAACAGAATACTCACTCTTCTCACGTGCGCAAGGAACTTTCTCCAGAATAGATCACATACTGGCTCACAGATCAGATCTCAACTGATACCAAAACATTATTGGGATCATTCCCTGCATATTTTTAGACCATAATGCTTCGAAACTCGAACTCAATCCCAAGAGGAAATTTGGAAGGAACTCAAACACTTGGAGGTTAAAGAGCTTCCTATTAAAGACTGAATGGGTCAACCAGGAAATTAAAGAAGAATTTAAAAATTCATGGAAACAAATAAAAATGAAAACACCACTGTTCAAAACCTTTGGGATACAGCAAACGCAGTCCTAAGAGGGAAGTACATAGCAATATAAGACTTTTTCAAAAAATTAGAAATGTTTCAAATACACAAGCTAAACTTACACCTAAAGGAGCTGGAAAAAGAACAACAAATAAAGCCTAAACCAAGCAGGAGAAGAGAAATAATAAAGATTAGAGCAGAAATCAATGATATAGAAATTAAAAAAAACAGTAGAACAGATCAACAAAATTAGGAGCTGGAGGAATGTTGAGGAAAAAAAAAAAGTTAGTGGCATCACAATTCCGGACTTCCAGCTCTATTACAAAGCTGTAATCATCAAGACAGTATGGTACTGGCACAAAAACAGACACATAAATCAATGGAACAGAATACAGAACCCAGAAATGGACCCTGAACTCTATGGTCAACTGATCATCGACAGATCAGGGAAGAATATCAAATGAAAAAAGAAAGTCTCTTCAATAAATGGGGCTGGGAGAATTGAACAGCCACATGCAGAAGAATGAAGCTGGACCATTCTCTTATACCATACACAAAGATAAAATCAAAATGGATGAAAGACCTAAATGTGAGACAAGAATCCATCAAAATCCTAGAGGAGAACACAGACAGCAACCTCTTTGACCCTGGCCACAGCAACTTCTTGCTAAACACATCTTCAAAGACAAGAAAAACAAAAGCATAAATGAACTATTGGGACTTCATCAAGATTAAAAGTTTCTGCACAGCAAAGGAAACATTCGACAAAACTAAAAGGCAACCTACCGAATAGGAGAAGATATTTGCAAAGGGCTAGTATCCAAGATCTATAAAAAACTTATCCAACTCAACACCAAAAAAACAAAACAAAACAAAGAATACAGTCAAGAAATGGGCAGAATATAAGAACAGACATTTCTCCAAAGAAGATATACAAATGGCTAACAGACACATGAAAAAATGCTCCACATCCCTTGGCATCAGGGAAATACAAATCAAAACCACAATGAGATACCACTTTACACCAGTCAGAATGGCTAACAAGACAGGAAGCAACAAATGTTGGCGAGGATGCGGAGAAAGGGGAACTCCCGTTCATTGTTGGTGGGAAGGCAAGCTGGTATAGCCACTCTGGAAAACAGTATGGAGGTTCCTCAAGACGTTAAAAATAGAGCTACCCTATGACCCAGCAATTGCCACTACCAGGTATTTACCTCAAAGATACAAATGTAGTGACCTGACTACAGGTCAGGTGCCCCCCAATGTTTATAGCAGCAATGTCCACAATAGACAAACTGTGGAAAGAGCTGAGATGTCCATTGACAGATGAATGGATAAAGAAGATGTGGTGTATATATATATATATATATATATATATATATATATATATATATACACCGCATCTATATCTATATCTATATCTATATATATATATACACACACCACATCTATCTATCATCTAACTATATATATATACACAATGAAATATTACTCAGCCATCAGAAAGGATGAATACTTACCTTTTACATACATGTGGATGGAACTGGAGGTATTATGCTGAGCAAAATAAGTCAGTCAGAGAGATAATTATCATATAGTCTCATTCATATGTGGAATATAAGAAAGAGAAGAGGGTCATAGGGGAAGGGAGAGAAAACTGAATGGGAAGTCATCAGAGAGGGAGAAAAACCATGAGAGACTCTTAACTATAGGAAACAAACTGAGGGTTACTGAAGGGGAGGTGGGTTGGGGGGGATGGGGTAATTGGGTGATGGGTATTAAGAAGGGCACATGATGTGATGAGCACTGGGTGTTATTTGCAACTGATGAGTTATTGGACACTACATCTGAAACTAATGATGTACTGTATATATATGTTGGCTAATTGAATTTAAATAAAAATAAATAAATAAACCTTTAAAAGAAAAATAAAAGAATTGTGCTGTTTCAATTGTGGAAGCATCCTTCGTTTTGTGTCCCAAAATGAAGCTACTGGAATCACAAAACAGATGGCTTTCAAACACACCTGTAGGAAGAAAGCCATGTCAGCGTCATGATGCTTTCTGCCCAGCAAGTAAACCCATGCCTTTTACATACAATAGCATTTAAATATTAAGTAAATTAGAGTATATAAAATGAGTTAATAATCATGGTATCAGTATGTACACTACAATTTAGGTAAATCAACTCAAATTCCAACAAGGATATTATCCAAGAGTATACTTATGCAGTATTACAACTTTCCACAACAAATATATATAAAACAAGTTTTATGATAATCAAAGCCTTGAGAAAACATCACTCCTATAAGATAATATAATTGTTTTATAATAAAAAGCAGGAGATCTTGGGAGAGCTTCCTGCCCTTCTCAATAAAAAACCAATCCAAACCAAACAAAAACCACCCATAAATTCAATATTATCATGAAAAAATACAGACTGTGTATAAATACAAGTTATATCACCTGAATGCCTAATACTATTTATAACTTGGGTCTTTAAAGTAACTGATTTGAAACGTATTTCAACGTTTTTACTTATTTTTAGGTAAAAAATACTTCACACCACCTAATTCTTTTTTTTATTCATGAGTATCTTACAATATTTTCTATCATTCTTTACAATATCAGTTAATGTCTAAAACAGAGTTTCCACGTTTTGCAAATAAAAATACAAGATGCCAAGTTGTATGTGAATTTCAGATAAACAACAAATAATATTTAACAAAAGTATAATTTAGCATAAATATAATATTATAGTATAAATATGTCCCAAATATTGAATTTTGGCCTCTGATTTCAGCCGTAATTCTAATCCAGGCTGCATCAAGGCATTTGGGTTTTATATCTTTTTATTTGCATGAAGTTATGTTACATTATAAATTGTATAACTGGTTAGATCATGTTACTGATCCTTCTTTGTAGATTGTTTGCACATTGTTTGTAGATTGTTTCCTTAGGGCTACTTATCTTTGCCCTATTTAGACCAGATATATAACATTCCTAACTCTAGACGGCCATCTTTCATACATGTGAAAAGGCATTCGCTCTTCATATTACTTTAAAGATTAATAACTTTTGATCCTTATTCAGAAGTCTATGTTTAATAGTCAAAGAAATAACTCTCTTCTTTTCTTCCTGTTCATTTTCAATCTCTTTCTTTCTCTTTGTCTCTCTCTCTTTTTTCTTTCAGACACACACACACACACACACACACACACACACACACACACACACACTCACAATTCCTGACCCACCACATACCTATGGGATTATAATAAGTTTGTTATAATTCCAACCATGCTAGTTCTTGAAGCCATAGAAGTATTAAGTTATGTGTATTATCTGAAGATGTGATATAATTTTTATGACTTGTGTGATTTTAAAAAAATGTATTACTGAATAGTTCAATGGAAAAAATGAGTGAATCTATCTTGTTCAAGATTTGTAAGTAAATTCCTTACCAAAAACTTTTTATTAGAATGGTAATTGACTGTTTTCTAACTTGTAATTGTAATGACTTTATCCTGTTAAACAAATCCAAACATTATTCTGAAATAGTGAGTGACATTTGAAATGAAGATTTTTGAACCTATGCTTCAGAAATAACATATATATATATATATACATACATATATATATATGTATGTATATATATATACGCACACTTGGACAGCCATGTGTAATTTGTTTTGGCTTTTATTCCCAAATAAGAATCTTTTATTCCTTCATTTTCTTCAATAAGAGTTGATTTTCTTTAATTTTGTCTTTTGCCAAAGAAAAGCAATATTCGGGCTCCTGGGTGGCTCAGTTGGTTAAGTGACTGCCTTCAGCTCAGGTCATGATCCTGGAGTCCCAGGATCAAGTCCCACATCGGGCTCCTTGCTCAGCAGGGAGTCTGCTTCTCCCTCTGACCCTCTTCCCTCTTGTGCCCTCTATCTCTCATTCTCTCTCTCTCAAATAAATAAATAAAATCTTAAAAAAAAAAAGAAAAGCAATATTCAAAGCAAATAATATAATGTTTCTAACTCTTATAAATGTGGTTGTATTTGTTTACATTTTAATAGAATACATAAATGAATTTTTTTCTGCCTAAACATTTATCTGGGTTCTTTCACTGAATTAAGAAAATAAGACAAACATGTTGCTTTGTGAAATATCAAAAATGCCAATGTTGGGTGCCTGGGAGGCTCAGTCAGTTAAATGTCTGCCTTCGGCTGGGGTCATGCCAGTTAGGTGGATAGTATTCTAATTCTGGAGACCAATTAGTTGTCCAGTTAGTCTAATTTCACAGCTGAAAGGCAAAGAAATACATAAACATTCAGGCATTAACATTCATGCAGTGAAGAAAAGGCTGGCAATTTTATTGTTCATCTAGAAAATATTCATTAAGGATTATCTCATACATTGTATTCTGCTTAATATGACTTTATAATTAGGTCAGCCTGTAAGGATTCTGATGCAAAAACTATTTTGTCAGGAAACCATGCTTGCACAAGGATTAACTTAATAATAGAAACAACATCTAAGAAAATAGTTATTTAACATTATCAGAATGGATTGTTTTAAAAATGTGGATTTTTTGTTACAAAATTAATATAAGCTCATAGCAGAAAATTTGGAAAATATAGAAAGTATACAGATTAAAATGAAAATAATTTCTTATTCTGGCAGTATTTAGAAAGCTTGTGCTTTTTGATATATTTGTTTTTGTCTTCTAAATCTCAATATTTTTACAAAATTGGGATCATATCAGATTTTTTTACAATAGAATAAATTTAAAAAGTTAATAGGTGAAGTACAGAGCAAGTTAGAACTAACTAAAGAAAAGTCAACATGCAAAATAAATCTGGTGAAATGATACAAAAATGTAAGAAGAAAAATATATAAAACACATAAAAGAGAAAATAAAAGACATGGAAAAATAACTGAAAAGGTCAGTAACAATATTGAAAAAGACAAGAGGTCAAAATGTTTGCAGAGTTGTGGAAAACACCAAAACTCAGATTAAGAAACCCAATCAATCTTAAGCAGAATAAAATTCTTAGTCACAACTATATAGGTCATAGTAAACAAAGGAACAACGTATAAAAAAAAAGATTTCTAAATTATCTGGAAGGAGGTGGTCTTTAAAAAATTGATTGGGGAATTCCATTTTTAATGGAATGTGAAATGTGAAAATGTTGCCCAATCTTTTTCTGAGAGCAACTAAAAAATTTGGACCAAAAAAAAAAAATCTTTCAAATCATTAAAAGTTAACAAGCATTGAAAAATTATGGAACAAAAATACAGAATGAAAAAGAAACTCAAGAGAGTTGGCCCAAGCATTTGGAACTGCCTTCCCCTAAGAGGTTTATGCTGATTCTAAAAAAACTGATACAGCTGAGAAACTGAGCAAAGCTTTCATCAAACTTGTTAGGAAATAGGAAAAAAATTGATATGCATAGTCCTCCAAAATATAGGAATAGAGGGGAAACTGGGGCCTGGAAACTTTACTGAGCCACACACAGAGTAAGGGTGAATCAGATAGACCATGTCTTGTAGAGACTGAAGGCTCAGTTTTGAATAACCTTAATTTTTGATTGATTTAAGGTAAACCAGGATTGTTGTTTCTGCTAACTTCCTGCCAGAAGCAATTGTAAATCATCCATGGAAGATGGCAACATTATCCTAGATCCCAAGTATCTTAATATCTGTCATTCAACAATAAAAACAGATATATTAAGAAGCAAAATAAACTGACTTAAACCAAGAGAAACAATGGATAGTAGAACTAGTCATACTTGGAATCAGCATAATAGAGCCTTCAAAATAGAAAAGTAGTCATGATTAATATACTCAAAGAAATAAAAAACAAAACCAAAAATATTTAAAGAGAAGTGATTATGGTAGAGAATCAACTATAAATTACTCTTTAAAAATCCCACTGATATTGAGAATGCAATGCACTGCAAGGAAAGCAGGGTAAACCCCGATAAAAGGAGAATTTGTGAACTGGAATCCAGGTCAGAAGAAAATACCAAGAATTAAGCACAGAGAGATAAATGATGGAAAATATACTCTATGCAGGGCCTCCAGCTTGTTCCATTCTGACCTTATTTTTTTATTATTGCCATTTTCTCTGGCCCAGTTTTTTACTATAGGATAGAATGGGGGTGGGAAACTTGGGTTGGGGGGTAGTGGTGAGCCTGTCTAGCCAACCCCACTCTTGGATCCTGCCATTCCAAATCAATGATGTTATCTTCCTTTGGAGAACACTACCTGAACTCTCTCTCTCTATATATATATCTCCACACCCTGTATCCTTCATTGATTTTTGCCAAAATTCACTGAATTTTGCATCTGTTCATCATCATTTTTCGTTAGGTATTTGGTACTATTTTATAGTTTCTATATAGAAAATATAACAATTTCTTTTCTTTGTTCTCTTTATTGATTTTAGTAGGTTTTAGAGAGCAGAGCGGAGCAGAAAGCCTTACCCTACCATCCTTAAATGGAAGTTATTCTAAATTTTTCAAATTTATAGAAAATGCCAGGATAAATACAGTTATATTTACAAATGTGTGCATTTATGCTATTATTTCCTTAGGAGAAATGGAGCATCTGGGTTGCAGGGTATGACATTGTTAAGCTGTCTTTCAGGAAGTTTGAACGAATTTTGATGTCTGCAGTCACATGTGAGTGTGTCTATCTTCCTACCCTTTACCAGTTGTATTATCATTCTTTTTAATGTTTACATATCAGATAAATGAAAATTGTATACCATTGTTTTACCTCTTAACTATTTGATTCTAGTGTTAAATATTATTTCATCATTATATTAGCAATTTGTAATGTTGGGGGTAAAATGTCTCTTCTAAAGGACTTTTCTGATTGTGTGTTCCTCCCTTTCCTCATCTTTATTCAGTTTCCATGGAAAACAGACAATGTGATAGAAATTGTTTTGCAAGTAGTTCTTTCAGGGGGGAATGTCAGGGTTTTCCAGAGAAACAGAACCAATAGAAAAATATGTAAAAACATGTTTATAAATGATATGTATCTTTTATGTGATTATTATATATCACATATATTATTATTACATCGTGAGGAATTAGCTCACATGATTGTAGAGGCTGAGAAGGTCCATGATCTGCCATCTACAAGCTAGAGACCACAGGAAAACTGGTAGTATTATTGTGAGAACAGAAGGGCTGATGGTATGTCCTGGTTAAGGGCAGAAGACTAAGGTTCCAATCCAAATACTCAAGCAGAGTTAGTAAAATTCTCCCTTCCTCCACCTTCTTGTTCTCTTCAGGCTTTCAATAGAACACATCGGGGAGGTTAATCTGCCTTACTCAGTCAGCTGATTCAGAAGCCAATCATATCCAGAAACACCCTCACAGACACACCCAAAAACAATATTTAGCCTGGGTATCTTGTTTCCCACCCAAGTTGATACATAAAATTAACCACCAATACTCTTGGAAGCAATACCAGTAATGGAAGTAAAGGAAGTAGATTTGGGCCAAGAAATGGAATTGTCCATGGAAGTTGCCTTCATTGAGACAAACGGGCAAGGCCTTGGTATTCCCACATAAACTGGTTATTTGATGAGAGCTGTCCCAGGTAAGGAGCATGATCTTAGAGGAGACAGCATCCTTTGACTGCGAAATTCCTGGAGAGGGCCTCAACTGTGAGCCAGCTTCAACCAAAGTCCAGAAACTGGTGGAACCCTCTGTCCTGACAGGAAGATATAGACAATGTACCACAGCATCCACTACACCCAGTTCCCAAATTTTCCTTTGGTGAAACTGACCTCCTGGAATTTTAGTCACGAGGTTTGTATGAAATTGACTTCATATGACCTCTAGCTCCCAGGATGGATTATAATTGGCCTAAACCTATCAACAGAATGCCAACCCATTTCTTTGCTACCATATTTAGTTCAAAGATGGGCACATCAGTAAATAAAACCTGACCACAGTAGTTTATTTGAGGTGACCAAAGTCACCACAGATGGTTGAGTCAGAGCAAAGACTGACTTTCAATCAATCTCTCTCTTTCTCAATATAAACAAGGAAACATGTAGCCCACTGTGCTGTTGGCAGCTATTTGTTTGTTTTTTTTTCCCTGTTTTTGACTGGGGAAACTGAGCATTAGATGCAGGCACTAAGGTATACAGGCTTTAGTTAGCAGTAGGGGAACTGGGGTCAGGACGAAGCTGACACCTCAGAAAGAAGCACAGAAAAGAAGTGGAAAAAAAGCAGGGTTTGTGGCACCATTGGACTTCTGGATAAAAGCAATCCTGAAGACTCTCTCTGTGAAGACTATTTCTGCACAATGTGAACCAAAACGTTCTTATATTGTTTAAGTCGGTTTGAACTGTTTGGGGGTTTTTGGTCAGTTGGAAAGTAAAGGGTACTGAAACATCTGACATGCAGACACCTATTCATGTTTTTTGCCAATATTTCTGTTAATGTGTGGCCACTTCTTTCTGTATAAATAATTTTTTTTTCAGGTTGGTCTTCTAAACTTTTATAGAGTCAAGTATTTCATCATTTTCCTTTGTATTGCCCTCTACACTGGTGCTATCTGCCCTTCTTATATTGTACCCTATCAGTAAAAATATCTGAGCTTATAGCTTACCATGAAAGTTGAACTGTCAAAGTAGACTGGCTAATCATGGCTGTCACCCAAGATATGGCAAAGCTTTACTCAGATTCAAAGAATACAGGCAAGAACAGGCACAGATGTAGCATTTCTTTCTAGAAAAGCACAAATCTTTTAGACACAGTTTTCAAAAACATCCCTTTCTCCTGCATAGATAACAAACACATTCTGAACATTGGACATGAAACAACTTTCTCAAAGAAGCCAATTCAGTTTTGTGGTTCTCCAATTTTATACTCAGATAGAATATGTTTATGTTACCATATCCCATTCTCCAGCAGCCAAATTACAGGTTGATTTACAATAAGCATTCTAGACAGACCAGGTATAGGGTTTTTCAGATGGGCATTCTCCGGTATCTTTCCCCTATTAATTATCATCAATAGGTTTTATAATGCAGTCTGGCCAAATTGGTCAGTGTTTCTGAGTAGGTAAGGAGTGAGTCAGATTTGGCTTGTTTTGTACCACAAAAAAAAAAAAAAAAAAAAAATCCCCATTTATTTAAACCATACATATACACTACTCTGTAAAAGGTATACAAAACAAAAATTTAGAAGGCACAGATAAGGATGTAATAAGTATTTTAAAATACTTATTTTATATACTAAGAGCAAAAGCTTTTATGCCCTCTCTAAATTATTGTTTATAAAATTTATGATAATGAAAATTATTTTTAGTGTAGCAACATCATTGCATATGTTTCTTTGATTTGGAAACTTTTAAGTTAATGTTTTCTGATACAATGTCTCTAAGATCTAAGTTTTAGATATTTGATGTTAATGACTAATATAACTGGAGATATGCAGATCCAATGGGATTGCTGAATTAGTTGTGCTTACTAAATTATGATATTCACTTTCAAACTCCCATTAACTAATTATGCACCGGGCTTTTGGTCAAACTTTTACTTTTCTCATGGTCAATCAGTCCTTACAAAATAATCAGAATGTAGTATAGTTTTACATTTTTAACAAGTGGCTTGGCTTTAAAATTCACTGAAACTCCTCATATGGAAGATTTGTGATCAGGTTAGAAAATTTTATTTCCAAGTTTTTTTAATATATAGATATGTGAGTTTTTATCAACACATTTACATAATATCATACACACACACACACACACACACACACACACACACACACACACACACCCGACATTATGATGCAAATATTTCCATACATTTTTTTTCATAATCTTTTCTGCTTATTAAGAGTTTCTTTTGAAAAGCTGTTACTTTCTCATTTGTTGATAAAAGTCACTTCCATGAAGGAACAGGTTAAGATGTTTATTTTTTCCAGAATATACAATTCACTGACAGACATTTGTCTTTGTAGAAAATCTGGAATGCTTGTCTTTTTTTTTTTTTTTTAAGTAGGCTCCACACTGGGCTTGAACTCATGACCCTGAGATCAAAACCTGAGCTGAGATCAAGAGTCAGTTGCTTAACTGACTGAGCCCCCATGTGCCCCATGGAACGCTTGTTTTTTTTAAGAAAGAACAACCTATAGCCCATATTTAAATTTAACAGTTCTCTTAAATACTTTGTCATGAGGTAACCAGGACAAGTTTTTCCTAGTCCCTTCTCATCTCACGTACTGAAAAAAGTCTTCTGTGATTTAGGAAAATACAATCAGTGGATCTGTTTAACAGGGCCCAGAATACATTGTATAGGCACATATACGCATTGTATTATGCACAAATAAGTAAATAAATAAATACCTAGGAGGGCTACTGTCAGTCTCTTACTTTGTACCTAGAGCTTTCTCTACTCCTTCTGTGTGTGTGCCCCACTGGTGTTGAATGTCATCCATGACCTTGTGATGTATTAGCAAAGGGCAGCCTGTTTACTAATAAAATTAGTAAAGGTTGATTTCTTTCTTACTTTTAGTTTAAAACTAATATAGTTAGTAGATCTATGTCTTCTTAAACTTCAATTGATCATTTTGTTTTCGCCCATCATGTTCACACCTTGCATTATATGCACATTTTATTTAATTCCTAATTTGATTTTCTCCAGGGTCAGTTTTGATCTTTACTGCCTTTTTTTATGCCATCTGACATTTTAGACTATTCCATTTTCATCTTGTTCATATAGCCCATGTTTTATTGAGATTATAAGGAGGTTATCATGGATGGTGAGTAGAATTTTCCTGTTTCCTGAAAGAAATAGTGTTTAGATATGCTTTGTTCATTGCCTTTAGATCCATGTTTTATTTATGTGAGAGAATGCTTTTGTTGATTCCTCATGTTGATATTTTTTCCAGGTCACTTGGCCTTTAATGGGGAGCAATCAATATATCCAGGCCTATGGGTTGTAAATTGACATCGTGTGTATTCCAGATTTTCCTCTTAATGTTTCTATTTGATGTCTCTTGGGATGCTGCCAAAATTCTCCTGTCCTACCTGAAGCTGGTTAACAGTAGATGTGTGCAGAGCGTCCCCTAACTTGTGGCTTTTAGCAAACATGTATTCAGTGTGACTAGGGCAGGATTGTTTTACTTGCTTCCACCGCCTGGTCTTGCACCATGAGGAGTCAGTCTGCTGTACTGCTTGAGTATGCTATCTCAAATCACATTGCCTGGGTTCGAATCCCAGCTCTACAGCCTGTTAGAGGTGTGACCTTTGGGCAAATCATTTAACTTGTCTCTGTGTTAGGTTAGCATAGCTCTAAAATAGAGAGGATAATCTTTACCTCACAAGGTTGTTATAATTCTGTGGCAAATGAGTGTGGGCTTTCATTAATTTATGTTTGGATCCACTTTTTACTAAAAATGCTCAGTGAAAATAATGCCTATAAAGTACCAATTCCATATGATTTCCTATTTCTACTCTCACAGTTGATTTAATATCCAGGCACTAGTGTGCCCTACCTGTCCCTCTTGACCCTTGGTTACTTTACATACTGTGACTTTCAGACTCAATGATAAAGGCAGTTAGTCTATTCATCAATTTTGCTTGCCCCATCAGGAGAATAATTGCCACTCTTTTTGGCTGTAACACAGGCCTCGGTTTCTAATATAGGAATAGGGAAGAGGGATATGCAGGGGCTTTCTCCCACCTACCTGCCTGTCCATGAAACAGTTTCTTGATCTGATCCTTCTGCATAGTTAATACTTTCAGAGTTTAGCAATTCTACACATCTTTCCTACTCAGAGCAAAACTTACCTTCTAATATATTGTGTATTGTCTGCTCCACCCCACCCCACCCCAACCTCAGCTACTCTACAAAGGCAGGCAATTTTCTCTGTATGTTTACCTAAAACAAGGCCTGGCCCAGAACAAGCCCTCAAATATTTTTAAATGCATTAATAACCTTACTTTTTAGTACAATTGTGATGTGACTCTGTAAGTCTTCTTATGTTTTCAGAGGCATTTCAATGGGTAACTCCATCAGGCAAAGCTAGCTGGCCACCATAACTATAACTTGGAGGTCAAGTGCACTGTTTTAAGGAGGCAGTCATTTGGACTTTCTCCAATGTGTATCAGGTTTTTTTTTTTTAATTTATATTTAACAACCCAGGGCATCCTTTTTTCTTTTTTTTTTTTTTTTTTTTGGTCATGTCAGAGAAGACAATTGAAGTCACTGAATTTGCATTAAGAGCAGCATCTTTTCCTGAAACAATAGCTGCCCTAGGGCAAGGGCAAAATTTCACCAATGTTTGTTCCACAGGGTTGAAAAACAGGATTGATGTCAAACCCTGCTGTACACATATAATCCAATGAAACCTGTTTTAGTTAGTAATATTAATGGCATTCCCTTTTTAGGTTTTTTTCCGATTCTTTTCAGTTCTGAAGTTTTGCCTCCATTTATGATGGTTCCAAGTGCCAGTCAAAAAGCTTCTTTTCAAAGCTGTTGGCTGAGAAAATACTTGAACCAGAGTTTCTATTAATAAGTTTTCTAAACAGTGACTTAGTGTCATTCCTCTAATAAATCATATTTAAATCATAGAAGAAATACACAGTTGTGCCCAGTGCACTTTTCCTCTTGATGAATTTGGTCCTTCCTGATAATGGCACTTAAATTGCTAAGATGGTAAGAGATATAGTCCTGGTATTCACTCCTCCTGACATTCCATTTTTGGGTCTTGTTGATATACAGGGAGATCAAAACCAGTTCAATAAAATGAAATTGTAATAGTTGAAATCCAGGGATTCTCAATATTATGCCACAGGTTGAAATTCACAGGATCATTTGCTGTTATATAAATGCTATTATCGGAACTAAATATCACTTACTATATGAAGAATATCTGGGTCTGTAATTTTCCAACAACAGTTCTCTGACTCTCTGATGTGTCCAACAATTAAGTGTCCTACAATTCAATCCTCTTCTGACACTAACTACTGGAGTTAGCATCAAACCTCCACAGGTTTAAGGGCTCAGGCCTGTGAGACTGCCCTACCTTCAGGCACCACATCAGAATTCCTCCGCCCCAAGCTACCTGCATTTGTGTCCAACTTGGTGAAAAATCTGGGGTTCCCACAACCTACCCCCTTTAGGTTCAGTTATTACTAGAATGACTCATAGAACTTAGGCAATTACTGTATTTAGGATTACCAGTTTATAAAGGACAGAACTCAGGCACAGGCAAATGGATGAGGTGCCAAGGGCAAAATATGAGGGGGAAGGGGCAGAGCTGCTATGCGTCACCCCCCCACTATGTCAATGCATTCACCAGCCCAAAGCTCCTGGAATCTCATTGTTCATGAGTGTTTTAAGGTTTCATTCCTTAAACATGCTAGATTAAATCATTGATCATCAGTGAATGAACTCTTATTTCCAGCCACCTTTCCCTCTCCAGAGGATGGCGGAGGGGAGTGAAAACCAACCCTCTAACATGTATAGCTGATCTCTCCCTTGAAACTACCCAAGGAGCCACCTTGAGTCACCACATTAGCATAAACTCATGGTGGAAAGGGGCTCATTATATGAATAACAAAAGACCTTCCTGTCACTCAGGAGATTCTGAGGGTTTGGGGGAGCTCTGTGCCAGGAACCACAGACAAAAACCAAATACATTTTTTACTACACAAACCTGGGTAAATCATATTTACTAGACAAAACACTTTGCAAATTATGTCTGTGTAATACTAAATATTTTAGCTACCATTCTGTAGCTGGGTATTTTTAATGAAAAACAATTAATCTTCCAGTGTGTTTTAAAGTGGCAAAAACTTTGTTAAACATTCCAGTATCTGAAAATTCAAACCATGTAATGTCTTATAAATCATAACTAAGAGGAAATCAGTTTATAGGGAAGAATAATCTTTCAAAAAAGAAAATTTTAGTTTTAGATGTATTCTAGTTTCTATTTTTTAAATAAATCATTTCAATTCCAGTTTTAGATAAATAAAATAAATTTAAAAAATCACTAAGCAAAAAAAATAATCTATTGCCATCTCTGTTCTTTAAATGCCAAAATATTTTAATGGTGAAATATGAATATATCATATAATAAAAAGATCTTCACATATTAGTAAAAGTATGATCATCACCACTAGATAACCTGTACGAATGTATTTGCAGGAGGCATTTATACAACTTCAAGCCACATTTACTTATATCTGTTCTTGCATATTTACTATGGCCATCAAAAATGTATCATGAAAGGGCGCCTGGGTGGCTCGGTCTTTAAGCACCTACCTTCGGCTCAGGTCATGATCCCGGGGTCCTGGGATCGAGCCCCACATTGTATCGGGCTCCCTGCTCAGCAGGAAGCCTGCTTCTCCCTCTCCCACTCCCCCTGCTTGTGTTTCCTCTCTCGCTGTCTCTTTCTCTGCCAAATAAATAAATAAAATATTTTAAAAAATGTATCATCAAAGAGCAGTGACAGAATACTCAGCCCTAGATAATATATTTACATATTCTGGTTGCTGGTACACTCTGTGATGCTGAAGAAAAATAAGTTAAATGTTCTTGCAATGGTAATGCGAAAAGTTTAATTTTTTAATTACCTAAAATTTTTGAATATATAATTCTCACATTTTTAAAACAAGTTAAATTTGTGAAGCGTTCTGTAAAAAGAGACTGGTATAGTACAAACATTAAATTTTTTATATTTTTATATCAGACTGCAATGTTTTCTCAGTTTGCTCAGTTTTTGCATGTGCTATAAATTAATCCTTTTAGAATACTTTCAGAAGATAATAGACATATCACCTAGATAATAATGATATAACAGTTTTCCATTTTCTAGCAGGGATTTAGTAGCAGCTATTCTTAGCAGAGATAATTCCTTGCTAATTGATTCATTTTATCAGTTTTTAAATTGATACATGTACTAAAAATTGGCATACAAACTGGGGAACATACGAGGTTGTGATTTGCTCTACCAAGTGCCTTGTTCTGTCTTCTTAAAGAGGTAAACCCTCCAATCTATACAATGCACATTAGACAACAGTATTGTAAATTATCAATACTATGCAGTCGAAGATAATTTCAACCACTACAATGTTTTTCCACTACATTTAAATACCTCACTCAGCTCCTTATTCTAAGCTTTTCTTTGATTATGGATTCTTTGTCAACTTCTTTTGCTTTTTCTAGAATTAATTCTGTGGGCTCTTGAGTTAGATTGCCTAGCTCTACCACTTACAAATCTTGATCTTTGGGCAAGTTGCTTAAACTTTCTGTGACTTAGTCTCCTCATCTGCAAAACAGAAAGCACAGTAGTATTCACCGTGTAGTGTTGTGAGGATAAAATATGCTATTGTATGTAAAGGATAAAAACTCTAGAACATAGTATGTGTTCAAAAACATTAATTATTATTGATAGTATTTTAATCATTTTTTTGTAGAACTTCTAATTTATAGATTCTCCACTGTTTGAATTTTAAAATAGTTTGGTATCTAAAATGCAATCTTTTTTAAAAGTTCTAAATTGCTGCATCTATGTGGATGCCATATTTTCTCAACACTAATGGGGAATATGAACTAGAGAGTTTTGAAAATTTGCTCCTGTTTCTTGGAATGACTTTTATTTCCCCTCAGAGATTATTAGCTGTATCTCCTCATGATTGTATTTCTCCCCACAACTGCTAAATATTTCCATTCACCTGATGATTTTTCTCTTTAACTACAGAGTAGGAGATTATGTTCAGTTGGGGAAGTCGATATGGTATCAGCCAGCAATGATGTGGGTTTCATTGCTAACTTTTAAATCCAGTCAAAGAGGGAAAACGGAACATTTTCCTTTTCTGTGGCCTTATTTTGCTAGATCCAGGAGTCACAAGTGGCTGTGGTGAGCAGTGCAAGAGCTTCTGGGGAAGTAGTCACATGATAGAAAATTCTCTGCTTGATAAGAGGTTTTCTTTTCCACACTTGCTAAACAACCCAAAGTTCGCTGAGCACCTGTCCTGGCCTCTTCCACCTGGCTTGACTAATCTCCCCGGTGGCCTATTCTGACATCACCTGCCTCAGCTAGGTGCTGCCCTCTGTAATTTGCCCTCCGTTGACGACTCCACAGGACTCAACTCCCGGCTTCTCTTCTGAAATTGGATTATGAAGAGGAGGTATTAGGCAATCCCCTTTTCTTATTACACAGGTGGGCCTTTTTGGTCTTATGTGTCTCATCACAGACTGGTTATTATGGTCCTTGATCTGATCCCGTGTGCCGTAGATTTTGTAGACAGTCTTCTGAGCTGGGCCTCTTAATGACCTTTTTTTCCCTGTTATCCAACACTTAATTTTTTTTCTTCATTTCTCCCACGATTTACATTTTTTTGATCAATTCCTTGGAACTTAGGGAAAGAGTTTGTTAAATATATGTGTTCATGTTACTATCCTGAAATGCAAAGTTCCTATTTTTCCTTCTTTTATGGGAGATCCTTACTTTCTCACAGCATTGCCGTTAGTATCTGACAAACCCAGATTTGAAGTATGTGATTAAATATGTAATGCATCTCCTTGAAAGCGAAGCCAGTTACCTTAATTTTTTTTAATTATAGTAAAATCACTCCCTTGGATTTGTTGTTGAATTTCTGTTAAACAAATAAATAAGCTAGATAACATGAATTTTTGAGTTTTCACTTGATAATTATATTAAAATATTCATAGCACATGCTGCATCATAACAGAGAGACAACAAATGTGTAGAAGATCATCTCACTTGAATACTAGAAAATATATTTTTAAAAACAGGAACTTTAAAACCGTTATATTCAGTCCAGTTCTTCAATGAGAGCAGTTTTTTCTTTTGTTCTTCTTACCTTGTTAATTCTCAAAGATTTCCATTTTATGACTCACGTGTATTAGTGTTTTTCTACTGTTTAAAATTCATGTTTCCTTTATAGCAAACATTTGTTGGAGTCTTATGTTCCTAAAATTTATATTTCAAAAGATATTTTTTCATTTATAAATATACCGTGACATTGTAATATTGAATTATACTCTTTTCAAATCGTAACACTCCTGCAGAAATTCTGATAGGCCCTGTAGGCTATGTAAGTATACATCTGGCTCCTCTCTCGGTCCTCTGATCCATGTGGAGAAGTTGCATTTAAGCCTTTGTATTACTGATTTTTACAGTAGAGCTATCATCTAGCTAAGCACCAAACTGATTTTTTTCTTTTAACTCTCCTTTATATGATTTGGGCGTAGCTGACCACTTCCAAATCCTAGGGTATAAATCACAGGTTTTCTCCATTCTGCACATTGTTTCATCTGTTCCATTCTGTTCCTAGAATGCGTCTCCAGCCCCAGGACTTCAACACTACTTAGTCGATACCTTTACTTGATCCAAATAATCTCTATTCCTCCATGGGTTATGTGCCCCCTTCTCTCACAAGTTTTCCCTGAACCACCAAGCTTGGCCTATTTTTCTTGCATATGCTCATCAATATCACAGTGCTTTTCACACAGTGTTGAAAATACATCTTTAAATGCCTTTCCTACCAGATAAATAAACCAAACAATTAGCAGGCAAAAATATGCCTTTCTGAAATTGGTATCTATAATGCCAAGCACAATATCAGCCCTCAAAAATATGTGTGGAATTCATTATTAAATAACACAACCATGTGAAAAATTAGAACAATGAGAAAACGTTAACGCTGCTATCACAAAGTTGGCCATCCTAAGAATACCAGTAACTACTTGTACGTTAAGTGTGGGGGGGAAATACAAACTTTAAGACTAATTAATAAGCATCTCTGAGTTTGTTTTTTAAGGATTTAGCAGTAATTATGTAAATGTCAACATTATGTACTGTTGACAGTTAAAATTTAGCCATGACTCATATTCATACTGGGTTTTCATAGCTAATGTGACATAGAGAAATGAGACAATTATCCAAGAAATTGGGGTGTGTAATGCTAATAGGAAGCTTTGACCTAAATGACATTGAGTGTATAATTTGGTCTAGCTTTGATTTTCAAATGCAACAAAAGTATCATTCCAGTTAGTTTAGAGTCACTCAGGCTTCCTGCCCCCTGGTTCTAGTGCAGTCTCTCCTTTTGAATAGGTATTTTTCAATTTTGGCCGCACAGCAACATAACCTATGTGAATTTGTTTATGAAGCTGAATTTCCAGGGCATCTAATTACTCCTCGGAAGTATAGCAATACACTAGTTGCTTAAAGAGGAAATAGATATTATTTCAAGAAATAGAGAATTGACTACATTATACAAAATTATAGTTACAGAATAACTAGAACTAGAAAAACTACGTGTTTTCAATGTTTCAAACAAGTCAAACTTTTTAAAAAAAATTTTTATTTATTTGAGAGAGAGAGAATTTGAGAGAGAGCATGGTGGGGGAGGGTGAGAGGCTCTGAGAAGCAGACTCCCTGCTGAGCAGGGAGCCCAGGGCAGGAGTAGATCCTGGGACTCCAGGATCATGACCTGAGCCAAAGACAGTCGCTTAATCTATTGAGCCACCCAGGTGCCCCACAATTCACACTTTTAAAAGGAAAATACAAATACACATACAAAACAAGCAAACACAGACCATTGGGGTGTATTAAAAAACATTAAAATTTTCTCAAAAAAGCATAAATAAGGTGACATAACTAAGAGTAAACATGTCAAAATATGTGGAAGTTTCATTTGGAGAAAATATTGACACTACGTAGAGACATTGTTTGACATAGCAAAAGATGGGATGCTAATCAAGTGGCAATCAATAGAGATCCAGTCAAATAAAGTCTGATATTTCCATGTCATCAAATGCTATCTAGCCATTAAAAATTAAAAAAAAATAAAAAATTTAAAAAGGTACTTTTTTTACTAGTACTGATATGGAACAATTGTCAAAATATACCATTAAGTGACAAAACTAAGGTACAGATCATGTGTAAAGTATGCTATTGTTTGTGTAAAAAGCAGAAAAATAAATCTCTATAAATATAGACTTATACTATATATACATATATATATGTCATACGTAATATATGCATATATGTATATGTGTCCTATGTAAATATATATATACATACATACAATACATTATAAGTAGATTGTATATATTATATGCTTAAATATGAAGGTTATCTCTGGAAAGGCTCATAAGAAATAATGGTTGCTTCTGGGGAGTAGAGTTGAAGGTAAGAGAAAGACTTTTTTTATTGTATAACTTTGTACACTGAACATTTTGCTAATGTGCATGAATTATCTTTTAGGTTTAAAAAATAATAAATAAGATAAAATCTTGGAAGCAATTCTGATACTGGAGTTAAGAGCCACTGGTCTAGTATAAACCACCTTAATAAAGCCACTGCATAGCAGAGGTTCTTAAACTTCTCCATGCCATGCACAGATTCCTTTGACAGTCTAAGAGAGCCTTTGGACCTATGCCCCACAAATTTTTTATGTTTTTTAAATGGATAAAATAAAATACACAGGATCATAAAGGAAATAAAATCTATTAAAATTTGTTATCAAAATAGTGTTAAAAATTCGACCTAATGTGGGCCAGATTTTTCTAATAGTGATCAACATATATGATATTTTAAGGTATCTATAACAGTTCTATTATGATATGAAAATACCTCCAGTCTTTTTGGTGGAAAAATCAGAGGTAATGCAGATACCACATGGTTTATTATGTAATTGCTGAAAATGCTAATTCCAGTTAAAATTAGTGAAAATAAAGATGTGATATTTTCACCTTTCTTGCAGTTTCACAGACTGTTCCTAAAGTCTATCCAGGAATTCAATGAATGTCTATGGACCCAAATTAAGAACGCTTTCTTTAAAAGAATCCCCTGGGCTTAAATACTTTCATATTCAAAATAAGAAAATTAATACATATGTTTGTCATAAGGGTTTCAGATGGATAGCTAATAGGTAACTGTAAAATTTTTCTTAATTCTAGCTTATAAATATGCTTGGGATATTAATTTTTTATAAGATACCACAGTCAACAAGTTAGACATATTACAACAATTTTGTTAGTTTATACTAATGTATGAAGTGAAAAATATATCCATCCATTACCAGTGAATCTCTTCCATATAGACATCTGTTAATGCTGATTCTAGCCTTTTTTTTTTTTGTAATTGAATTTCCTCTTTCCTCCACCCCAACCAAAAATCAGTGAGTTATAGTTTTTAACATTTTCTTTACTTTTCCTTTATGCCCAAGACACAGCCAGTGGCATCTTTCACACCTATGTCCTGCCACACTGTAACAGATAGCTACTGAAACCTATATCTTCATTTGATTTTATACAGCATATTACGCTTTTCATCCTGAGGTATGTGATTGAAAGAAATTGCTCAAGATCCAATGCCCCTGACTTTTAAACATTTGTTGCTTCTTCCTTTTGTATCAACCATAAAGCTGTTAATACTTTGAACCCTCTTCAAGTTGCAAAATGTCCACTTGAAAACCTTAATCAGTCAGAAAGTTGGTAAATTATACCTTCATGCCATCCATATTGAGTACCCATTACTCCTGGACATAGCACATTAACTGGCTCATTAGCTATTTCAAACCATATGGACTTGGGTTTGGGTGGGTCATTTTGATAATATCCTGAGGTGAGTTTCCTAATTATTGCAATTATGTGGTCTCAATCACGAGGCCAGGCTCACGAAATAGTGTCAGTGCCTTTAGAATGAGTGTCAGTGCACCCAGACAATGACTGAGATGAGCAACATGCTCTTTGGTTGTTATAAGTCCCCTGATACCCAAAAAGTAATTACTTGAAAAGTTTTGAGAAAATGCCAGAAACAATCTGAGAACCGAGGAAGCATGGAATGTTGCAGTGCTTGACAATCATGAATAGATTGTTCAGTGTTGAAAGTGGGAAAACTTGAATGCCTTAATGTTGATGCTGTTTCAACATTATGTTTCTAAGGTAAATCCTGTGTAGTATTTTAAGCAACAAGCAGATAGATATTAAGGGGGGGAGGAGTAAGAAGACAGCAAGTGTAAAAATTATGTCGTCCGTGAGAAATTTCTGGGTTGGTATCACAAAACAAATATAACACGTCAGAAGTTCACATTATGGAGGTGGGGGTGGGGTAGGTAGAAAGAGTTTTTTTTTTTTAAACATAACTTAAATTTGTTTTTATTGTGGTAAATACACATAAAAGTTATCATTGTAACCATTTTAAAGTGTACAGTTTTGTGGCTTTAAGTACATTCACATTGTTGTGCAAGCATCAGCACCACCCATCTCCAAAATTTTTTCATCTTGCAAAACTGAAACTCTGTACCTGTTACACAGTAACTCCCCAATTCCTCCTCCCCAGCCCCTGGCAACCACCATTCTACTTTCTGTCTCTATGAATTTGACTACTCTAAGTACCTCATGCAAGTGGAATCATACAATATTTGTCTTTTCATGACCAGCTGATGTCTTCAAGGTTCATCCGTGTTATAGCATGCATCAAAACTTCTGTTGTTTTTCAGCCTGAACAATATTTTGATTTATGCACGTATCTGTTGATGGCCACTTGTGTTGCTTCCTCCTTGTGGCTATTGTGAATAATGCTGCTATCAGAATGGGTATACAAATATCTTTTCAAATCCCTGCTTTCAACTCTGAAAGGTTAGTTTTAAAGAACAAATAGTAAATGTGTATTTTCGAAGCCTACCTCTGCACAAGTACCTAGAAGTTATCAATGACAAATTAAAATTAAAATGCCTGATCATCAAGACAGCATGGTATTGGCACAAAAACAGACACATAGATCAATGGAACAGAATAGAGTCCCCAGAAATGGACCCTCAACTCTATGGTCAACTAATCATCGACAAATCAGGAAAGAATATCCAGTGGGAAAAAGTCTCTTCAATAAATGGTGCTGGAAAAATTGGACAGCACATGCAGAAGAATGAAACTGGACCATTCTCTTACACCACACACAAAGATAAACTCAAAATGGATGAAAGACCTCAATGTGAGACAGGAATCCATCAAAATCCTAGAGGAGAGCATAGGCAATAACCTCTTCGACATTGGCCACAGAGACTTCTTTTAAGACACGTCTCTAAAGGCAAGGGAAACAAAAGGAAAAATGAACTATTGGGACTTCATCAAGATAAAAACCTTCTGCACAGCAAAGGAAACAGTCAACAAAACTAGGAGGCAACCCATGGAATGGGAGAAGATATTTGCAAATGACATTTCAGATAAAGGGCTGGTATCCAAGATCTATAAAGAACTTCTCAAACTCAACACCCCAAAACAAATAATCCAGTCAATAAATAGGCAGAATACATGAACAGACACTTATCCAAAGAAGACATACAAATGGCCAACAGACACATGAAAAAATGTTCAATCTCACTAGCCATCAGAGAAATACAAATCAAAACCACTATGAGACACCACCTTATACCAGTTAGAATGGCAAAAATTAACAAGACAGGAAACAACAAGTGTTGGCGAGGATGTGGAGCAAGGGGAACTCTCTTACACTGTTGGTGGGAATGCAAGCTGGAAAACAGTATGGAGGTTCCTCAAGAATTTAAAAATAGAGCTACCCTATGAGCCAGCAATTGCACTACTAGGTATTTACCCCAAAGATACAGATGTAGTGAAAGGAAGGGGCACATGCACCCCAATGTTCATAGCAGCAATGTCCTCAATAGCCAAACTGTGGAAAGAGCTGAGATGTCCATCGACAGATGAATGGATAAAGAAGATGTGGTTCATATATACAATGGAATATTACTCAGCCATCAGAAAGGATGAATACCCACCATTTGCATCGACATGGATGGAACTGGAGGGGATTATGCTAAGTGAAATAAGTCAAGCAGAGAAAGACAATTATCGTATGGTTTCACTCATATGTGGAACATAAGGAAGAGCACAGAGGACCACAGGGGAAGGGAGGGAAACCTGAATGGGAAGAAATCAGAAAGGGAAACAAACAATGAAAGACTGTGGACTCTGGGAACCAAACTGAGGGTTACAGAAGGGAGTGGGGTGGGGGCCGGGGGTAGCTGGGTGATGGGTATTAAGGAGGGCATGTGTGGTGATGAGCACTGGGTATTATATGCAACTAATGAATCATTGAACACTACATCAAAAACTAATGATGTACTATATGTTGGCTAATTGAACATAAAAAAAAAATACCCAAAGTGCACCACTTCCTTTCATTATTCTGGCTTCTTACATATCAGCCAAAGATAAACATTAGAAGTAAAACATTTTTGTTTCTAGAACTCCAAAATCCATAATAAAGGATTAGCACAATCTGAGCCGCCAAGGTGGGTCAGCTGGGGACAACACCTGAACACCATTACAAAATCAGTATAGAGGCTTTGCAGGAGAGTGGTCATGCTCAGGTTGATATAAACAATCAAATTGTTGAAATATGGAGGTTTACTAGAAAAAGGAAAGAGGTCAGTAATCTCACAATTGAATGCTAATGATGAACAGATAACTAGCTGGTAAGAAATAGTTTCATCTTTTGGGAAAAGTCTAGAGATGGGGAGACTGAAGAACAGTTTCTGTAATAAACATCAACTTAGGCTGGAATTGCAGTCTGTGTCAATGGGTCTCAGGTTTGTCAAGAACCATTCACACTTATGAATAGCTTAAGGGTTCAGGACAGATCTTTTCCAATTTAGAGGTTGAAATAACAGGCTTAGAAAGTAGGATAACTCAGGAATTGATAGAAGTTTGTGTGTGTGTTGTCGTTTTGTAGAATTAAGCTAAAGCATTTGATAGAGTACAATCTCAATTGGTATTGGGAGTCTAATTTTAGTGGATTTATAATGTTCAATAATGAGTCAATTGGGAAGACACTCCCAGTGGCTTTAACACTTTTAAGTTTATTTTTGGTGGGAAAGAGAATCAATATTTTATTTTCAATATTTTATTTTCGAATTGTTTGTCCTTCTAAAATTGGGCCTATCCAAACTTATTCCTAGCCAGCCTATGCACAGATCCCACTGAAGCAAATCTATTACCTCTGGTATAAGGACCAAATACCCTAAAGACATTTTATTTCAAGCTGTTGATGTTTTCATAAAGACCTGACTCTTAAAATACTAAGCTCGTAAGGTCTCACACAGTATTCATCCTTAACACAGTATTCAAGTAGTGATGCATGGTGAGGGTGCTAAATTTAGTTGGTTAATATGACAGCAATTAAAAAGGATCAGTATTGAAAAGGAGCATATTGTAAAGGATCAGTAATTTTTGGAGCTAAGGATTACCTAGAGAGATTCAAATATAAAGGAAAAAAACTTTTACTAGAAACCAAACGCAAATGTGGGTGATGGTCCTTTCTTCGGGAGGGCTTCCTTCTGGGCAAAATATATGTCATATGGCCACTCTTTAGTTGAGCCATCCTTGCCCTTAATCCCATGTCACACTGAACATTGTATACAGTATAGCAGAATGGTTAAGAGCACAGGCTCTGAAGCTAGATTTCTGGATTCAAATTTTGTTACTGCTGCTTTCAGGCTGTGTGAGCTTAGGCAAGTAACTAAACTGCTCAGAGCCTCAGTTCATCCACTGTAAAATAAGGACAATAATATACACATATCATTTCTTTTTTTAACTATTAAGTGAGTTAATACCTTTAAAGTAATTAATGAATTGATAGCTCAATATGTGGTAGGCCATTACTATTGCTAGCATTGGAGTTTCCTTTCATTTGAATTAACAAGAATTTGAAAGCTAATTTTAGAGATATCCCAAATTGAAGAACCAGACAAAGGGAGAAAATCATAAGCTAATTTTTAAAATTAAAATATTTGCTATATTTCAACCATTTCTAATGTAAATATCTTGTATCTACCTTTGTGTTCGTTGCTCAGGGCTATTCTGTGAATTCTGCTCATTTCTAAATCATGGTTTCTCTTATTGCCTAACTTAGATCTGATGGACAGCCAAGAACCGTGGCATGAACATTTTTTTCAGGGATAGAATGAATCCTCTAGCTGGATTAAAGATATCCTTCTATTTTTGGATTCATTTATCCTGGTGTTTTCAAGGTTGGTTCAATTTACCAGAGAAAGGATGCCAGCTGGATAGGGTAAGCTTCTGCTCAGAGACACTCAAAAACCTGTTGCCTGCCCTTTGCAGATCACTGGCTCCTGCATTAGCCTGTGCAAGTTGTGCCTCCTTTATCTAACTTTTGCTCCCATGTCCTCGTCCCTTTACATCTAATTTATAGGTTGTACAAAGTATTCATCAGTTTATAATGGTCCCCGTGATTTCAGTATAGATGACTACTCCTCATGCATTAAATAGTGCTCCATAAAACTAGTGTAAATGAAATAAAATGCGACTCTACTGGGGGATTTTAATACTTCAACTATTTCAAGTCTTCCCTCTTCCAGTGTATTCTGTCTTACTTGTCCCGTTACATCATGGAGATGTGCAAAGTGAAAATTGCCTGGTACATTTTCCCTTCTGAAGGAGTAATGGAAAATCTGAATTGCTGAGATTATTGGAATGTCTATTACCTAAGAGCAGGTGTTGTCAGTGAGACCAGTGGGTGTGTGTGTGTGTGTGTGTGTGTGTGTGTGTGTGTGTGTGTGTGAAAGGGAAGGAGAGTGGGATGGTTTGGTATCTAATTTATGTAATTAATTTCTATAGCATGAAATCATACTATATATTTAGCTAAGGAATGTTGATGTGACTCCTGAAGGCTAGGGATCCACAATACTCTTCCTATGAATATAAAACCATGAAAAATAGGCAGGTTCTATAAATAACTTGGAGGTCATGAGTGCAGCTTGTCAGTACTGGCATATGCAGCATTTTAGAAGAGTGAGTAATGTTCTGTCTTATTTTTAGACTGTCTTGACTTCAATGGAATAAAAGACTATTTAATAACTTTTCTTGTAGGCTGATCAGAAAATGGGAAATCTTTGTTGACTGCTGAAGAAACATGAATCTGCAAATTTTAGTGGGTTTAGGTACCCTATAGTTGTATAGTTGTAAACTTTTATTTAAGCAAAGTAATACTAAGTTAAATAATTGTACCATTTTATGCAAATTAAGGGTGCCTTTTCTTCCTAACTTTTTGCCTTCCTAATTGTTTAAGTAGGAATTGTTTAATTCCTTCATACTAAAAACCTCAGGGCACCAGGCTGGGATGCACCAGTCTGGGATGCCCAGTGACTTAGCAGAATGAGAGAAAAACCTTTAAATCAAATCCAAGTTATGATATAAAGATCAAATGCCTCTCTATTCAATCCCATGAACATAAATAAGATCCCACAATATTCAAATTACATTCAGGAAAAGGCATCAGAAATGAGTAGTGGTGAGAAGACTTCTTAGAGGGAAAGCAACAGCTATGACTGATAGAAAACCTCTAAAATGACTGAATATAAATCCAAACTAGTATTTTAAACAACACAACGGGGGCTTTAGAGTTAAAGAAAACAGTCAATTATATAGTTGGCCAACTATATAAATAATTACTTTTTGTACCTCTGAGTCAATGGATATAAATATTGACCCCAGTACAGACAGAAATATTGACAGAACTTTCTTGCAAGTGTTTCAGGTAGAAAAAGAATACTTGCTCCATCTATGAGCTTTATAGAAGTGTAAGTATCCAACATGGGAGCATGACCAAAGACAGGATAATAGAAATGGTTACATTGATAAAGAGGGAACAAAAGTCTGTGCTCTGAACAGAAATTTGCTTGTATTTCCATGAATATGGTCAATATTTCTAAACAGAAGTCTTAAGAAGAGGAATTGAGTATGACTAAATTTTAGCAAAATGTGACCAACACTACAGTATTTTGTCTATTTGGTAGAAGAGGGAAATATCATGGCAGGGGCCTTCAGATGAAGAACTGCCCAGTTACTATGTGTTATTAAATAGAGCTCAAGCAATTCCATAATCTAGATCTTTAATCTAGATGGGAAATGTCTCAGTACTGTACCTGGGCTCACCAGCTATTTTTAGAATTCAGAGCAGGAGAAATTGTTTTTTATCTTGAAACTTCTGTTGATCCTGATTTAGAGTTTTGTACTCCAGGGCTCCCAGAGAGAGGTGACACTTAAGAGTAACAAGCAATAGCACCATTTCCTGGTCTTGTCCGTTGTTCCTATGTATTGTAACTCTATATCAAAGGTTAGAATTATATGTATAAAAAATTCCCTTAAAATCCTGAAGACCTCCATGGAAGCTGATTAGCTATTTTCTATTCCCTATTATAAACCAAATACAGGAGAAAAATAAAAGGCAAACCTCCAGGCATGAAGTGATCACCATAATTTGCATCTCTAATTTTCTTTCACCTCCAATATCTCTCACCTGTCTTGTCCGCTTCCACCATTCTTCTCTGCCTTAGGCCCTTTTCCTCACAGTCAACATTGGACTTAAGCTTTTAGAGGTCTCTGATTTTCCTCTCTAACGTTGCTTAGGTGGGATCATTTTGCTCTGTATCAATTCAAGTAGAAACTGACTTTTACAAAGGAACCTTTACTAACATTTAAGAGGAAGGTGTTTTTACACTGACCAAATGTAGACTTGATCAATAGCAAGTAGTATGACTGGCAGAGCTTGCGAGATCCTGCCCTATTTTCTTGTCTTTTACAGTCTTTTCTTGTGACCAGATTAAATTATTTGGATTGCTAGGCTAAGGCAGACATAAGCTTGTCATACTGAGGTTGTCATACTGAGGTTCTTAAGAATTTTTGTTTGTTTGTTGATTTTGGTATCAGAATGGCCACTTTGTCCTGGGCTCTGTTGAGCTTCTGGTCTACAGTCATCTTTAACTGTTGACTGTATTCTTTTACAGTCATCTGATTTTTCCTTGAGTATGTGGATGGAGAAGGCCCTTCCCTATCTGGCCCTTAACAATGCTTTCTGAGGTTCTGAAGGAAACATCCCACATAGTGCTTATCTTTGTTGTGTGACTTTTCTAAATATTATTTGAGGTCTAGGGTCATTGGTCTGGTCTCTTAGTCCAAACCTGTGAATGATCAAACCATCAGATGATTCTAGTGTGCAAGCTGGGAGTCACCCCCAGTTTGCAAATCATCCCAGCAAGAATAAGCCATCCTCTCTGGGCCCTTTCCAAGCTCCTGACATACAGAATGTATGAGCATAATAAGTTTGGAGTGTTTGTCACTCCAATTGGTAACTGAAACAACTGGAGGCATAAATTTTGGAGTTCATAATACATACATTGCATTTAAAGCCTTGGGACTAGATGGAATTAAAAAAGATAAATGTCTGTGCCCTGAGTAGAGACTGAGCAGAAACTGACTAAGCACAGCAGATTTAGAAGGAATAGCCCAGTGGGCTAAATGAGCACCAGGCCAGTAGGGCGTCATAAAGTCCGAGGAAGAGAACTGAGATTGGAAGTGATGCATTTTTTGGTAATGAGACCAAGAATATGATCGTCAATTTTCTCCCTACCCTCAGAGTGACTGACTTCAGCTGGTTGGCTTCAGTGATTGACTTTCGTAGGAGTGGAAAAAAAAAAATGATTGAAGTTGAGAGGTCAAATAAAGAAAACTTTAAACACATTTAGAAATGACATTTAAAATAGTGACTTAGACTTCAGATCATTAATGCTCACCACCAGTATTTTCCAGCCGTAATTTCCATAATTAATGTGCAATCCAAATGATAGCCAAGTGCTTCCCAATTTTTCAAGATCTAGGCCCTTTCCTAAATTTTCTATATATTTTCTCCGTAAAAACACCTTGTGTTTATATTCTCATGGCTACCTTGGACTACTGCTTCCTCATGGGCCATCTCTGATCTGAGTCACACATGCTCAGATATGGAACATGGACTCTTCGATTTACACACTCATTCATACAAACTGAAAAAAAAAATGGAAGGAAGGTAGAAGAGGAGTTAAGATCATAGCAACCAAAGCAACTTCGAGTGGAACAGTAGACATCAGTCTTGATTAATCCTTTGTTCATCTGACAACCAATATTTCCACAATGACCACTTACCCCATCTGGCATCCAGTCTCACACCATCTCTCTTCTACCTGCTGTCTTGCTTCCTCCTCTTTCCTCCTGGAAAACTCCAGGAACTCCACATTATTTCTCAATTCTACAGAACAATTTTCCCTTCAAGGTGTTCAGCAAATGAAATTCCCTTCCACAAGAGGTGGTGTGGTTATGAATAGATAGAAACTCTGCTCTTATTTTGCTTCATTTTAATGTTTTTTTCCCCAGGTTTTTGGTTACTTTACTCAGAAAGTTTTCCTGGTGTATGTTCTGACTTTTGCATATTTGAAAATATTGCTATTTTTGCCTTCATGCATAAGGATAACTTGACTGTTTTAGCATTCTAAAGTCACAGTCATTTTATTTACAACTCTGTGGTTGACACTCCTTTCCTTCTTTCACTTAGTGTCATAGAGAAAATCTTTAAGGCCGATCTAATTTTGCAAGTAAGTAGATTTTTGCACTGATACTTTTTGAATGTTTTCCCTCATCATTGAAGTTTATTATCTGTCCTTTCCTTTGAATTTTAAAAGAATTTTATAAGTTTATCTTCTACATAACTAATTTTGCTTTTTCAGATATAACATATTGGGTTAATTTCATCTTTGGTTTATAATTTAAAATTATGTTTTTTAATCTCTTTTTTTTTTGGTATAAGATATTTTCTTTTTCTAGAATATTTGTGGTAGTCAGAATAATGACCTCCATCCCCAAAGATTTCCAGGCTCTAATCCCTGGGAACCAAACTGAGAATATGTTACTTTATATGGCAAAAGGTACTTTGCAGATATGATTATGCTAAGGATCTTGAGATGGAAGATCATCCCGGATTATCTGGGTGAGCTCAATTTAATCAAATGTATTCTTCTAAGAGGAAGCAGGAAGATCACAGTCAGACAGAAATATTGAAAGATGCTACTACACTGCTGGCTTTGAAGATGGAGCATGGGCCACAGACAAGGAATTGCAGGCAGCCTGTAGAAGCTAGAAAAGTCAAGGAAATGGATTCTCCCCTAGAGCCTCTAGAAGGAACAGAGACCTACTGACACCTTGATTTTAGAATTTCTAACCTCCAGCCTGGTAAGAGAATACATTTTATTACTGAAGTCATAATTTTGTGGTAATTTGTTAAACAGTAATAGGAAATTAATACATATTATCTTTAATTTCAGAGGTAAAAATCTCTTCTTTGGTTTTATTGTACTTATGAATAAAAAAATTTTAGACTGTTTTTCTGTTGTAATAACATTTTTAAAAGAAGGTAGTTTTGATTTTTCAAAGAAGGAATGGAGTCTAAATTACAGGATCTTTCCTTAAGTATGGTAATTTTTCTCAGTTTGATCATCTACAGAGGGCTCTCTATGCTTACCTAATCTTGTTTTATAAGACAAATAGAAATGGAAATAATTTTTGTTGACCTGATATGATTTCCTACTAGTATCTTTCCTGTCTAGATCTAGTGATAAATGAAAAAAGTTACAATATAATAGTGTAATTCTGATGTCTTCCCAAATCTCGAGGTTTCTGGAACAACTCTTCCCTCTAACAGAGAAATAAAGTAATTCAAGCTCTGATCCAATGTGAGTGTAGATAATGTAGTTGTTTCCCAAATAATTTCTGACAATTCCAAGTAAGTTCTTATGAATTTACTGACCACTTGCCACCTATCACTATGAATCATTTAGAGAATAATTACTCAGTAGCTACTGTGATCTTAAAATGTAGATAGTACCATGTCATTTCCTTGTTTAAATTCTTCAGCAGCTCCTCATTTCACTTAGGAAAAAGACAAAAATGTTTAGACTCACAAACTATAGCATTGTTTGTCCTCTGCCTATGTCTCCAGGATCATCCACTGCTGTCATCTCTTACCATTGTCCTTTTGGGGCCTTAAACACACCAACATCCTTCCTAACCCAGGACTTTGTGTATATCCTTTCCTCCATGAAGTGTTCTTCTTTCCCCTTTCTGCCTCCTAATGACCCATCATCCTTCAGGTCTCATTTTAAGTGTCATTCCCTCGGAGGTTTCCCATGACCTTGTTTGCCAGTTGAAATGAACTCCTCCTGTTACGGCTTTTAACAGAATCCTATAAATTTTCTCAATGATTATTTAATACCTGTCCCCTCCAAAAGACTATGACTTTGAGGAAAGCAAGGACTCTGCCTTTTGATACAACCTGTCTCCAGAGCCAAGCTCAAGTAATATTTGAGTAAGTGAATGAATCTGCATTGCTGTTTCTGGCTTCTCCATGGGGACTTCTGGCCATTTCATTTCACCCTCGTTTTATTCCATTAATTTGTCTTTGTCCCAGAGCATGAACACCACCTCTCATCTTTGTGTTTCTTTCTCCAAGTCAGTGCTAAAGGAAGACTGACACCAGGTTGCAGGTTTACTGTTTTTTTTTTTTTTTAAACTTCATTTATTCATTCAGAATATTTACTGAGCAGTTATCCACCAAGCACTATTATAAATGTTTGGTGGTTCTCTCTTGGTGTGGGGAGCAAGGTGCAATGTTGCCAGCTCTCTGCTCCATGAGGCCTTTCAGTACCAATGATATGGTCCAAATGTTTTGGTCCACATAAGTGAGGTTGTGCTCCTGATGATGCAATGCATGGATTTCACTTTTAACCCTAATACCTTCAAATTTCAAAGGATGATGGTATAATTGGTCAGTGCTTCCTTTATTGCATTATAGGTACATTGCTCTTTTAAAAGAGGATGTTTGACATTGATACTCCATGCTATCCTTCAATATAATTCCACCCGTATAACTTTTAACAGAAATGCCTCCAAGTTTCTTCATATGGCCAGTATTCATTTTTACTTTCTGGTGCTAACATAGAATTGTTTTTCCTCTTTCCCTTTTAAAAATGTTATATCAGGCATTGCAATCAGAATTTGAGAGCAGGGAGATAAAATTCTGCTCTTGTCAAGCCCAGAAGCTTCCAATGATTTCTTCACCAAACTACGGTCTCCATACACTCTCTCTTGTCTGTTGTCTATTTATCAGTTTATTTTTGTTATGAGTAGGAACTGCATTCCAGGAAATTATTATGTATATTAAAAACTCAAGAGTATCCAAATAGCATGAAATATCCTGTAATAGATTGTCCAGATAGCTGCAGAGGAAGATTTCATGATGCTAGTAACATTTGCATTTCATAGTTGATTGAGTACCCTTGTGAAATGAACGAGCACCATCATGAATACTTCACACTGTTGATTCACTCCAATATATTGGCATTTGAATGTTCATCACCCCTGTCAAATCAATTCAGCATTACTAACTTCACTTCTAAGAAATGGGATTTTTGTAGCCTTCTTCTCCAAAGCTTGGCAGAAGAGAAGAGACAAAACTCCAAGAGATATAAAAGGGTGCTAGAATTCCTCCATTTTATAAATGAATTCAAGTAGCATCGGATGAAACCCAACCACATATGCATGAAAATACGAAACACTAGGTATGGATAATATTCAGGTACAAAATGAGATTACTGCATAAAAAAACACTCTCCTCAAAACAGACTTGTTCTTTTGAACTGAATCATTGGAGCATAATCTTGGAAAGAAGAATTTCCAGCACTGGTTAGGGCTGTTATCCATTAGAATGACTTCATAAGAGTGGCTTATAAATATCCTCTTAAATATCCTTGAATTTTTCTCCTATACACCAGAAACAGCTAAATAAACCATGGTCTTTCCAGAGCTGAGACCAACACAATATATCATTAATTTTATCCAATTGCTTCCTGAAGTGGTTCCAATTAATATTTTTTCTCACCTAATATAGATCATAAACAAAAAGAATATACATAACATTATATTTCATTTTACACCAAGAAAAGGGAATATCTTTGATTTAATTTTATTATTTTGGACCCTTCATATTGAAAAGGAGAATATATATCCCTTTAAAGTGCTTATATTTTACTGGGTACTTAATTATTTTCCCTTAGAAATTTTTTAAAAAGCCAATGTGATAAGGCAGTGGGTATATCATTAATTTCATTTTATAGAGATAACAGGCATGGATTTTTCTTGGTTGTATTAGGTAAAATGTCATAAGTCTGAGATAAAATATCAATCTACTCCTATCTTTCCTATTCCACATCCTGAGATAACCCAATGTTATCAGTATCAGGATGGTGTTTATCCTCCACTTCCTTTTCTATGTTCAAACCAATAAAATTAATACAAATTTTTTTCATACCAATAAAATTAATACAAACTATACATATATATGTGAAAGTATATGTGAAATATGTGAAAATATCTAAGACAATATAAGAAATGAACTAAACCTATTATAAAATTACTAAAATCAAAAGAACATGGTATGGGCTGAGGAATAGATTTTTCACATACACACCTCTCTATACTCTGGGTGGCTAAAACACATGAGCAGTTAGGGTTAGCCTCCTGCTTGAGTTGCCAGGGATTCTCCATTTTCTGTAGTAGCACTGTCCAGCAGAACTTTTCATGATGATGGAAATATTCTATAACTGGTTCTGCCCAACAGGGTAGCCACTAGCTACATGTGGCCACTGGGCACTTGAAATATGGCTCATGAAACTAAGGTATTGAATTTTTAATTGTGTTTAATTTCAATTAATTGAAATATAAGTGGTCCAAGCTACTGGATTGGACTGTACAACTCTAGAACTTCAAACCCAAACTCTGTATCAAGCATTTAAGATCCTCCATAATTTTATCTCAATCTGAGCTCAAAGACCTAAGAATTCAAACTGAAGAGGGTGGTGCTGCTGCTATGTGAAAGGCAAGCCTAAAAGCATGGCTTACATCACACGTGGGAAAAATGTCCTCACTTCTCCTTTGAATACATCATCAACCCTATTCTTATTGAAAGCACAGCTTCTGCTTAAAATCATTCAGCCAGTTCCCCTTCCTCCTTCTCTAGCCCATGTTTTTGATTACTGCAGGCATGTTAGTTAGAAAGAAAGAGGATGTAAAGTGTGAATATAGTCTTGTGGTGAATTAACCTTTTATGATGCTTGCATTAGAGGAATGGACAGGGTAGAACTAGCATCATGTTGGCTAGCTGTATTGGGTTTTACCACATTCAATTGTTTGAGAGATAATTTGATACATATTTACTTCCAATTGTTTGGCAGCAGGGCTCTACTAATTAATATCTCTGGAAAAGATTTTATGAAGCCTGTTGATATACTAACAGATGACATTTTAAATTAATTTTTTGTGTCCTTGTCTTTCACTTACATGGACAAACAAGAACTATGATTTGGGGACAATAAGTTCAGGCCTTGCAATGGTCTTACATGGAAAGAATGCAAAGGACATAGATATTTGGTCTGATTGTATATCTGATAGCTTTGAGATTCCATTTATCTGAATACTATTATTTTCAAAATATCTATGTCAGTAACTGCTTAGCTCTCCAGGGATTGTGCGTTTATGAGTGCAAATGGCCTCCTGATTTTTATAAAACAAAAACTAGCTCTTCTTTGGCAGGCAAAATATTTCCAGTGAAGTGATCTCTTTTTCTCACATTAAATTACAAAGATTGGATTTTTCTAAATGTTTTGTCTATGCAACATCTTTAACACTTTAATTGATTTGAAATGATCTTGGCCTTGTAAAGTATGCTCACTGAATGGCTAGGTTTTTCCTTTTTCTTTGAACCAGTACAAGCATTTCATAGGACCTGGTTCTTTGAAAGGCAGAACCCAAACCATACCTACAATGTTGGCACACCGCCAAGAAAGTCCTTTTGTGTATGTGTGTGTGTGTGTGTGTTTGTGGTGAATCAATCATAGTCTGTAAGATCTATCAAAATAGCCTTGTTTGAAAACCTTGTTTTCCCTGTTTTTTCTTCTTCAGATGACTCATACTTCAGTGCTTCATGTCTAGATTCTCTTTTCTTTCTTGTTTCTTATCATGTTCATTCAGAAGACGCTCTTTCACTAGTTCCAAAATTTGTATTTCTATATTCTGTCAGTTTTCATCTTGAAACATACACACAGCAATATGCTCTGAATCATAAAATTCTGCATTAAAACCCAACACTTAAGAAAACCCCACATAGTCTCAGTACAGGTTTACCTGCACTTCTGTTCCCATTTTTATTTATGACACATTTATTAACATTTTAAATTCATTGTCACTTGAAACTTTATTTCATCTGTTAGGAAGATTTTGGCTGCAAGAAACATAAAAATCAATGCTAAGAAGCTTAAGCAATAAAGAGACTTAACACTTCACGGAGGAATCTGAAAAGTATGGTGGCTTCAATGTCAGTTGAATGAGTGATTCAATGAAGGTCTCAACAACTGAGATTCTTCCTGTCTTTCTCCTCAGCCATTCTTTTCTTTTAAGTCAGTTTCAGTGCGGCATAATTTACATATAATAAAATTTATAAATCTTAAGTGTACAATTAGATGAGTTTTTACAAAAGTATACTCGTGGAGTCACTACTACAATCAAGAGATTAAACATTTCTCCATTCCCAAAAGTTCTGCTAGCCCCTTTGCCATCCATCCACCCCTTCAAACCAGTCCCTGGGAATTCTGATGGAATTATACGATATGTACTATTTTGTGTCTTCTTTCCTTTCTATAACACCATGCTTTTGGGATCCATTCAGGTTGTTGCTTGTATCAGTAGTTTGTTCCTTTTTATTGCTGAGTGATATTCCACTGTGTAGGAGATATATTATATACCACAATCTGTTTATCCATTTACTACTTGATGGGAATTTGAGCTCATTTCAGTTTTTGGCTATTACCTAAGAAGCTGCTATAAACATCTAAGTACAAGACTTGATGTAGATATAGGTTTACATTTCTCTTGGGTAAGTACCGGGAACATCAGTGCTGGGTCATATGCTAATTATACATTTAATATCATAAGAAACTGACAAATTGTTTTCTGACGTGGCTGTAGCCCTTTGGATCCACACCAGCGAAGAAAGAGGGCTCCTGTTCCTCCATATACCTATCAAAACTTGGTATCTTAACAGGGCTTTTTGAAGAGCAAACATTTTTAATTGTGATGTAGTTAATTTAGCAACTTCTTCTTTTAGGCTTTCAGCTTTTTTGGGTACATTCTAATTACAAAAAGTCAAAGATCACAAAGATTTATAAAATGGGTTTCTCCCAGGTTTTCTTCCAAAAGTTTTAAAGTTTTGGCTCTTGCATTTAGATTTAGGTCTATGATCAATTTCAAGTCAAGTTTTAAATGAGGTGTGAGTTAAGGGTTGATTTTTTTTCTTTTATTCTTCCTTTCTTTTTTTTGGATATGTGAATAAGTATTCTAACCTCATTTGTTGAACATTCTGCCATTTCTGGTGTATTAGATTTATAATTTGTACCCTCATGGTCACAAGATGACTGCAGAAATTTTGGGCATCACATCCAGAACTTTTCTTTGCTTCTATCTATACTTCATACATACACACATACTGGCCAAACCAATCACTGGGAGGGGAATGATTCCGTCATGATTCATTTATTCATTTAATAAGAAAATGGTGTGTTTTCTCTATTTGCATCATAGGGACTGGGAATACAGTATGATTTAAACAGTCAAGAATGTTGCCTGTTCCCATGAAACATACAATTTGCTGAGGAAGACTATTTGTTTTCCAAATAAATAAGTTACCTGTATAATATGTTGTTGTACAATACTAAGTGCTGGGAGGAAAAAAAGAAAGGGGGCTATGAAGTATTGTGGGTAGGTTGGAATATGAGATAGGATGGTTAAAAAAAGGTCTCCCTGAGTTTACTTTTGAATAAAGACCTGAAGAAAGTGATAGAGTAGTCCATACAGATTGAAGAATGGTCCAGGCAAAAGGAAAATCGCAAAAGCCCTGAGAAGAGCAAGGAGGCCACAGTGGTTGGAGGGAGTAGTAGGAAATGGGGGAGGTACAGAAGATGTAGACCATTGCAGATAAATCATTCTCAACCAGGGACAAACATTTATAAAATATGGTACTGGTTGATTTTGGCCATCATAACTCGGTGGGGAGAGACTGCTGGGGAGGCCAGGGATGCTGCTAAATATCCTACAATGCTAAATATCCTATCTACAGGAGATAGACCACCTCTGGACCCTCCTCCCCCTCTCAATAAAGAATCATCTGGCCTAAATGTCAATATTGTCAAGGTTGAAAAACACTGTTTTAAGTCATAGTAAGGACTGGCTTTTATTGAATAACTGAGAATGACACTAAAATGTTTTCAACAGAGGAATGATCTAATTTAAGCTCCTAAAAGATCATTTAGCTGTTTGTGAATAGACTGAAGGTGTCGAAGGGTAGAAAATAGGACAACATTTAGGAGGGTACTACAATTACCTAGGAAAGCCATGATGGTTATTGGACCAGGATGGTGGCAGTCAGTAGGGATGGTGAGGACTGATGAATTCTAGATATATTTTGAAGGTTGAGCTAACAGATTTTGCTAACTACCATAGACTAAATGTTTGTGTGCCGCCAACATTCCTATGTTGAAACCTAATCCCCACTGTGATGGTGTGACCTTTCCAGTCTTAATAACTGTGAGAAATAAATTTCTGTTGTTTATGAGCCACACAGTCTATGGTATTTTGTTATAATGGCCTGAACAGACAAAGACACACATATACTCCATATAATCGGTATGAAGACAAGAGCCATGTGTGACCCCTCAGGAGTGATCTGTTGTGGTTGTTGCTGGAGCTGCATCTTCCCAAAGAAATTTACTTTGGGAAGTGGGTAGAAACCTGAACAAATTTGGAATGGGAGAAAGAATGTCCATATGGATGTTTGGCTAGGCAACCAATAGCATCTGTTACATATACATATCTTACAAAAATAAGAATGGACATTGTTGGATTAGTGTATCACTACCTTAAATGATGCGATTATTCTACATATAGACTACTGAACTTCTTCAAAAAGGCTTTTATTTATTTAAAGATTTTATTTATTTATTTGAGAGAGAGAGAATGAGTGAGCAAGCAAGAGGGAGAGAGAGAGAACACACGAGCCAGGGGAGGGGCAGAGGGAGAAGCAGGCTCCTGGCTGAGCAGCGATCCCCATGCGGGGTTCAATCCCTGGAGTCCGCGATCATGACCCGAGCAGAAGGCAGACGCTTAACGGACTGAGCCACCCAGGCGCCCCTAAAAAGGCTTTTATATCCACAGCACCAAGTGCTTCAGAAATGTTTTCTCATGCCATCTTTCATTTAATGACAGATGTAGGAAGTCCTAAAAACGTATTCCATCAAAGTCATTAAAGGACTTTGATTTTCCTTTCAGTTTGCATCCCAAGTAATTACTGACTTCCGACATAGGATGTTGATATATTTAATAATTGCTTCTGGAACATTTGTTTTGTCTACTCCAAAATATTAGAAGCTCACTATGAGTCTTTATTATGTGTTAAAAAACCACTTAATAAATTTCTCTCACGTATCATCATAATCTTATAACTAATAACCTGCTAAAGATCCTCTCTTTGACCAAACTCTACTCGGGCTTCCCAGAACTCTTTTTCAACTAGGGATGGCTATTGACTTCCATGGTCTCTCTACATTGTCCAATTTCAGTGAGAATCCTGTTAAGTCAATTTAGCCCAAATCCCCCGACTACCCACAACCCTCCATATCTAACGGAGTTCCTCATCCTTCAGCATCCCCTAGGTGAGTCCTGATCACCCTGGCCTGTCTTCAGCAAGATTCCTGTCAACTCAGTTTAGCCAGACTACTCCCCGTATCTCTGACATTTCCTCTTAATAATTTTCCATCCGCTGACCCCCACCCCTTGGCTATAAATTCCCACTTTGCTGTTTTGGGCATTGAATGCAGCTCTTTCTCCTATTGCAATAGTTTGGAATAACGTTTTCTTTACCATTTTAACAAGTGTCGTTATAAATTTTTCTTTAACATACCTTATAATCTAAATAACTACGGGTATTTCCAGTTCACAGACAAAAAGTCCCAGGAGGGCCTGGCTAGTGTGACTAGTTACGGGTAAGTGCTCAGTAAAGACTCGCCCACTGATCTGGAAACTTTGGGTACTGAGAGAATACGGGAGACCTAAAATTCCTCCTACACAAATGCACCAAAGGGATCTGATGGCTCATCCTCCAGGCTCTGGCGGGCCAGGGTGTGCGGCAATCTCCCTTTCCCGATGCAGACCCGCCGCTCGCTCTTCCCCAGGGCGTCTCCGGAGCGCGAGCGGGGCGCCGGCTCGAAAGCACACGCCGCGGCCCGTCCGAGGCTTCGCGAGCCCCTAGGCCTGCGTCTCCGCCCGGAGCCAGGCGACGCCGAGCTCGCCCCGCGCAACCGGCGCGGGTGCGAGGACGTCAGCGTGGGCCCTTCCGAGGGCCGGCTCGGGCCGGGCCCGCCTCCCCGCGGGATTGGAGGCCCGTGGCCCCGCCCGGCCCCAGGAGCAGGCGGGAGGTGCCTCGCGCGGCCTGGCGGCGGGGGAAATCCGGCGCCGGGCCAGCTCTTTCTCCTTCCCGGTCCTGGGCGTCGGGTGGAGCGGCACCTCTGCGCCCCGCTCTCCGCCTGCCCCGCCGCGCCGCGGGAGAGGCCGCCGTCGGGGTGAGCGCCGGAGCCTCCCGGCCCGGGCGGGTCCCTGCTTCCGCGGTTGGTCACGCACTTTTTCCTAACTCGGAGCGAGAACCGGCGCCCCCTTCAACTCGCTTTAGCCCAGAGCACCGGCCGGAGGGTTTAGGCGTGGGCGGGGGGGCGGGTTCCGCTTTTCGCCCGGGCAGGGAGAGCTTGAGGCGGGAAGGTAGTCTACAGACGCCGGCGGGCTTCGCGGCGGTTCGGCCCGGGGCCTCCGAGAGTCGGGGGCAGGCGGGTGGCGGGCCGTACGGTACCCCCGGCCCCTGCCACGGCCCGCCCAACCCCGGTCCTGGCACGTGTTCAGGCCTCTGGACGCCGGTTTGTCCCCGGCAACTTGTGTTGAGCGCTTTTCATAGTAGCCCTGGAAGGAACCCCAAAGCGGAGGGACACCCGTGTCGGGGACTGGCCTGAAGAGGAGGCCGCCGCTTGCTCCTGGGAACCCCGCCCAGGATGTGCAGTTTCAGCTTTCAAGTTCTGATGCCACAGACTTCCCTCCGAAACTCTGTTTATTCTTTGTACTTACTCAGGATTTATGCCCTGCTGAAAAGTTGTTCTTTGACGACTTTAGGTTTTAAGTCCGCAAATATGTATTGGACACCAGTATATATCTAAAGTATTGGTCAAGGGGAGCCCCCACAAAACTACCTGAAGCATAGTTCACCGTATAAATTCCCTGTTTCCCTTGTGGTTGTGTTAGGAGGACAGGTGAATATCATTAAAGGTTTCTGCTGTGTTCCTTTGCTCTGAGATGCTGATGCTAAGTAAAAGATAGCAGGGCATTGGATAAAAGTAAGTGAAGGAGGGAAGCCTTATTAAAAGGAACAAACTTTCTCGTTCAGAAAATGGGAATACAACGAAAACTAACTTTCACTTCAAAGCACTCACCAAGTTAAAATTTTTTTTTCTTTGTAAATACTTAGAGGATTGAAATTACCTTCACATGTAAATTAGTTTCAGGAAGATATGCTGGTGTGTGTGTGTGTGTGTGTGTGTTTCCCTATGCACTTTTCTCTTCCAACTAAAAATCTTTCATTGTGAAATTCACAAACCTGTGTACACATGTAATTGATTAATCTCTAAGGCAGGGCACTTTTCACTTTGATGAGGGTGGGGAAGACACAGGGTCTAAAGAAACAAAGAGTAGTGTGCTACCCCTGAAACTGCCCTGTGGCCTTGTGCTCTGAGAAGTTAGATATCCATGAAAATTCCGGGCTTACTTAACAAGTATTTCCTGAGTACCTGCTACCAAAATACATTTTGAGAAATGTATTTTAACTGGACTTTTTGCTGTTTTTATTTGTAATGACTTATGTCAACCTTTCTGCCAACAGAAGTGATGCCACCAAGAAGAAATGAGAAATACAGACTTCCTGTTCCACTTCCAGAAGGCAAGGTTCTGGATGATACGGAAGGAAAACAATGGATGCTGGGCAAAATGATTGGCTCTGGAGGATTTGGACTGATATATTTAGGTAGAGTATAAGTTACCAAATATTCTTGTATATGTGTTGGGAACTGTGATCACTTAGTATTTTTGAAAATTAAAACTTTGAATTACAATAGAATTCATAAATGTACTTTATTAAGTAAATGAGGATCATTAATGTTTACCAGAATGTCTGGTTTAAGACACGACTGACCCCACTCCTTGCTGTCCATGTTTTTCTGAATGACTCCTAGAAGACCTTCTAGAGCCTGGTTATAAAGTCCACCAGATAAATGTTAATGTTCTTTTCGGAGAGTGTGTTTTCCTGGAAACATTGCTTTTTATAGCTCAGAAACCACAACTATTTATATCCAAACACCCTGTGAATCTTAATCATTAATATTTAAGTAATACAGGGTTCTGGTCATTTCTTAACTAGGCTTCACTAGAGAATTGTCTTAATACCTCAAGGCATCTGTTGTGTGGAATGAATTAACTTCTCTCCTGTGCATCTAGATGGTACTAGTTATTTGCCATCCTTGATAAATAAGAAAATAGACACTCAAAATTATTTTTTGTTTTCTTTGGTACAGATAAGGAGCTCTAGTTGAATATATTTTTACACTACATTTAAAAAATTTTAAATTACACTGAATTTAAAAGGATCGTTCAGGACTACCTTAAATCTGTAGTTTAATGATCAGAACTATCCATTACATGACTGGATTTAATGAATAAAATAAGATAAATATTAGTGATTTAAAAAAATTACCCTCAAGGATAAATTATCCTAAATGGATTGACTCATTACATCTGTTCTTATAGGAGTTTAAAAAGCTGGTAAAAGACTTCCGCTGGGGGAATCTTGGATTCCTCATTAAACATTTCAGACAGTAGGGAAGGAAAGACTTTGCCTCTACTCTCTCGAGAGCTGGGTTTATGAAATAAACTGACAACAGAAGAGCTACACCAGTTTACTAATTTTTAATGTTATGTGCATGGGGAAATCACAGAGAAAAAAAAAAGTGAATACCCCCAAAGAGCAGTGAGATTTGAGAGCTTATATACTGTCTTACTAGGGGAAAAGGAGAGGGGATAGAGGTCACTTAAAGGACAGTGAATGATACTTAGGAAAGATGAATGGTCCCTTCAGAGAATAGATGGGGGATATGATAGTTTGTGACAACGTTTGTCTGGGATTGGTATCAACTTCTAATCTCTTGTGGTAAGAGTAGTTTTTTTCTGGTTGATGAAACTTCCCTGGAGGGAATTTATAACAATTGAGTCTTTTTTGGAAGATCTGTCTTTATGCAAATAAAGGGAGTTCAGAGAAAGCCTCTCCTTGCACTTGCTCCTTTTCAGGTACCCTCAGCCCAAAATAATCCTTAGGCCGAAGAGGCATAGTTTAGAGGGGCGTATTTCACTGCCCTTCACAAACGTGTTTCATGGATCACAATGAATAAAGCTCCTTTTCTGATAGAATTGTCATTTTGGACAAATGAATGAAATTCAGTAAAAAGATAACTCTTTATCAGTCATCTCAGTGTCTAATCAAGTTGGGAAAATAAGACCAACACACACAAAAATGTATGGGTTAGAGAACAGTGTCCTTATCGAAAGAGTTTGAACTTGCTTGAAAAATGCTATGATTCTGAGTACTAGGTTGTGAGTGCCATAAGCAGCACTGTTCAGGAGAAGGGTAATTCAAGTCACTTACGTAATTTAAAATTTTCTAAGAGCCACATTAAAAAAAGTAAAAAGAAACAGGTGAAATTTATTTCACTGATATATATTATTTCATCCAATATATCTAAAATATTTTTCCAACATGTTATCAATATTTTTTTAAAAAGAAATTATTTCTAGTTACAGTCTTTAAAATCCAGGATATATTCAGTCATGTTTCAAGAGCTCAGTGGCTACATATAGCTAGTGGCTACCATACTAGACGGTACAGATAAAGACCAGAGGAGTATACTTAGAGTCCACAGAGAGTAGAATTCCCCATAAAATACGTGTTGACTGAGACTTTGAATTAGTGAATTTTCTTGTCTAGCAAAGAGCTAAGATCTCTTGTATACCGTCCTGACTCAAAGTCAGAGGTAGGGAGTTGAATAAATTTCTGTTGTTGCTGAGCTAGAGCCTTGGATCTCATGGCTTATCAGTTATACTTTTAGATTTCTAGTACTTCAATTATTTGAGTAATTTCAAAGAAATACAGGAAAGCATGGATTGTAATGAACTTAATTCCTTTTCTTTTTTTAAAATATAAATATATAAAATGTTAATATGTATTTAAATTTAAATGTATTTTAAAAATTAAATATAGGTATATATATATGTGTGTGTGTGTATACACACACACACATACACATACATTCACTACTTGTGTGGTTCCTGTTGTGAAAAAGAAATTTGCTCAGGCATGTGCTCTATTTGTCCCTATTTAAATACAAAAAAAGTCTTTGTTTCTTTCAGTCTGAGTATATGTCACATATTTTTTACTTATTTTTTCTCATCAAAATAATATTTGTTTTACAATAATTTTTTTAAAGATTTATTTATTTATTTTAGAGAGGAGAGAGCGAGCATGAGCAGGAGGGGAAGAGGGAGAGGGAGAGAGAATCTCAAGCAGACTCCATGCTGAGCATGGAGCCTGATGCCGGGCTAGATCTCACGACTCTGGGATGACAACCTGAGCCAAAGCCAAGAGTCCTATGCTTAACTGACTGTGCCACCCAGGCACCCTTGTTTTACAATTTTTAAGGTTGCATATGTTATACTGTACCCCTACTATCTGAATGTTAGAACCTGGATCCTGGGAATGCTAGCAAGTGCATGCCACTGGGGAAAGATTTTGAAGAAATGTTTAGCTATTTTGAGGTAGAGGCTCCATACTTCAGAATATATAATAAAGCTGTGTGTTCCAGATGTTGTCAGTGTTCTGTCCAGAGTGGCACTTGTAAATCACAGGATCAGCTCTTTAATGAGATGCCATCAGCAATCACTTCATTCAACTTAGTTTTTACTAATTATTTTCAAAGTCATCTAAGCAAATTCATATGAAATTGTATCATATTTTTCACTTTACCATGTTTCTCATCATTTCCTGCGTATAAGTGAAGAAATTCAGGTTTTCCTTAACAACACCTTTGTGTCCAGCTACCTTCTTTCCAGGTGTTCTTCTTTCCAGATACACTGTTTCGGCAGACACTTCCTCAGCATTTGTTGCCTGAGGCTGGGAAGAAGCCGGCTGCCATGTCTAACTCATTTTGCATGTCCAGCTGTCCTCTAGCTTTGAGATCAGTAGCCAAGGCCTTTGAGGAATCGTCAGCTGAGAGTCAAGGGGAAGGGACAGAGAATTTTGGTATTTGCTCTTGACTTGGACAAATAATGTACCTATAGCATTAATAGAAATAGTTATAAGAGGGAAAAGAAAGGTCTGAATACAAGAACAAAGCCAAGGTTATTTCTTTATATATGAAAAGAAGGGGGGCGGGAGGAAGCTGGTTCAGGGAATGGGAAAATTGCTGTATCAAATAAGTGAAATGGGAAAATTTTAGTATCAAATAAGTGAAAAAGTTTCTAAACTTCCAGGGAAGGAGAGAGAACTGAGTCTGAATTCCTCTTTACCACTAGGTGCAACACAGACGCAGACAAATGAAGGGAAGATTGCATAAATGAGGGCATGGCTTTTGGTGTTAGGCAAATCTGGATTGAATTCTGACCTAAGACACTTAGAAACTGAATGACTTCCACCTAGTCACAAGACTATTTCTATTCTGTATCACTGAGATAGCAATAATTGTGAGGATTAAATAATGTTTTTAAAGAACTTGGAGCTTAGTAAACACTTAAATGTCATTATTTATTTATTTAGAAACACCTGTCCTCATTGATTAGCTGAATCCCAGGTTCAGTGTCTGGTGCCACAGGTGATTAGGATGGTGACAAAGACATCCATTGGAGGGATTTTCCATTTATCCTGCCATGGATTGTGATAGATTTGGCTACCGATGTCGTAAACTAAGAACATAGAGAATGCCATTGGAAGACTATGACATTTTACTTACTGACCTAAATATTTTTACCCCTAAAATTTATAATAGCAGCCATGATGACATAGTAAAAAATTCTCATTTAAGTTGAATCTCATGTACTTCAGACATGGAAGATACTGGGTTTCAGAAATTAGTCAAAAAAAAGAAATCCAGAAAAAGTTGTATGTATAAACTTAAGCTGAATTCCTTTGAAGGCTTATATGAGTAAAAACAGAGATTATTTATCTGCAGAAGTTTTAGTTTTTTGAAGTCGGGCATAGCAATGACCAGTTAGCATCTTTGGAATATCAAGCACAGAGTAGATGTTCAAGTTATTTGCTTGAGAGATTGAGACTGAGGTTGGGATATTCAACCTGCACAAGCCAATCTTCTTTATTCCCTTCCATAATTACAGATGTCAACCCTTAATTCCAGCCTGTAATCTTACAGAGGTACCTTAGTGGCAAGAAAAGCTGAGCCAGTTATTACAATATCATCTGATAGAATCTATATATGCTTTAATGCCATAAATCAATAGCATTATTTTTTATAAAGAGTAACACATTATTATAACTAAAATTAACCTCTGGTGAAGCCTTAAGATCGAATCACTTATCCATGGATAAATGTGTAGACTTTATCTAGGTGATGGTCATACATTTTTGGGGTCATGTCTTCAGATGAGCTCTATTTTGCTTTAGAAATACAGAAGAAAACTTTTTTTTGAGGGGAGTGAGGAACCAGGGTAGCCTAAGTAGGATTTTTAGAAATTATCAAAGTTTAGCTCCCTTATTGATAAGGAAACAGACTTCTATTTTTGGAGAAATAGAAAAGATTACTTCCTCATGTGTCGTTTTTACTTATTTTACTTTTTTGTTCACAGTGATGGATTCATTGTGAAGGTATGTAGAATAATGTTCAGAAGAGCCCAATGATAATGCACCAGAGTGGAGTTATTGGAACACTTAGTGCTTTATTATATGTCTCTATATTGTGTTATTTTGGCAATGTCTTATAGAGAAGGCTTTGGGAAAAGCAGTTAGTCTTATCTGACACAGTGCAACATTATGGTGCCACTAGGATTGTAACTAGAAAATTTTGCAAACAATACTGTAGGGGTGAAAAGAAGAAGGAAATAAACACCAAAAAGGGAGAACTTTTATATTAGAAACTATAGTATATATGATAAAGTAGTTATCAGATGAAGGTGTGGAGAGAGATACTCAAGAGGAAGGAATCACTGGGATCTTGTGAATTTAATGCACCTGTTAGACCTTTACACAAGAAATGAAAGTCTGTAGGAGATGTATTTTAATTTTGTATTTGCTGTCCATAGGCTATTAATTTTGAATTTTTAGAGAAAAAGTGTTCATATGCCTATCAGTCAAGAAATCTAAATATTTACGGAAGTTTGGGTTCTTTGTATGAAAAGGGAGAGTTCTTCTAAGGCTTAGCTTTTGCTTGTCTTTTTTCATTTTAAGTGTCTGATCTTTTTAACATATATTATGGTTCTTCATTTTTAGCAGTTTTACTGTCAAACTCTTTTGCCTTCAGGGAAGATTTACAAACTGCTGCATTCTTCATTGATTTTTATATTATATTTCTTCTACTGCACCTGTTACTATCCTGTAACTGTTTATAGTGGTCAAGGTTTAAAAATTTGAAACCTATTGCTATAGGGAAATTTCTTCTTCATGAAATGAGCTCACCTCTATTGACACACAATAAAAGAACTCAGTTTTTGAGAGCTTCTGCTTTCTTATGAAATATGGATAGACTTTGCTTCTGAAGTGTTTTGGTTTTTTTTTTTTCCTTTTGATATGGAAGAGGAATAAATAGGTATGGTCTTTTAAGACACAGGAATATCCATGTTTATAAAACAAAGGAGAGGAAAATTAAACTCTGAAGCTCTAAATGCGAGAATTCACTAGAAAATAGTTATTTAGATGATGAAAATTTGCCCACCATTCACACTTAATGATATAGAAGTGTTTATGGATTGTATACTGCTTAGGTACTTGGTTTTGCAATTAGTCCTTCTTCAGAATGTTTGTCCCTTTTAACTCCAATACATGGACTGAACACACCATACAATATTCTACATGAAAGAGTGTTTTAGGAGAAAAGACAGAAAACCCAGCAATTATTTCAAGACAATTGTTGAAGGTTTCCACTGTTTCTTTTAAAAGGATGGACTTCAGTTAGTTAGACTTTTCTTTAATGGCTCCAATCAAGTCATCCTTGAAAATGCTTCCGTAGAAAGACATCCATTGAAGGCCAGAAACATCTACAGATGCAATGTGATCCCAAGCAATGAAGCATGTGGCCCTTCATTGGCATTATATGATAACAGGAGGATCTTCTGGCAGAAGAGCTGACTTTTGCTGCGTTCTGCATGCTGCCCCTCCAAACCCATCTTTGATTGGCACCTATGCCCTATTGAAACTGGCATCACACCTTCTGAATGGGCACAGTGCCAGGCTAGCAGATGGGTATGGGCAAAAGCATGCCAGAAACCCAGTATGTGCATCAAGTTTAAGTATTAGGGGCCCAAACTCTCATCCAGGGATATAAAAACTGCAGTCTGTTGAGAGCTTTTTGTGCTTAAGGTTAAAGGACATGCCATTTCTACTCCAGCTTAGAGGTTGATTAATTTTGAAAGTCAAACGGGAGCTCCCGTGGCTGTGTCAGGCAGTTCTATCTTTGGTGAATGAGAATTACTACTTCATGTAGGGAAGAGAAAGTATTGTAATGAAGTTTCCAATGAGAGTGTCTCTCCTGCAAGTGCCTCCAGCACTTAAGCAGCATGCATTCAGTGGAGATGAATATTTCTATTCTCCAGCAGAGCCAGGTGCAATCAAAGCCAGATCTTCAACCTGCTGCAGTAAAGAACCCTAAATTTAGAAAGGGCAGGCAAAGTTTGGAAGAACTCCTTGGTGGCAGCTCTCACCATGAGTTGATGAAGCTTCATGAAAGTGTATAAAGGAGCTGAAGGAAAAAGTCCAAATGAAAAACCTTCAGAATACTTGAGCCTGAAACCAAAAGATCTTTAGCACACCAAAGGAAAAAGTTTGGTGCTTTATCCTCAATGCAGAAATTCTTCTGAATTTTATATCAATAAAAACTTAGTTTACCAAAATGTTAGAATCAACTTAATGCATGAGTAACAAAGTTTTCTATTCTAACATTTATTTCATTGCATGTCTATCATGTATATAAACTTCACTTCTTGAATAATGGATTTTGCATAAAATTGAGTTCTAAATATCATATTCCTTATGATCGTCTCACACCAACTACAGAACTGGGCAAAAAGAAATGGGGGGGCCATCATTCCTTGTGATCGCTTTAATCCCATCCCCTAAATGCCCTTAAATTTACAGAAATGCCTGTCAGGCCAGCTGTGGCCAAGAGAAGCTTTTCCTAATCGCCTTATAGCCATTGCCTTTTCTTTTCCACTGTGTAAACTTTATCTATGGAACAGATTCCATGAGACCGTTGTGAATACTTCAACGTATTCAAAACATATAACTGCCACAAATTAAACTACTAAAACTAAAGCTGGTGCATTGTCACTGCCAAGTAAAGCTGGCACGTCCCTCTGTCAGACTGCGGGAGAGTATGCCATATAGTCCTCAGAAAACACAATTCATCCAGAAGCACTCTTGTCACTTGCTCTGATATTAAAACAGAGAAAGTGACATTAATTAAAGAAGTGACACGAGCCAACAAAGGCAATGAAATTCTAAGCTTTGGCTCATGTGCAGACCTTATTCCAACTTACTCTGCTTAGGTATCGTGGCCATTTCTGGGGTAGTGCGGCTACTTTTCCCCTTCCTCCTCTCATCTCCCCATTCAGAAACATCATTTGCAAGCAACTAAAATTTTATATCCAAGGTTGGACTAGCCAATCGGTGCACTGGTAGTTCTTGCAGGGTTTCCCAGAATCGGAGTGTGATGGCACGTGCTGCATTTACTGCACTTGGTAACTAACTGCGCGAGAAGAACAACAACTAGAGGCAGAGGAGAGCTGGTCTAACAAAAAGGCAAGCCACAGCTAAACGGAGTGGAGTACCTAGATTTGATAGACTGGGAGCTAGGGGAGTCTGGTGCTTGGATGGGTTGTGAAAACAAATGGTGGCTGGTGGCCCTTATGGAAATTCTAACACGCAGACGAGGCAAGCAGGGGGGTACCCCCAACTTTCCTCTCTTTGTTTCCCTGGCATGTTCTTTCACAGTGCCTATCTCATGGTTTCATAGGATTACTGTTTGCATACTCTTGTATTCACCACTACCCCCCAACACTAGATTATAAACTCCTTGCAGGCCTTCTCTCCGAGTGCCAAAGCGAGGCCTTGCATTCAATAGTTTTTCAAAAATGATGGATTGAATTAACTCTAGAACTAGTCTGTTACGGGAAAAAAAATTTGGCCCACCAACTAGGTTATCGGAGATGACATTTTGTGCTGTATATACTATAAGATGCAATATGTGTGTAAGGCCCTGTACTTTTAGAGTTAGAGACATTATTTTGTATGTTTTGGGGGGAGAGAAGTATCTGTTCATTTTCTTTTCAAGTATATTTTTAAAATATAAGAGACCATGTACTTAATCCGTTGATTATAGGATTTATTGGGAAAAGTCTACTTTGCTAATGCGTAGTGTCAGGAGTTAAAAAATGGACTTTGTATTGAAGACAGTTTTGTATCTAGAACAAAACTGTACTGAGTAGCACTTAATTGAATTCATCCAGAAGCACCTAATAGCAGACCTAACAGCAAGTATAAACTTTTGGGGAGGAAATGGATGGATGTTGTTTGTTGTTAAGTGGATTGATTTGTAGGCATGTAACATGCATAAGAAATCTGCTTTGCAAAGAATGTAAACACAACTTTAACATAAAAAAAATTATTGGAATTTCTCTTAATTCAAGTGAACGAAAGGTTTGATGAAGAGTTGTGTACATAGTTGGAAGCTTCTATGTTATGGTTCCTGGGCAGAGGTATTTTGTATTTGAGATCAGGAATTTTCTGTGTAATTAGTCATGAGGTTTCATGTACGTTTTTCATATGAGGCAGACAATGGCTTCAAAGAGACAGCAGTTCTGCAAAGGAGCAAGAAAAGAAGGCCAAAGTTGACACACACGGAGGCAAAACAGTGGAAGAAAAATCAACACGTTTTGCAAAATCAATCATCGAAAATGTGTCAGTGTTCAGGAGACTGTCTTTAATTTGCAATCCAAGTGAAAAAGAGTATTTAAATAGGAGAGGCAGTATTATTGAGCCCAGCATGCCTGCTACCACTTGTTTGACTAGCTCAGAATAGAACACTGAGAGGCAAGGGCTCAAAGTTAAATGAACATTTATACATTTTAAAATCAAATGAAAGATTCAGAGTATATTCATGAATTAAATTTTTTTTTCAGAACCCTAAATTTAATCAGCTGGAATTACTTTTAAAGTGTCATTCTCTTTAACTTTTGGGAATGATGAATTCGCCTTCTAATAGGAATGCTGTATTTTATCATGGAGATGAAACAAACTGTCTTTTGTTAATTATTCCCCAGAGACACTGGCCATTTTTCTCATCTATGCTCAATGTGGAGCAAAAGCAGCTTTCCCCAAATTTATTTTAAGCAAGAGCGATTGGAAGCTACAACATGTATGAAAGAGGCTCGTGGAGAGCATAGCTTCCATTGTAGTAGGTGTTCTGAGTGCCACCTAATGACGTTCTTCGAGGTAATGTTACCAAAGCCTCACTCAGGAGCCCATGAACGGAGAACATAGAAAAGTAGAGAAGAATGAAAGAGCAAATCTGCAGTAAAGAATAGCAGATGAGTCATAATGTGTCTGTGGCATCCAATAACTGCCACGGGTAGTTCTTGAAATCTTTTTTAGGAAATCATTATCAACATCAACTACTACTGAAATCTCTCACATAGTGCGTGCCAAGCTCTGTGTTAAATGCTTTACATGCATTATTTCATTTAATTCTCCCAGTAAACTAATAAGGAAGATACGGAGGCTTAGGGGGAGGTTAAGTAATTTACTTGCATGCCACAGTTTTAGTAATTGTCTCCATCTACATTTGAACTCAGGTCTCTTTGCTCTACTAATTGATGTCCTTTGTCAAAGAACACTTTGAATTTATTGCTAGCCAGAGAAAATAGTTGCAAATGACATGCTTTTGACATGCTCATTTCTAAAATAACTGTGAAATATCTAATTGATAGTATTGGCAGCTAATTTAAGAAATCTGTTAGTGATGATGCTGATAATGGTGTCATTTTCATTCAGATTGACAACTCTGAGGTGTAGAGCATCAGTGATATGTTTTTAATATTAAGTTCACAAAATCTGTGGAAGAACATCTGATATTTATAGTAAATCTAATGCTAAGAGCTGGAAAAATACATTAAAAATGTACTATACTTAGGTCAAACAATATTTTTGTGAAAAAAAGTGAGAATAGTCAACCAATAGTGCATACGAATTAATAAGAAAGATTTGGTAGATTTTTTGCTTTTTGAAAAATGAGTAATTTTATGCATTTGTTTTGAGTCTAATAAGCAGCAGGAAGATCAAAAGAAACCTCTTTAAATCCCTATGATACAATTTTAAATAAGCACCATGTAAAAATAGATACTTTAACAAATACTGGATTATTCGTGACCATGTCTTCTTTTCATTGGATAGTAAAGATATGCTATCGAGAAAACTAGGTCTTTTAAGAGTAAAACAAAACAAAACATTTAGATATGTGGAATCTTGATAAAGAATATGTTTTCGTATAGAATTTGTCCGGATACCAAAATACTTAATTTGTAATAGAAGTATAGTTTTTAGAAAATTATTTAATTCCTTCAAGATACTATTGTATAATAGTGATTTACTACAAATCTATAAATGATTTTATTGAAAAATTGTAGCGTTTCATACAGAGTCATATCTTTAGGTGTTTTTAGTGGAAAAGATATTTAAAAAGTATTGCAATGCTAGTTTTTATGCTGGAATCCCTTTTTCTTTGGAGTATAGACATAGCAAGGGAAAGAATGAATAAAATATCATATTACATTAGAATATTTGTTTTTGAGCACTTACGGTGCTAATGGGGTTATTAATTTCCATTTCTTGAAAATGTGAAGAAAAGCTATTCATTACACCTGATCTTGTTTCTATTAAAAGATCACGTTCCAATTCTAATATAGATCTCCAGTGTCAAATGTATTAACAGTTGAGAATGAGTATTAGTTATGTAAACCTTCCATCTTACAATGTGTTAGGAAGATGGTAAAGGAAAGGTAGAAGACCCATTAAAAAAATCCCCACATGAGACATTTCAAGAAAAAAGCAAAATGAGAAGAAAGCAAAAGAAAGTTGTATATCTAATGAGCATACATTGCCATGTGATGAAAAGGGGAAGAAAAAAATTGTGTAGGCTCGAGCTATAATATCAGAATTTCTACTCCAGCAGAAAGCTTTTGAACAAGTATAACTTCAGAAATTTAGTGTAACATAAATTGAATGCATTATGGAATACTGGTAAAAATAGAGGTTTTTATTGGGAGAAGGATATTTAAGTTCTTTCTGACCCTGAAATTCTGTGAGATCCTGAAAGGTTGTGAGAGATACTGAAACATGGATAGAGGCTTTACGGAAAATTAGTTGTACTATTAATGAACAAGCAAAGCAAATCTGCGTTAGAGAAATATGACCTAAAGAGATCATCAAGAAGAAAAATAATAGCACTATTATCTGTCTATGTAATGTATCTTTGGATGATAAGAATATCACATGAAAAGGTGAAGACCTGCAAAATAGAGACCATAATTAAAGAGAGAAAGATTTCCCTTATTTGAAACCTAATTTCAGCATGAATATTAGAAAGTGTTTCAAAAAGTGAGGGTGGGACTAAAGTCTTTACATAGTAGTTTTTTAAATGAAATATAAATTTTACAATATGATTTAGGAAAGGAGGACAAGAACCATGTTAACCCTTAATTCATAGGCTGAAAATACAAAGACTTCATGATAGCCAAGAGAAATACGGCTATCATTCCAGTATATTACCTGACCAAATTAAATGAGTCTTAAGAGATAGGAGGGAGCATTTGAGGTCTTAGGAAATCTGAAATTATTTTGTAATAGGTTAGCATGAAAATAAAGTACACTTGAAAGTATATAATTGGAAGAGACTTACGAGGTAAATGAATTAAAACGTTAGAAGATTTGATGATACAAAGTACAACCAGTTTAGTGAAAATCGTTATGAACATAGAATTTTATAATGCAGTCCATATTTCTAAAGTAGCTTAATAAACCGTGGTTAGTAATTATGGAGTTAAAAGTTAAGCAAAAAATGTTAAATTGCATTTCAATCCTTCAAGCAAGCTCAAAATGTATCTAGTTAGTAATAATGAAAATATCTAAATCAGAGTGTATCAGTGTTGGGTGTTTGAGAAATAGGTAAATGGATTGAAAAATAGTCTACCATAAAATGAAGTAAATATGAAGTATGTACCACTACCAGTAAGCAACTGGCAAAGAACCACAAGGAAGAGTAACAATATAAATTTACAGAGCATTACAATTGCCAGTTACTGTATTAGATAAAAACAGTCTAAAATCCTTTACAGAGTATCATTGCCAAAAATCCCTTATCAATTGTCAAAGAGAAGTACTTTATTTTTTAAAAATTTTTATTTATTTATTTGAGAGAGAGTGCATGAGCAAGCGGGCACGGGGAAGGGTAGAGGAGGAGGGAGAGGGAGAGAATCTCCAACAGACTCCGTGCTGAGCGTAGAGCCTGACATGCGGCTGTATTTCTCGACCCTGAGACCATGACCTGAGCTGAAATCAAGAGTCAGAAGCTTAACTGACTGAGCCACCCAGGCGCCCCCACCCCAAAAGAGAAGTACTTTAAAGAATAAAATATACCTTAAAAGATCAAAGTTTTTCATGCACATGTAAATAAAGAGTAAAATAAGCAGGATTTTTCTTGTTGTTGTTGTTGTTATTGTTCTACATTCGATAGTAAAATCACTAAAAAGAGCTAAATGAGGACATTATAGAATGGCAGAAATTTAATAAAGCCAAGTGAAAATATAATGATAGAATTTAATATGAGCAGAATGCTGTTTATGCTTAAAGCAAAAGAGAGCAAAAATCTAGCAGACATTTAGTAAGAAATTATTACAAATGTAGTTATGACTGATGTTGTTACAAACTCAGAAGGTAACAAATCAGTTACCTGTAGGTCTTCACAGTTTGTAATGGAGCCTGGTCTGCAGGTGAGATGGGTAGAGTCTCTGGTCCCTCCACCCATGTTTCAACCTGAGCATTTCTGCTTTGGTCTGTGCATTAAGCTTTTGAGGAACATTCTGTCACTAAAAGAGTTTGAAGATAACTGTGCTATAATATTTAATAAGCTACAGAGTTGAATATGCAATTAATAAATAATTTATATTTGGAGGGGATTTAATAACCGTATAGAGAATAAGCTTTTTTTTTTTATAACAACTATGCAAGAACTCACTTTAAAAATTAAGGGTGTGGTGATATAGTAAATATTTTTAAAAATGTAATTTTTATATGTCATAGTCTTGGGATTCACTGCTGGAAATAAATACTAGGATCAACTTGCTTGTTCTGTTTTGGAATTCTCACTGGCATTCTGTCCAGTTTCTATATATCCAAATTGTTTATTGAAGTCCCACCTTCCACTTGAATCCTACTGTTGTTATCCTTTTTGTATTTTTTGCCAGCGTTGTACACTGCGTATTTCTTTTCAAAATCATTTTTTGCCTCTTTGTCATTAAGCATATTCTACTTCATATTATGATTATGTATTGTATCTTTTTGTTATTATTCTAAAATTGATATAGAGAAAAATTTAAAAAAATTTCATCTGTATACATCTCTATGGATTTTACCGTAACACAACAGGGTACAAAATAGGTTCATCATCCCTAAAATCTTCCTTTAGTCACACTCTTTCCTTAGCTCTAACCAGTGGCAACCAATGATCTTTTCTCTGTCACTAAAATTTTGTCTCTTTAAGAATGTATAGAATTCCTACCAATGGGATCATGCAATATGTAACCTTTTGAGACTGGATTTTTTTTACTTAGCATAGTGCTTTTGAAATTCATCTAAGTTGTGTATTCCTGTAGTTCATTTATTTTTATTGCCAGGTAGTATTGTACTGTAAGGATGTACCACAGTTTGTTTATTCTGCCACTGAAGGACATTGGGGTAATGTGATTCCTTCAACTTTGTTCTTTTTCAAAATTATTTTATCTCTTCTAGTTCCTGCCTCTCTGTATACATTTTTAAATCAGTTTACCTGTATTTATTAAAAAAAACAAAAACACAGAACTTTGCTGAAATTTTGGTTGGCATTGACTTAAATTGAAATACAAATTTGGAGGGAATTGACATTTTTACTATGTGGAATGTTCCAATACAGTATGTTTCTCCATTTCTTTAGGTCTTTTATTTCTTTCATCAGCATTTTATAGTTTTTAGCATAATAGGACCTGTACATGTACTGTTAGGTATATATGAAAATTTTGTTTTTCTTTCTAAATTTTTAGTGCTGTTGAAAGTGGCATTGTTTTTATAATTTTGGTTTCCAGTTGTACATTATTAATATATAGAAATACAATTGAGGGTAATCTGATATTTATAGTAAATCTAATGCTAAGAGCTGGAAAAATACATTAAAAATGTATTGTTGAATTAAAATTCAACAGTAAGAAAATGTATTGTTGAATTAAAATAAAGTGGTCCCTATTTGCAGAAGACACAATTATCCATATAGAAAATCCCAATCTGAAAAAAATATCCTAGGATAAATAAGTTTACCAAAGTCATGGGAGATTATCTGTGGAATGGTGATAATGGATATCCTTGACTTGTTCCCAATTTTGGGGAGGAAGCTTTCGGCCTCTCATCATTTAGTATCATGTTAACTTTAGGTTTTTTTGTAGATAGTCTTTATAAAGTTGAGGAAGCTCTCCCCTAGCATACTGAAAGTTTTTTTTTTTTTTTATCATGAATGGGTATTACATTTTGTCAAATGTTTCTGCATCAATTATGATTGTGTGGTTTTTCTTATTCAGACTTCATATGGTGGATAACAGTAGTTTCCTTTTTTTTTTTTTCTTTTTTTGCATCAGCGTCATGAGGGCCATTGGTCTGTAGTTTTTCCTACTGATTTTGTCTGGTTTTGATATCAGGGTAATGCTGGGTTCGTAAAATGAATTGTGAATTATTCCCTCCTTTTCTGCTTTCTGGAAGTGAATATGTGGAATTGGTATTATTCCTTTTTTAAATGTTTTGGAGAACTATGCAGTGAAGTCATTGGGCTTACAGATACTTTTTTCCAGAAGTTTTTTTTTTTTTAACTTGATTTTAATTTGATTAGTAGTTTTAGGACTAATTTGGTTGTTTTTATTTTAGGTAACTTTTGGTAGTTTGTGGTTTTTAGAGAATTGCTCTACTGAATCGAAATTGTCAAATTTATATGTGTAGAGTTGTTCATAATTATACTTTTAATGTATAATTAAAACAGGTTCTATAGTGATATTCCCTCTTTCATTCCTGATGTAGATTATTTCTATCTTTTCTCTTTTTTTTGTCAGTCATGATATGGGTATATCAATTTTACTGAGCATTTCAAAGAAACAGCCTTTGGGTTCATTGATTGACTCCATTGTTTTTCTGTTTCAATTGCATTGATTTCTGTTTTTTCTTTATTATTACCTTCCACTTGATTTGGGTGTAGTTAGCTCTTTTCCTAGTTTTGTTAGGTAGAAACTTACTTGAACCTGTCTTCTTTCGTAGCGTAAGTATTTCATGCTACAGTTTCTAAGCCCTTCTTTGGTGGCATCCTAACATTCTGATATGTTGTAGTTGTCTTATATATTACCACTGTATTCATTGAAAATCCTCCAGACCATATTATAATTTTTACTTCAACTATGAAATATGTTTTAACTGAAGAGAATCAACATTTCCCCAGATATTTACCATTTTTTTATCTTCTTTTATTCTCAATAGTGTGCATTTCCTTGTACAATTTTCTTTTTTTCTGAATATCTTTCTCTAGCAATTCTTATATAGCAGGTCTGCTGACTATGGATTCTTTCAGTTTTTCTTCACTTGAGAATGTCTTTATTTTGCCTTAATGCCTGAAGAAGTTTTTGGTGGATATTGGATTGACAGCTTTTTTTTCCCCCAATACTTCAAACATGTTTCCTCTGGTCTTCATGGTTTCCTCTGGTCTTTCCTCTGGTGTTCATGGTTTCTGATGAAAAATCCAGTCATTTGAGTCATGTTCCTCTCGTTAATGTACTGTTTTACTCTGGCTCCTTTCAAGATTTTTCTTTGTTTTTAGCTTTCAGCCATTTGATTAGATGTATCTGGGCATTGATTTCTTTACATTTATCCTGTTGGGGATTCACTGCACTGTCGGTTTTTATATATATAAAACTTGGGATGTGTCAGCCATTATTTCATCAAATATTTCTTCAGCACCACACTCTTCTTTATGTCTGGAACTCCAGCACCATGAGTGTTAAAATGTTTTGTTGTTGCCTACAGGTTCTTGATGCTCTATGTAATTTTTCAGTATTCTATCTTGCTGCTTTTCAGGTTGGACAATTTTTTTTTAGTCCATCATGAAATTCAGTGTTTCTTTCACATGTGTTCTCCATAATCCTATTGAGCCCATTCATGAATTTCTTTTTTTCTTTTAATTTTTGGTCATTGTGTTTTTCAATTCCAAAATGCCATTTGATTTTCCTTTGTATCTTCTATGTTTTTACTGCACTGGTATGTTTCCATTTATGCCAAATGTGTTTGCCTTTACTTGCTGGAGCATTTTTGTAATAGCTGCTTTAAGGTCTTTGTCAGATAGTTCCAATATCTGTGTATAATTTTGGCATTGTTGGCTTGAATTGGTGTGGTACATTTGTTAACTGAAGTCCATAATTTACATTAATATTCACTTGTACAGTTTTTTGGGTTTTGACAAATGCATAGTATCATGTATCTACCATTATAGTATCATAAAGAATAGTTTCACTGCCCTGAATTTCCCCTGTGTTCCATCTATTTATCCCTCTTCCCCCTGCCCCTAAACCCCTGGAAACCACTGGTTTTCTTACTGTTTATAGTTTTCCCCTTCCCAGAATGGTATATAGTTGGAATCATACATTATGTAGCCATTTCAAACTGGCTTCTTCACTAAGCAATATGCATCTAAGTTACCTCTGTATCTTTTCATGGCTTAGTAGCATGTTTCTTTTTATTGCTGAATATTTCATTATGTGACTATATCACAGATTGCTTATCCATTCACCTGTTAAAGGGCATCTGGGTTGTTTCCTGTTTTGGGCAGTTACGAATAAAGCTGATATAAGCATTCGTGTGTAGGTTTTTGTGTAGACATAGTTTGCCACTCCTTTGGGTGAATACCTAGGAATGTGATTCTTGGATCATGTAGTAAGACTGTGTTTGGCTTTGTAAGAAACTGTTAAACTGTCTTCCAGAGTGGCTATACCATTTTGCAGCAATGAATGAGAGGTCTTTTTCTTTTTGTTTGAATGAGAGTTTCTATTGCTCCATATCCTTGTCAGCATTTGATATGGTCAGTGTTTTGGATTTCAGCCATTCTAATAAACGTGTAATTTTATCTTATTGTTGTTCTAATTTGCAATTCCCTGGTGACATAAGATGTATATCATCTTTTCATACACTTACTTGCCATCTGTATATCATCTTTGTGGAGATATTTATTCAGATCTTTTGCCTATTTATAGGTGGGTTGTTGATTTTCTTATTGTTGAATTTTAAGAGTTCTTTGTATATTTAGGATGTGAGTACTGTTTATCAGGTGTGTGTTTTGCAAATATTTTCTCTCAGACTGTGGGTGGTTTTTCTCATTCTATTAATAGTGTATTGCAAGGCAGAAATTTTCAGTTTTAATGAAATCCAACTAATCAGTTTTTTTCTTTCCTAGATTATGCTTTTGGTGTTGTATTTAAAAACATATCACCATAGTTCACCTAGATTTTCACCCATGTTATATTCTAGAAGTTTTATAATTTTGTTTTATATTTAGGCCTGTGAACCATTTTGAGTTAATATTTATGTAAGGCCAGTGTCTACATTCAGTTTTTTGTATGAGGATGTCCAATTCCAGTGCTGTTTGCTAAGATTACCATTACTCTCTTAAATTGCCTGTGTTCCTTTGTAAAATCAGTTGGCTGTATTTGTGTGAGCCTATTTCTGGACTCTTTATTCTGATCTGTTGATCTCTGTCTATTCTTATGAAACGGACACACTGTCTTAATTATTGTAGCTTTATAGAAAGTCCTGAAGTTGAGTCCTGTCAGTCCTGTGACTTTGTTCTCCTTCTTCAGTATTGTGTTGGCTTTTTTGAATCTTTTGCTTTTCCATATAAACTTTAAAATCAGTATGTCAATATACACAAAATAACTTGGTGGTATTTTCAGTAGGATTGCATTGCATCTATAGGTGCAGTTGGGAAGGCTGATATTTTAAGAATATGAGTCTTTTATCCATGAACAGGGAATATTTATCCACATATTTTAGATCTTTGATTTCTTTCATCAGACTTTTGCAGTTTTCCTCATATAGATATTGTACATATTTTGTTGGATTATACCTAAGTATTTTTGAAGCTTTTTTCAGCTATATTGAGATATAGTTGACAAAGAAAATTGTAGTATATTTAAAGTATACAATATAATGTTTTGATATTCATACACATTGTGTAAGGATTCCCACAGTTAACACATACGTCACCTCACACATTTGCTTTTTGTTTTTGTTGAGAACACTTATGTTCAGCTTTCTTAACAAATTTCAATTATACATTACAGTATTATCAACTGTAGTCACTATATTATACATTAGATCCTCAGACCTTATTCATCTTATAGCTGAAAGTTTATAACTTTTTGCCAGTCTATCCCTATTTCCCCCACTTCTCAGCCCCTGGCATCCACCATTCTACTTTCTGTTTTTATGAGTTTGACTTTACTTTTTTAAAATTCCACATATAAATGATACCATGTAGTATTTGTCTTGCTCTGTCTGGTTTATTTCATTCAGCATAATGCCCTCCAGTTTCATTCATGTTGTCACCCATGGCAGGATTTCCATTTTATAAGGGTGAATAATTATATAGGCTGAATAATATTCCATTGTATATATATTCTTTATCCACTCACCCATTGACAGACACTTAGATTATTTCCATGTGTTGGCCATGTGAATAATGCTGCTGTGAACATGGGAGTGCAGATATCTCTTCAGGATAATTATTTTATTTTCTTTGGATATATACCCGGAAATGGAATTGTTGGATCATATGGTAGTTCTGTTTTTAATTTCTCAAGGAACCTCCATACTGGTTCCATAGTGGCTGTACCAATTTACATCCCTCCCAACAGTCTAAAAGTGTTTCCTTTTTTCTATAGCTTCAGTAGCATTTTCTATTTGTCTTTTTTATGATGGCCATTCTAACAGGCATGAGGTGAAAATCTCGTTGGGATTTCAATTTACATTTCTCTGATTAGTGATAATGAGCACCTTTCCTTGTACCTATTGGCCATTTGGATGGCTTCTTGGAAAACCAAGTATTCAGCTCCTTTGCCTATTTTAAAATTAGGTTATCTGGTTTTTGGTATTGAGTTGTATGAATTCTTGTATATTTTGATACCAATCCCTCATTGGATATGTGGTTTGCAAATGTTTTCTGCCATTTCATGCATTGCTTTTCCATTTTGTGGATGGTTTCCTCTGTTGTGCAGAAGTTTTTAAGTTAGATGTAGTCCCACTTGTTTATTTTTGCTTTTATTGACTTGCTTTTGATGTGAAATCCAAAATATCATTACCAAGATGAATATCAAGGAGCATACTCCTACATTTTCTTCTAGGTATTTTATGGTTTCAGGTCTTACACTCAAGTCTTTAAATCCATTTTGAGTTGATTTTTGTGTATAGTATAAGATTGGGATTCAGTTTAATTACTTTTCATGTGGCTACCCAGTGTTCCTAACACCATTTATTGAAGAGCCTATTCTTTCCTCATTGTAATACTTGGCTTCTTTGTCAAAAATTAATTGACCATGAAGGCATGGGTTTATTTCTGGGCTATTATTAGATATCATTGATTTATATGTCTGTTTTTGTGCCAATACCATGCTGTTTTGATTAATATAGCTTTGTAATGTCGTTTGAAATCAGAAATGTGATGCCTCCAGCTTTGTTCTTCTTACTCAAAATGCTTTGGCTATTTAGGGTCTTCTGTGGTTCCATATAAGTTTTAGGATTTTCTGTGAAACAGCCATTGGAATTTTGATAGGGATTGCACAGCAATCTGTAGATTGCTTTGGGTAGTGTGGACATTTTAATAATAATAATTGAATTAATATTAACGGACTGTCTTTCTATTTATTGGGTCTTCTTCCATTTCTTTTATTGATGTTTTATGGTTTTCAGTGTACAGATTTTTCATGTCCTTGGTTAGATTTATTCCTAAATAATGTATTCTTTTTGATGCTATTGTAAATGGGATTGTTTTCTAAATTTCTCTTTCCAATAGCTCATTGTTAGTGTACAGAAACACAACTGATTTTTGTGTATTGGTTTTGTATCCTGCAACTTCACTGTGTTTATTAGTTCTAGTAGTTGTTTTGTGGAGTCCTTCAGGGTTTCTCTATATAATAGTGTGTCATTGACACAGACAATTTTACTTTTTTTCTATTTGGATGATGCCTTTTATTTCTTTTTTCTTGCCAGTTGCTCTGGCTAGGATTTCCAGTACTATATTGAGTAAAAGTGGTTGAGAATGGGTGTCTTTGTCTTGTTTCTGATCTTAAAAGAAAAGCTTTAAAAAGCTTTCACAGTTTGGTATGATGTCAGATATTGGCTTCTCATAGTTGGCTTTTATTATATTGAGGTATGTTCTTTGTGTACCCAAATTTTTGAGAGGTTTTTATCATGAAAGGATGTTGGATTTTGTCAGATGCTTTTTTGGTATCTATTGCCATGATCTTATGACTTTTATTCTCCATTTTGTCAACGTGTGGATTGCATCGATTGATTTGCATATGTTGAACCATCCTTGCATTTCAAAAATAAATCCTACTTGGTCATGGTGTATGAACATTTAATATACTGTTGAATTCATTTTGCTAATATTTTGTTGAGTATTTTTATATATATGTTCATCAGGGACATTGGCCTGCAATGTTTTTTTTCTTGGAGTGTCCTTGTCTGGCTTCACCTTTTCTATTGTCTTCCCAGTCTCTCATTTATTTCCAATTTAATATTTGTTAGGTCCTTCTTTCTACTAAATTTGAGCTTTGTTTGTTCTTTTTCTATTTCCTTGATGTATAAAGTTAGGTTGTTTATTTTAGATTTTTCTTTTTTCTTAGCGTACAAATTGTTATAAACTTTCCTCTTAGAACTGCTTTTGCTACATTCCATGAGTATTGGTATGTTGTGTTTTCATTTTCATTTGTTTCAAGTTTTTTTAACTGGAAAGTGTACTTTATTTTTTATTTTTTAAATTTTTTTATTTGAGTATAGTTGGCACCAACGTTACATTAGTTTCAGGTGTACAACATAGTGATTCAACTTCTTTATAGGTTATGATGTGCTTACCGCAAGTGTAGCTACCTCTGTCAAGATACGGTGCTATACAGTACTATTGACTGCATTCCCTATGCTTGCCTTTTACTCCCATGACTTAGTCATTCTATAACTGAAAGTCTGTATCTCCCGCTCCCCTTCATCCATTTTGCCCATACCCCCACCCGCATTCCCTCTAGCAACCATTACTTTCTTCTCTGTATTTATAGGTCTGATTCTGCATTTTGTTTTGTTTATTCTTTTTTTTATATTACACATATGAGTGAAATTATATGGTATTTTTCATTCTCTTATTTCACTTAGCATCATAACCTCCAGGTCCATCCATGTTTTGCAAATAGCACAATCATCCTTTTTTATGGCTATGTAATATTTGTGTGTGTGTGTGTGTGTGTGTGTGTGTACCATATCTTCCTTACCCATTCAACCATTGATGGACACTTAGATTGCGTCCATATCTTGGCTATTGCAAATAATGCTGCAATAAACATAGAGTTGCATATACTTTTTTGAATTAGCGTTTGCATTTCCCAGTAGTGGAATTATTTCCATTTTTAATTCTTTGAAGAACCTCCATACTGTTTTCCACAGTGGCTGTACCAATTTATATTCCCACCAACAGTGTGTGAAAATTTCTTTTTCTCTCCATCCTTGCCAACATTTGTTATTTCTTGTTTTGACTTTAGCCATTCTGACAGTTAATAAGGTGACATCTCATTGTGGTTTTGATTTGTATTTCCCTGATGATTAGTGATGTTGAGCATCTTTTCATGTGTCTGTTGGACATCTGTGTCTTCTTGGAAAAATGTCTGTCTAGGTCCTCTGCTCATTTTAATCAGATTGTGTGTGTGTGTGTGTGTGTGTGTGTGTGTGTTGAGTTGTATGTTACTTTTTTCCTTTTTTAATTCTTTAAGCCATTGGTCAGTCAGGAGCATGTTGGTCAGTCTCCATATTTTTGTGAATTTTCCAGTTTTCCTCCTGTAATTGATACCTGCTTTCATACCAGTGTGGTCAGAAGAGATACCGAATATGATTTCAACTTCTTAAATTTGTTTTAAGAAATTTAGTCTTTTCTTGTCACTTAACCTGATTTATCTTGAAGAGTGTTCCATATGTGCTTGAGAAGAATGTGTATCCTGCTATTGGAAGGTCTGTTCTGTATATGTCTGTTAGGTCCATCTTGTTTAACATATGATTGAAGTCCAGTGTTTTTTAATTGACTTTTTGTCTGATGATTTATTCAGTGTTGCAATTAGGATATTGAAACCCCCTAATATCCTGGTATTGCTGTTTCCTCTTTCAGATATGTTAATATTTGCTTTCTATATTTAGGTGCACCTATGTTGGGTACATAAATCTTTATAATTGTTATAGTCTCTTGATTAATTGATCCTTTTATCATTACATTGTCTTGTTACAGTTTTTGGTTTAAAGTGTATTTTGTTTGCTGTAGTACAGTTTCCCCTGCTTTCGTTTCCATTGACATAAAACATCTTTCTTTTTCATCCCTTCACTTCCAGTCTCTGTATGTCTTTAAAGCTGAAGAGAATCTCTTTTAGGCATTATATAGTTGGATCTTGTTTTTTTTTTTTTTTAATATTCAACCATTCTGTGTGTTTCGATTGGAGAATTCAGTCCATTTACATTTAAAGTAATTATTGATGGGTATGGACTCACTACTGCCATTTTGGTAGTTGTTTGTTGTTTTCTGGCTGTTTTATAGTTCATTTTCTTCTTCTCTAGCTCTCCTCTGTGAATTGACTTTTTTCATAGTGGTATGCTTAATTGCTTTATTTTTTGTGTATCTCCTATAAGTTTTTGTTTATTAATTACCATGAGGCTTATGTAAAACACGTACTTATAACACTCTGTTTTAAGCTGGTAATAACTTTGAACATATTGATAAGATCTACATTTTTACACTCTCTTTCCCCAGATTGTATGTTCTTATTGTCAAAATTTACATGTTTTTGTTGTGTTTATTCATTAACAAATTATTACAGTTTTTTTATAGTTTTGTCTTTTAACCTTTATGCTACAGTTGTAAGTGATTTGCCATCTATTATTACAATCTTAGCATATTCTGAATTTAGCTGTATATTTTACCAATGAGTTTTATACTTTCATATATGTTCACTTTGAAAATTAATGTCCTTTTGTTTCAACTTAAGCACTCCCTTTAACATTTCTTGTGAGGTGAGTCTAGTTGATATAAACTCCTTTAGCTTTTGTTTGAGAAACACTTTATCTCACCATTAATTGTGAAGGATAAATTTGCAACTAGAGGATTGTTGGTTGGCAGGTTTTTGGTTCCCCCCACCCCCAGCGTTTTGAATATATATCATCCCACTCTTTTCTGTCCTGCAAGACAGGATACTATTAGATTAATAGGAGTTCTCCTGTACATACAAAGTTGTTTTGCTGTGTGTTTTTTTTTTTTAAGATTTAAAAAATTTTTTTTTATTTGACAGAGACACAGTTGAGAGAGGGAACACACACAAGCGGGGGGAGTGGGAGAGGGAGAAGCAAGCTTCCTGCAGAGCAGGGAGCCCAGTGCGGGGCTCGAACCCGGGACCCTGGGATCATGACCTGAGCCGAAGGCAGATGCTTAATGACTGAGCCACCCAGGTGCCCCTGTTTTGCTGCTTTTAAGATTCTGTCCTTGTCTGTAACTTTTGACAGTTTAATAATAATGTGTCTCAGTGTGGGTATTCTTAGATTCGTATTGTTTGGTACTGTGCTACTTGGATATGGATGTCTGTTTCTTTCCGGAGGTTTAGGAAGTTTTCAGCCATTACTTCTTTGAATAAGCTTTCTGCTCCTTTCTCTTTTCTCCTTCAGGGACCCTTATAGTGTATATAATTGTCGGCTTGATGGTATCCCATAAGTCCCTTAAGCTGTCTTCACTCTTTTTCATTCTTTTTTTTCTTGTTGTTTCTCCAATTTTATGAGTTCAGTTGCCCTTTGAGTTCACTGATCCTTTCTTCCATTTGATCTAGTCTGCTGTTGAACCAACCTCTCTATTGAATTTTTTGCACTTTTTAGCCAAAAGAGTCTGAGAAGCAATCTCTATTGAATTTTTTGTTCAGTTATGTTCTACAGCTCTATAATTTGTTTCGTGTTTTGAAATTTTTTTGTTTCTTTGTTGAAATCTTACTTTATTCATACATTGCTCTCTCTTGAGCTCATTAATCATTTTTATGACCATTATTTTGAACTATCAGGTAAACCACTTATCTCCTTTTCATAAAGATCTGTTTCTAGAGACTTACCTTGTTTTTTTTTTTTTTTTTTGGTTTGTTTGTTTGTTTGGAAATATTCAACTGTTTCTTCATTTTCCTTGATTCTCTTTGTTGGTTTCTGTGCATTAGAACAGCCACTTCTTCCAGATATGACATAGTGGTCTTGTGTAGGAAATGAATCTCCTACTTCAGTGTTCAAGCTGATTGTCCTAGCTGCATTTTTTGTTTTTAGTAGCCCGCAGTACCTGAGAGTGTGCCAAGACCTGTCAGTGTTCCAAAGAGGAGGATCACAGTGAGTGTCCCTTATGATATATATTTTTCTCATTACCCTGATGTGTAGGAGTAGCTCAGCAAGTTTCTGAATCTTTTTCAGAAGGAATTGTTCCATGTGTGGCGGTACATTTGCATTCTTGGGTAGAGGGGAACTCAGGAGCCTCCTATGTCACCATCTTGGGTACTCCTCCATTTTCTTAAAATAAAAATTTAATTTCTTTAAAAATTTTTTTTTTCTTCCAAGATTTTATTTAAATTCAAGTTAGTTAATATATATTGTAGTATTAGTTTCAGGAGTAGAATTTAGTAATTCATCACTTACATATAACACCCAGTGCTTATCACAAGTGTCCTCCTTAATGCCCATCACCCATTTAGCCCATTTCTCCCCACCTCCCCTCCAACAACCCTCAGTTCTCTATAGTTAAGAGTCTCTTGGGGCGCCTGGGTGGCTCATTCGTTAAGCGTCTGCCTTCAGCTCAGGTCATGATCCCAGGGTCCTGGGATCGAGCTCCACATCGGGCTCCCTGCTCCACAGGAAGCCTGCTTCTCCCTCTCCCACTCCCCCTGCTTGTGTTCCCTCTCTCGCTGTGTCTGTCAAATAAATAAAATCTTAAAAAAAAAAAAGAGTCTCTTATGGTTTGCCTCCCTCTCTGTTTTTATCTTATTTTATTTTTCCTACCCTTCTCCTGTGTTCGTCTGTTTTGTTTCTTAAATTTGATGTATGAGTGAAATCATATACTTGTCTTTCTCTGACTGACTTATTTTGCTTAGCATAAAACACACTAGTTCCATCCATGTTGCATATGGTAAGATTTCATTCTTTTTGATGACTGAGTAATATTCCGTGTGTGTGTGTGTGTGTGTGTGTGTGTGTGTGTGTGTGTGTGTGTACACACACATATATATATATCACATTTTCTTTATCCATTCATTAATCGATGGGCATCTAGGCTCTTTCCATAATTTGGCTGTTATTGATAGTGCTGCTATAAACACTTGGGCGCATGTTGCCTTTTTGAATCGGTATTTTTGTAAAAAATATTTTGTAAAAAAAAAAATTCAGGGTAAATACCTAGTAGTACAATTGCTGGATCATAGGGTAGCTCTATTTTTAACTTTCTGAGGAACCTCCATACTGTTTTCCAGAGTGGCTGCACCAGCTTGCATTCCACCAGCAATGCAAGAGGGTTCCCCTTTCTCCACATCCTCACCAGCACCTGTTGTTTCCTGTGTTGTTGATTTTAGCCTTTCTGACAGGTGTGAGGTGATATCTCATTGTAGTTTTGATTTGTATTTCCCTGATGATGAGTGATATTGAGCATTTTCTCATGTGTCTGTTACCATTTGTATGTCTTCTTTGGAGAAATGTCTGCTCATGTCTTCTGCCCATTTCTTAACTGGATTATTTATTTTTGGGGATGTTGAGTTTGATAAGTTCTTTATAGATTTTGGATACTAGCCCTTTATCCGATATGTCATTTTATAAATATCTTCTCCTATTCTGTAGGTTGACCTTTAGTTTTGTTGATAGTTCCTTCACTGTGAAGAAGTTTTTTATCTTGGTGAAGTCCCAGTAGTTTACTTTTGCTTTTATTTCCCTTGCCTCTGGTGACGTGTCTAGTAAGAAGTTGCTACAGCTGAGGTCAAAGAGCTTATTCCCTGTGCTCTCCTCCAGGATTTTGATGTCTCACATTTAGGTCTTTCATTTCTTTCTAATTTATTTTTTATTTAGTTTTGTAAGAAAGTGGTCTAGTTTTCTCAGCACCATTTGTTGAAGAGACTCTCTTTTTCCCATTGGATATTCTTTCCTGCTTTGCCAAAGATTAGTTGACCATAGAGCTGTGGGTCCATTTCTAGGTTCTCTATTCTGTTCCATTCTGTGTGTCTGTTTTTGTGCCAGTACCATACTACCTTGATGTGATTACAGTTTTGTAATACAGCTTGAAGTCCAGAATTGTGATGCCTCCAGCTTTGATTTTCTTTTTCAACATTGCTTTGGCTATTCAGGGTCTTTTCTGGTTCCATACAAATTTTAGAATTGTTTATTCTAGCTCTGTGAAAAATGCTGGTATTATTTTGGTAGGGATTGCATTGAATGTGTAGATTACTTTGGGTAGTACAGACATTTTAACAATATTTGTCCTTCTAATCCATGAGCATGGGATGTTTTTCCATTTGTGTCTTCTTCAATTCCTTTCATAAATGTTCTGTAGTTTTCAGAGTACAGATCCTTTACCTCTTTTGTTAGGCTTATTCCTAGGTACCTTACTGTTTTTGGTGCAGTAGTAAATAGGATCAATTCCTTGATTTCTCTTTCTGCTGCTTCATTATTGATGTATAGAAAGGCAACAGATTTCTGCACATTGATTTTGTATCCTATGACTTTGCTGAGTTCATGGATCAGCAGCAATTTTTTGTGGAGTCTTCCAAGTTTTCTACATTGAGTATCATGTCATCTGCGAATAGTGAAGGTTTGACCTCTTCCTTGCTGATTTGGATGTCTTTTATTTCTTTTTGTTGTCTGCTGAGGCTAGGACTTTCAGTACTATGTTGAACAACAGTGGTGAGAGTAGGCATCCTTGTGTTCCTGACATTAGGGGAAAATCAGATTTCTCCATTGAGGATGATATTAGCTGGGGGTCTTTCATATATGACCTTTATGATCCTGAGGTGTGTTCCTTCTATCCCTACTTTGAGGATTTTTATCAAGAAAGGATGCTGTATTTTGTCAGATGCTTTTTCCACATCTATTGAGAGGATCATATGGTTCTTACCCTTTCTTTTATTTATGTGGAATATTGCATTGATTGATTTGCAGATATTGAACCACCTCTGCAGCCCAGGAATAAATCACACTCGATCGTGGTGAATAATCCTTTTAATGGCTGTTAGATTCAGTTAGCCAGTATCTTTTGAGAATTTTTGTATCCATGTTCATCAAGTTTATTGGTCTATAATTCTCCTTTTTAGTGGGTTTGCTGTCTGGTTTTGGAATCAAAGTAATGCTGTCCTCATAGAATGAATTTGGGAGTTTTCCTTCCATTTCTAGGAGAACAGTATTAATTCTTCTTTAAATATCTGGTAGAATTCCCCTGGGAAGCTATCAGTTGTGGACTCAGGAGATTTTTGATTACTGACTTAATTTCTTTGCTGGTTATGGGTCTATTCAAATTCTCTATTTTTTCCTGTTTCAGTTTCATAGTTTATATGTTTCTAGGAATTTATCCATTTCTTCCAGATTGCCCAATTTGTTGGCATGTAATTGTTCATAATACTCTCGTATTTCTGTGGCATTGGTTGTGATCTCTTTCAATCATGATTTTATTTATTTAGGTCCTTCATCTTTTCTATTTGATAAGTCTGGCTTAGGGGTTTATCAATTTTGTTAATTCTTTCAAAGAACCAGCTCCTAGTTTCATTGATCTGTTCTGTTTTTTTTCTATATCATTTATTTCTGCTCTAATATTTACTATTTCCCTTCTGCTGCTTTTAGGCTTTATTTGCTGTTCTTTTTCCAGCTCCTATAGGTGTAAGGTTAGGTTGTGTGTATTTGTGACTTTTCTTGATTCTCGAAGAAGGCCTGTATTGCCATATCCTTCCCTCTTATGACCACCTTTGCTGCATCCCAAAGGTTTCAGAGTGTCTTGTTTTCATTTTCATTTGCTTACATGTATTTTTTATTTCTTCTTCAATTTCCTGGTTAACCCATTCATTCTTTAGTAAGATGTTCTTTAACCTCCATGTATTTGAGGTCTTTCCAAATTTTTTCTTGTGATTAACTTTGAGTTTCATAACATTGTGGTCTGAAAATATGCATGGTATGATCGCAATCTTTTTGTACTGGTTGAGGGCTGATTTGTGACACAATATTTGATCTATTCTGGAGAATGTTCCAGTTACACTAGAAAAGAATGTGTATTCTGCTGCTTTAGAATGAAATACTCTGAATATATCTGTAAAGTTCATCTTGTCCAGTGTGTCATTGAAAGCCCTTGTTTCGTGTTGATCTTCTGCTTAGATGGTCGTCCGTTGCTGTGAGTGGGATGTTAAAGTCCCCTTCTATTATTGCGTTATTATCAGTGAGTTTCTTTAAGTTTGTTATTAATTGATTTATATATATGGCTGCTTCCAAGTTGGGGGCATAAGTATTTACAATTGTTAGATCATCTTGTTGGATAGACCCCTTTACTATTATATAGTGCCTTTCTTCATCTCTTATTACAGCCCTTGGTTTAAAATCTAGTTTGTCTGATATAAGTATGGCTATTCCAGCTTTGTTTGATGTCCATGAGCATTGATAGATGGTTCTCCACTCACTCACTTTCAATCTGGAGGTTTCTGTCGGTCTAAAATGAGTCTTTTGTAAGCAGCATATTGATGGGTCTTGTTTTTTTTAATGCATTCTAATACCCTATATCTTTTGATTAGAACATTTAGTCCATTTACATTCAGAATGATTATTAATAGATATGAATGCAGTGCCATTGTGTTACCTGTAAAGTCAATGTTCCTGTAGATTGTCTTTGTTGCTTTTGGTCTCTTTCCCCTCAAAGCGTCCCCTTTAATATTTCTTTCAGAGCTGGTGTAGTGTTCATGAACTCCTTTAATTTTTGATTGTCTTGGAAACTCTTTGTCTCTCCTTCTATTCTGAATGACAGCCTTGCTGGATAAAGTATTCTTGGCTGCATATTTTTCCTAGTAACATGTTGAATATATCATGCCACTTTTCTTATGTCTTGCCAAGTTTCTGTGGACAGATCTGCTGCTAACCTTATTTGTCTACCCTTGTAGGTTAAGGACCTTTTTTCTCTAGCTACTTTCAGAATTCTTTATCTTTGTATTGTTCAAGTTTCACTATGATATGCCTTGATGTTGACCTATTTGTTGATTTTGAGGGGGAGATCTCTGTGCCTCTTGGACTTGAATGACTGTTTCCTTCCCCAGGTTAGGGAAGTTCTCAGCTACAGTTCATTCAAATAAGCTTTCTGCCCCCTTTTTCCACTCTTCTTCTTTTGGGACTCCTATGATATGGATATTATTGTGCTTTATGGAATTGGTAAGTTCCCTAAGCCTGTAGTCATGATCTAATGGTTTTCTTTCCCTCTTCAACTTCATCATTTTCCATAATTTTATCTTCCGTATCACTGTTTATTCCTCTGCTTCTTCCATCCTTGTTGGAATTACATCCAGTCAGTTTTACATCTCAGTTACAGCATTTGTATTTCAGCCTGACTAGTTTTTACATCTTTTATCTCTGCAGCAAGAATTTCTCTGGTGTCTTCTCTGTTTTTTTCAAGCCCAACTGGTATTCTTATGACTGTTGTTCTAAAATCTTGTTCACCTAGATATATTGCTTATGTCTGTTTTGAGCCTGGCCGTGTTTATGATTTCTTGTTGATCTTTCTTTTGGGGAGAATTCCTCCATTTTGTCATTATGTCTAGGTTTCTGTCTTTTGTGTGTTATGAAAGCTTGTCATGTTTCCCGCTCCTCAGAACAATACTATATTAAAAAGGGGTCATATACTGTCCAGGCCCTGGTACTTCAGGAAGTGTTTGTTTTGGCTACTCTTTCCCACAGGTCAGTTATCTGCAGAGTCCCTTCTTGCAGTGGGGATGTTTGGGCCTTTAACTAGGTGTGCTTTGACTTGTTAAGATAAACCTGATTTGGAAAAAAAAAAAAAAGTGTCTGTGCCTGGGTGGTTCTGTTGGTTAAGCATCTTGATTTCACCTCAGGTCATGATCTCAGGGTTGTGAGATCAAGCCCCATGTTGGGCTCCACACTGAGCATGGAGCCTGCTTAAGGGTCTCTCTCTCCCTCTCTGTGTCTCCATCCCCCACCCCTCTTAAAAAAAAAAAATCCTGGCCCAAAAAAAACAAAAAAAAGTAAAAGGAACAAAAAAAGAAACAGACAAAAAATTATAAGTCTGCTTCCAAAGAAAAAGAAAGAAAAAAGAAGCCTGACCCATTAAAAAGTAAGAAACCAACAGAAAACTATAAGCTTGAGTCCAAAGAAAAAAGAAGGGGGAAAAAAAAAGAAAGAAAAGGGAAAGCCTAGTCCTATTTTCACCAGAACTGAAGCTGATGCTTTGGAGCACTCTGTGATCAGTATACTTGGTACATGCAGTGGGCCTGTGTTAGTCCTCTATGGGAGAGGCCTGCTTTGCTGGCTCACAGTCAGACCTGCCCTATTAAAAATGCCCCTGCAAGGTGCAGAAGGGCAGGGTTTGGTGTAAGTGGCTGCACCCTCCACTGGGGGTGCTGTGTTGCTCACTGATGTCGGACTGTGCTGGTGGGCGAGGGGTGGGTGGAATATGGCAATGCCCTGCCCTTTAGTCCCAGGAAGGGGAACTCGCAGCCCCTGCTGCTCAGGAAGCCCTCACAGAAAAGCAAACAATCTCCCCTCCTGTTGCCCAGGCCTCCTTCAGATGCCTGCCCTCAACCTATCCATGCCTGGGCCTTCAGCATGCCCCACACCAGAGTTCTCCTGTGTTTTTATCTCTGGTGCACAGCTGGGATTTCAAAACTCCAAATCTTAAAGGACCCAGCAAGGTGTGGACCTGTCCCCCTCCTCCAAGAGAAGAGCCTCGCAATGCTGTTCCTGGAGCCACTCTGTCATAGAGAAAGCAGTCGCCCGGGCATTCAGGTGCCTGGAGTCTATGATGAAGTACTGGGGAAAGCTACAACCAGGTTATTGGCCCTCTGTGCACTCTTCCTGTCCCCTGCTATTAAATGGCCACTCAGTGGTGCCCACTGGGTCCCTTGTCCTTGGAGAGACAATATACCCTCTTCCAAATATACCCTAGGAGGGGGAACATTTTTTCCCAGTGCTACCCAGGGCATCCCCACACTGCACTGTCTGCCATCCACTCCCTGGAGCACTACCGTCTGCCTGGCTTGATTCTGGCAAGTGGCATAGACTCCTAAAACCTCAGAGTTTGAGCTCCACTGTTGGCAAAAATCTTGCCATAGTTCCTCTTGATTACCCAGTCAATGGTCCTAGGGAAGTTTTTCTTGTGCAAACCTGTTGTGCTGTTCTCTTTTGCCTTCTTTCCCTGTCCTCTCTCCACAAAAAGGGCTCCCACCCCCTACCTGGCAACATGGCTTTTCTCTCCCCCAATTCACATCTCTGAACCTTATAGCCTCCATGTTCTTTCCCTCTAATTGTGCAGACTGTTCTCTTAATCCTCAGATCTGTTTCCTAGTTGTTCAAAATGTTTTGTGCCAATCTAGCTGTGTTTGAGGGACAAGGCAAGATCAGGCCCCCCCCAAAACTACACCACCATCTTAACTCCTCAAAATTTAATTTCTAAGTACTACTTTCATTCATTAAATTATTCATCAAATATTTAATGAATGCTTGCTAGACCCTATTTGAGGTTCTTGGGACACATCTAAATAAAACCAAGTCTTTCTGTCTTTGTGAAGTTTACATTATCAGAGAAAAACAAGTAATAAATATGTAACTATATGCTAAATACTTTCAATATGATATTCTTAGTATTATTCAGTCCTATATATTTTCTAAATTCCTTTATGATTTCTTCTTTGGCCTGGGGTCTAGGCATTATGGTCACATAATGTAGCTTAATAATCCTTATTCGTTGATAATTTGAGAAAGCCTGCTTCCTGAGTGAAATTATGGACAGTTCAATTGTTTTATGTTTGAAAAGAATGTATGTTCTTTAGTTATTTTATGTGGCCTTTAGATAAAAACTGTTAACTGTATTATTTCAACTTATTTTTGTCTGCTTGCCTATACATTATGGATTTGTTTTAAAATCTTCCATGATTTTTGTGTTTTGTCATTTTTTTCCTATAATTGTGATGGTTTTTTATTTCTGCATTAAAGTACATTATCAGATGCTTTCAAGTTCATAAATTTAGTCTTTCCAATGAATCTTTTTTTCCATTGAATCATTTTCTTAATGATTAGGTTGGACTAACTTTATATCTAGTAATTCTTCTTTCCTGAGATTTCTATAATTTTGAAAACTAATATTCCGGCCTTTTTTTCAGCCTGTTTTGGCTAGTTTATCTTTTTATTTTCTCTGCATCACTAGGTTTTAGTTGTGTCTCATAAATAGTGTACGTTTATTTTTCTAATGATCTTATGGTTTCTTATCTGGTGAATTTAGTCTACTCAAATTTATTACGATTACTGGCATTTTTTTTTTTCACATCTAAGGTGTCTGTGATTTTAAGATACATCACTATTTTATATACATATGTTGAGTCTCCACTAGATGCTTAAAAGTTAATAATTTTCTTCCTCTTGAATCATTCTTTTTGTGTTTATGTAAGATCTGCTTTATATTTAATACCTAATAGTGTGCGTTAAACTATGACACGATACCTTTAAAATAGCCTTACATATGGAACTCGTAGAGCACTCAGTGTTGCAATCCTACCTTAAGGAACATTTTTTTCAAGTTTACTATCAAGTTTATGTCCCACTTTTCTGTTTTGGGCTGGTTAATTTTTCTACATGCACAAATCATTGTAAATGACAATTAAATATAACAATACTACCAGGCAATGTACATGACTCAACTGAAGTGAAGACAAATAGACAACCTGGGACTAGCTTTGTGACTCTATGGGCAGTGAAACTGTCAAACTGCTATGTGGTCAGCAGCAACTGTATGATGTCTTCAGTTATTAGATGCATTCAAATTTCAGAGGTAATAAAATATGAAAAACTTGGTGAAAAATTGATATAAAATTGATAATATATTTCACTTACCGTATTTTATATTTACCCTGCCTTTTTTTAAAAGAACCTATTCTTTCCTGATCTTCTATTAGATTTTTAGGTTTTCTTTATTCTTTTTTTCTTTACTGATCTTGAAGTTCTGAATTTTATTATTTTAGTGGTTACCTGTAAACTCAATACACTCTCTTGATTTAATAAACTGAGAAGCTAATCAGTGTCTCTACTTTTCTCCTGGATAAATACATGGCATTACAACACTATACCTCTAGTCATCATGTTCCTATTTTGTACATTATTTTTGTCCGTGTTTTTAGTGAACCTTATTCTAGATTGATAATTATTTTCTCTCAGCATGTGAATATGATATTATTCAATGTCTTCTTACTGCCTTGTTGCTATTGAGAAGTCTACTGTCACTTCATCTATCTTTTGTATGTAATCTAATCTTTTCTATTGAGTTGTTTGTTAGAACTTTGTCTTTAATGTTCTGCAGTTTGACTGGTGGGCTGGAGTACAGATTTATTATTTATCTTGCTGGGGACTTGTGATTCTTAAAGGATTCATGACTTTTATCAGTATTTGAAAGTTATCAGATATTATTTATTCAAAAGTGCCTGTCCTCTGTTCTCTCTGTCCTCTAGTTCTGGAGATTTTTAGAAAATTGTGTTTCTGTCACATATTACCTTTGTGTTTCATAATCTCATTTTCATATTTTATATCTCTATATTTCTGCATGGTAAATTCAAGATTATTTCCTCAGATCTAATCTGTTTCACTGTTTTCTTTGTAGCTCTATCTGATCTACCATTTTGGCTATTCATTAGGTTTTAAATATTAACGATCCTATATGTATTACATGTATTAATATATAGAAAAGTGCATACAACATAAACATACAGTTTATCAAGAAAATTGATAACTAGATATCAATTAGTTTTCTTGATAACAAGAAAACTAACAGCAAGATACTCACAATCTCCATCTGGGTCAAACATATAATATATCAACAAACCATGTTCTAGAAGCTCTGACATCTCTTCCCTACCTTGTAGTAGTAACAACACTGTCTAGACTCTTTATGGTTTTTATTTTACTGTTTTTCGTTATAGTGTGTGTGTGTGTGTGTGTGTGTGTGTATCCATAAGCATATATAATTTGTGGGTTTTTAATTTATATAAATAGAATCATAAGTATACACTTTGTTTTATGTTTTTTCACTCAACATTATATCTAAGATATAGCTGTAAAGATGAGATGTGTGTGTAATTTCCAGCATTGGACTATTCCAAATTCAAACTTATTCCCATATTTCCTCTTGGAGTTTTTTTTTTCTTTTAAAAATATTTTATTTATTTATTTGTCAGAGAGAGAGTACAAGCAGGGGGAGCGGCAGACAGAGGAAGAGGGAGAAGCAGGCTCCCCGCTGAGCAAGGAGCCCAATGCGGGGCTCCATCCCAGTACCCTGGGATCATGACCTGAGCCAGAGGCAGACGCTTAACTGGCTAAGCCACTTAGGCATCCCTCCTCTTGGAGTTCTAATGTATTTCTTGTTTTTGGTCCCTGTCTCTTAGATCTCTGATGTTTTTTGAATTACAACCAATGTGTTCATTTTTTCATAGAATGTTTTGCATTGTTTCTTATGCTACTGATACTTTGTGTCTGTTATCATTTCAAGCAGATATTTGAGCTCTATAGGAGGTCTGAATTGCTTGGGGTTTATGCCTTTTGTTTGCTTTCCTTCCTGTTTTGTAGTGTTGGACCATTGACTCATCTTTAGCTATGCTTTATCTCTGGTAATCATGGGGTCCAGTGTGTCTCTTGAAGATTTGTTTCTTTTGCTTCTGCAAGGTATTCAGGAATATCATTTGGCTTCAAGTCCTTGTACCATACTATTGTATAAATTTGAGCCTCAAATTCCTGAAGGCAGCTTTGGAATAACTAATAATCAGGAAAGACTCTACTTTTCCTCCCACTCAGGGCCTAAGCCACAGAAGGTGGGGATTTTTGTCTTTGTTTTTCTTTTTTTTTAATTTTTTTTATTATTATTATTATTATGTTATGTTAATCACCATATATTACATCATTAGATTTTGATGTAGTGTTCACTGATTCATTGTTTGTGTGTAATACCCAGTGTTCCATGCAGAATGTGCCCTCTTTAATACCCATCACCAGGCTAACCCATCCCCCCACCCTTCTCCCCTCTAGAACGCTCAGTTTTTCAGAGTCCATCGTCTCTCACGGTTTGTCTCCCCCTCCGATTTCCCCCCCTTCATTCTTCCCCTCCTGCTATCTTTTTTTTTTTTTAAACATATAATGTATTATTTGTTTCAGAGGTACAGATCTGTGATTCAACAGTCTTACACAATTCACAGCGCTCACCATAGCACATACCCTCCCCAATGTCTATCACCCAGCCACCCCATCCTTCCCACCCCCACCACTCCAGCAACCCTCAGTTTGTTTCCTGAGATTAAGAATTCCTCATATCAGTGAGGTCATATGATACATGTCTTTCTCTGATTGACTTATTTCGCTCAGCCTGACACCCTCCAGTTCCATCCATGTAGTTGCAAATGGCAAGATTTCATTCCTTTTGATGGCTGCATAATATTCCATTATATATATGTACCACCTCTTCTTTTTTTTTTTTTTTAAGGTTTTACTTATTTATTTGACAGAGAGAGACACAGTGAGAGAGGGAACACAAGCAGGGGTAGTGGGAGAGGGAGAAGCAGGCTTCCTGCTGAGCAGGGAGTCCAATGCGGGGCTCGATCCCAGGACCCTGGGATCATGACCTGAGCCGAAGGCAGACGCTTAACCAACTGAGCCACCCAGGCGCCCCAGTACCACCTCTTCTTTATCCATTCATCTGTTGATGGACATCCTGGCTCTTTCCATAGTTTGGCTATTGTGGACATTGCTGCTATAAACATTAGGGTGCACGTACCCCTTCGGATCTCTACATTTGTATCTTTGGGGTAAATACCCAGTAGTGCAATTGCTGGATTGTATGGTAGCTCTATTTTCAACTTTTTGAGGAACCTCCATACTGTTTTCCAGAGTGGGTGCACCAGCTTGCGTTCCCACCAACAGTGTAGGAGGGTTCTCCTTTCTCCACATCCCCACCAACATCTGTCGATTCCTGACTTGTTAATTTTAGCCATTCTGACTGGTGTGAGGTGGTATCTCATTGAGGTTTTGATTTGGATTTCCCTGATGCTGAGCGATGTTGAGCACTTTTTCATGTGTCTGTTGGCCATTTGGATGTCTTCTTTGGAAAAATGTCTGTTCATGTCTTCTGCCCATTTCTTGATTGGATCATTTGTTCTTTGGGTGTTGAGTTTGATAAGTTCTTTATAGATTTTGGATACTAGCCCTTTATCTTATATGTCATTTGCAAATATCTTCTCCCATTCTGTCGGTTGTCTTTTGGTTTTGTTGACTGTTTCTTTGGCTGTGAAAAAGCTTTTTATCTTGATGAAGTCCCAGTAGTTCATTTTTGCCCTTGCTTCCCTTGCCTTTGGCGATGTTTCTAGAAAGAAGTTGCTGTGGCTGAGGTCGAAGAGGTTGCTGCTTGTATTCTCCTTTAGGATTTTGATGGACTCCTGTCTCACATTGAGGTCTTTCAACCATTTTGAGTCTGTTTTTGTGTGTGGTATAAGGAAATGGTCCAGTTTCATTCTTCTGCATGTGGCTGTTTATTTTCCCAACACCATTTGTTAAAGAGAGTGTCTTTTTTCCATTGGACATTCTTTCCTGCTTTGCCGAAAATGAGTTGACCATAGAGTTGAGGGTCCATTTCTGGGCTCTCTATTCTGTTCCATTGATCTATGTGTCTGTTTTTGTGCCAGTACCATATTGTCTTGATGATGACAGCTTTGTAATAGAGCTGGAAGTCCGGAATTGTGATGCCGCCAGCTTTGCTTTTCTTTTTTAACATTCCTCTGGCTATTTGGGGTCTTTCTGGTTCCATACAAATTTTAGGATTATTTGCTCCATTTCTTTGGAAAAAAAGTGGATGGTATTTTGATAGAGATTGCATTGAATGTGTAGATTGCTCTAGGTAGCATTGACATCTTCACAATATTTGTTCTTCCAATCCATGAGCATGGAATGTTTTTCCATTTCTTTGTGTCTTCCTCAGTTTCTTTCATGAGTATTTTATAGTTTTCTGAGTACAGATTCTTTGCCTCTTAGGTTAGATTTATTCCTAGGTGTCTTATGGTTTTGGGTGCAACTGTAAATGGGATCGACTCCTTAATTTCTCTTTCTTCTGTCTTGTTTTTGTTTTTCTTTGTTTTTGACAGTGGTGAACTCTCTCTTTCTTACTTTCATTTTTTCCCTCTCCTTCCTCACCCTCCTTCCCCTCTTTCCTTTTCTTCCCCTCCCTCATCTCCCCATTTCTTTCTCTCTCTTTTTTTAATGTTTCACACTACTGAAGATGTAGCCCTTGGACAATTTGACTTTATGTGGCCAACTTAACTTCAAATCTCTGCCTGTTGCAGTCCCAAGGACTTGTCTTTTTCCCAAGAGAGCTTTAACACTAATATCCTTGGCTACCCAGAGTAGGCAGCCTCTTTCGGGCCTGTAGCACAGCCTAGAACATTAATGCTCATGTACCTTTCCCTCTGGTTTTTCAATTTCTCTTTGTTTTGGGCTTCCTATTTATCTGTCTATCTAACCAGATCAACTCTTCATTTTTAAGAAAGTTTGATTTATTAATTCATCATCTTGTTTATTTTATAGAAGAAGGTTTTTGGTTTATCTACTGCACTATTTTATTAACATTCTTTATCAGAGATAAAGAATGTTTTATCTTATCTTAAGGTATCTATTTTAAAAAAATAGGTTTTGGGGCGCCTGGGTGGCTCAGTTGGTTAAGCGACTGCCTTCGGCTCAGGTCATGATCCTGGAGTCCCGGGATCAAGTCCCGCATCAGGCTCCCTGCTCAGTGAGGAACCTGCTTTTCCCTCTGGCCCTCCCCCCTCTCATGTGCTCGCTCGCTCTCTCTCATTCTCACTCTCTCAAAATAAATAAATCTTTAAAAAAAATAGGGTTTTTTTAGGTTTTCTAGTTGCCTTCCGTGTAAGTCTTTGGCTGCCAGTGTCAGAAACTCAAAAGTATTTAAGCAAAGGGGGGATTTATTAATTCTTATAACTCAGAAGTATAGGGCTTTTCTGGCTTCAGGTTTGTATAGTCTAGAGCTTAAGCAAGGTCAACAGGGCCCTTTCTCTCTCCCTGCTTTACCCTTACTTTTTTCAGTGTTGGATTTTTTTTCAGAATTCATTTTCCATTTAGCTGAGGAAAGTAATTTTAAGGATTTGGTATCCTCACAGTTTATGGCCTCCTTTTGTTACATAGTATTTTACTTTCAAATCCTAGGAAATAACTTTTTGCCTAGTTGGGGCATGTTGCTCTTTCTGAACTGGCTACGGTGGCCTGTGGGCTTGTATATTCCAATTGGCCAGGTTTGGTCATCTGCCCAACTCTGAGATGTAAGGGCAGATATACTGTGTTAAGCAGCCCTACTAGGTCCACATGGGTAGAAGGCAGTTTGGTTCCTCAAAGGAAAAACCAGACAGAGTTCCCAATGAATAGAAAAAAGTCCTAGGAGGGCAGATATCTTATATGTGCAATATGCATTTTTTAGCAGCTCATCAGACCTCTGGTTAGAAATTTAAACAAAGATGTGAGACTGCTATAATTTCAAGACTATCACTGTCTCTGATCATTCTTTTCAACCCTGAATAGATTAATCAGCAGTAAGCTACCAACCAAGATCCCTTTCCCTCCTTTATCAAGTCCTAACAGTTTCACTTTCTGAAATCTCTGGAATCTGTTCATTTTTCTTTATCTACCATTGATAGTGTAGTCCAGGCTATAGTCCTCTTTCCTCTGATCTATCAAAATTAAATCCTTAGTGATCAGTCAGTATCTACTCTGGTTCCCCTTCAGTCTGTTCTCCACACTGTGGTGTAGTGATCTGTTCAGAATGCAAATCTAATTATGTGTTTCCTATCCTCCAACTACACCTCAAGTTTTTAAAACCTTTCATTAGGCAGAAATTATTAACTAGATTGACATCTGGCCCATCATCACTTCTCCAACTATTCTTGCTCAATAATTCCCTTTTATATAAATTATATATTCTCTTATTACTGTCTACCTCTCCTTTTACACTTACTATAATTACAGTTTTGCACTTGTATATGAGTATTTGATGAATGTCCGATTTCTCCATTAGACTGTAAAAGCAGATATCATGTCTGTTTTCCATTATCTTTTAATTTCACTAGTTAGAATGTGACTTGGCTTACAGTAGAAAATAAATATTTATTTCATTAATTAACTGATTGATTACTATAAAGAGACCTCCGTGATAACGTGGACAATTTATTTGTTCAACATCCATCTCCAAGAGCTTTCTAGTCAATTGATTTTGGATTTGGGCCCTCCAATATAATCTAACTTAGAAGTTTATGGAGAATATTATATAGCTATCAGATGACAAGTGTGGGATGTTTTGAGTATCTGTCAACACATAGTTATGTTCATGTGAAATAATGTGAAAGGCTATAAAGCAGTATGGCTATACTCATTGAAATCAGCAAGGAGTAGCCCATTGCACTGGTTAAATACCTCTTTTCCCATTAACACCCAAATAAGTTATTTATCTAGTTGAAACCCCCAATTTTTCTTTTGTGCTTTTCTGCTTACATCTGTTGGGCTTGATGATGTATTTGCTGCTGGGGCCACTTGCTTTTAGACAAGAAGCAGGAAGTTTCTACCAACTTCTACCTCAGGAAGCAAAGACCCCTGCCCAGAGTCAGTACTGCACTAAGTGGACCGGGGTTAGGACAGGGCAGTTTCTCCCCAGGCTTGGGCACCACCCTAGTAAAAATAGTCTGCCAGAGGTGGGAAGAAAGGCTTTTCTTACCCCTTCTTCTCTAACAGGACTGGACCCCTTCTTCTATATTCACTCTCTTTAGTTTTTTCTTGCCTTAGATATGGATCATCCATCCCTCCTGCAGTTCCCTTGGGACTACTGTATGGGTGACAGTGGAATGACTTTACATGCATCAAGGTTAAAAGGCTAAAATTACTTGATATAAATACATTTAGTTTCTTTGGAAAGAGCTCTGGGTTCACAGTTTATATCATAATCAAGTAACACTGAAGTAATAATTTCTTCAAATGGTTGATAACAGTCTGACATAAAAAATTTTGGAAAACAGTTAAAGTTGTGCATGAGTTGGCTTGACTGTAAAGTGGAATTAATATATTTTGGTAAATTTATGATTTTTTAAATATGTGCAAAAGAAGAAAGCTGATGGAGTTAGAAGAAAGAGAGGGAGAAATCTTAGTAGTCATAAGAGGATGGCATCTGATAAACATACTGAAAATACACTTGAAGAATTGATCTTGTTCTCCATCTGTTAGGTGCTGATATTTAATCATATTCAACACTAGTTCTACCTTCCTTTCACTTTCCTTTAAACATCCTACTAACACTTGACACAGTGCCTTGCAAGTTCTGGCCTCATGATAAATAACTATTGGTTAGCTGAAGGAATGAACGGATGAAGAGTGAAGAGATGAATGACAAGATTCTAGACTTTCACAGTACAAATAAATACATTAACTTATCAAGATTTGAAAACCATAACTTTTCAATAATTTAGATAATATAGATGAAAGGATTGATTTGATCTAAAAATTTGAACGGTGAAATTATCGGAAGTTTGATTACTATATCTAAAATGCAGCGGCACCTGCCTGGCACAGTTGATAAAGCAGGTGACTCTTGATCTCGAGGTTGTGAGTTGAGCCCCATGTTGTCTGTGAAGCCTATTTAAATAATAAATGAATAAAGAAGAAATTTTAAAAAATGCAAATGATAAATAGGAAGTTAGATAACTTGAAGTGAGCTTTTTAGGAGATACATATTATTTAATGTAGGAATCATTGATTGCTGTTCAGAAAATGATTTTTAAAAGACTTTATTCTCATTCTCGATTTATTTTAGAATTTTGCCACATAGAAATTGTTTTGAACTTTCCAGTTAAGATGAATCAGTTTCCAGGAGCGCCTGGGTGGCTCAGTCGTTAAGCGGCTGCCTTCGGCTCAGGTCATGATCCCAGGGTCCTGGGATCGAGCCCCGCATCGGGCTCCCTGCTCCGTGGGAAGCCTGCTTCTCCCTCTCCTTCTGCCTGCCTGTCACTCCCCCTGCTTATGCTCTCTCTCTCTCTCTCTCTCTCACTGTCTCTGTCTCTGTGTCAAATAAAAATAAATAAAATCTTTAAAAAAAAAAGATGAATCAGTTTCCATTTCTGAACTGTCATAGATTTTAATTTAATAAAATTGAATCAGTAGATTTTACTATTTATCATATACTAGTTAATGCTACCTAGCTAGAAAAATTTCCCCCTACATTTGGATCTGTGTGATTAATATCTGTTGGTTTCCATGTTTGAATATTTGAATATGGCTTATGGCAAAGTGTGGGCTGTGGTGTCAGATAGACTGAGTTTCAGTCCCCAGTCTGCACTTCTTAGCAAATTATTCAGTTTGTCAAACCTTAGTAGTATCTTGTGTAAATGAAGATGATACCTACCAGAAGAGGTTCTAGGGAGGATGTAATAAGTGAAGATAAGTAAAATGCTTCGCACAGTGTCTGGGATATAGTAGAAATTCAGTAATTGGGAACAACTATTTCTCTCTTCCACCCTATGTTTTGTTCTGCAGCTTTCCCCGCAAACAAACCGGATAAAGATGCAAAACATGTAGTAAAAGTGGTAAGTATTACTCTTAAATTTGTATTTCATACATATTTCACTTTTTTTGTTTTCTACTTTATTCCTGGTATCTTTGTAAAAACAGTTTTTAACTTAGCTTTTAATTTTACTTATCAATAAATGTGTTATGGTATATTTTCACATTATTAAAATGTAAAGACTGGAGAACTTGGTTCTTCTGTGTTGACATTTATCATCCTTGTATCCCATCTAGCTGTCTCTCCTTTCCTTTCTTCCTCTTTACTCTAAGTGGTAAGGTCCTTTAAGGCAAGGATGAGGTTTTAGTTTTGTTTGTATCCCCTATGCCTAGTACAATGAATGAAGTATAGTGGTTACTTAGTAAAGGTGCCATGGGTGAATGAACCCCACGGTAGTCTGCAGTATATCTACCCTCATGTCCATGTTGGGAGACATGGAATGTCTGTGTAGATAAAATTCTCAGTGCTTTTAGTAAGTTTTTTTCCATAAGAAGACTTTCATGTGTAAGATTGTGTAGAGGTAGCATTACAGTATATTAAATTTAAACTTGAGATTCTCCAAGTTTATTTAGTGCTTTTCTGAGATTGTTAGTAGAAATTTGATGCCTGTGTTTTATAATAAATTATTCAAGCACTATTTATATACTATGAATGTATACTCATATTTTCACAGTTGAAATATCAAATCTATCTTTAAGATTATTGTTTCCTAATAAAATTAATTTTTCTTTTATAGGAATATCAAGAAAATGGCCCATTATTTTCAGAACTTAAATTTTATCAAAGAGCTGCAAAAAAAGACTATAGTAAGTAAATTTAGCAAAGCAAGCTACTTCCATATGCATATGTGTGTGTGTGTGTATATATATATGCTAAAGTAAATGTTAATATTTTTCTTTTGCCTTCTGGAAAATTGTCAGTTAGAATATTATTGTAATTGATATAATTAATGATTATATAAAAGTAAGATAGATGCTATGTAAATGTTGATATTATATACATAGTGGGTTATATATTTCAAATCAAAATTGTTTCTACTACTTTATGTACAATGTCAAGTTGTTGGTCTAAGCTACCAAGAGTTCTCTAAGTATAAAAGATAGAATGAAATCATTTCTTTTGCAGGAAACCATTTGGTGTCAGAGGTTGTAAGGAAAAGATATTAAAATGGGCAGTAGATACATAAACAAAAGGAATGGCCATAGAATGGATTAGTGTAAGGTATATGGAAATGATTAAACATTAAAATGATTTAGACCATAAGTTAAAAGTGTTAGAAACTTGAATGTTGGGAAATTAACTGGAGCTGGAAATCACATGTAAGAGCCCCCAGTTAGAGGAATTGAATGTGAAATGAATGTGAGCAGAGCTGAAGAACAGCAGAAGCATTTTGTAAGCACTGTACAATATAGATGGACGAAGTAGAGCTTTCAAGAGGTTAATATGAATAAAAATGATAATAGTCAAGGTCTTCTGCGTTATGTTTAAGAAAAAGGATGATGAGACTAGCCTCAATAATTAACTTTGTTTTCCTTAATAAAACCTTCTAAATGGTATGACAGTGGTCTTTACAACTGTGTAAACTATGTCAGGGTGACAAATAGAATCCATTAAACTTGATTGTTTATTGTAGAGCTGTCGTACACATTAAATATATATGGTAGAAAAGTGGAAAATAAGCTACCTGACGGTTTCAGTGGATTTGATTTTTTTAAAACTAAATTTAATCAAAGCAGTTTCTGTATAACAATTTCATAGTAAGATGATTTTTCTGCCCAATTTCTATTTTTTCAACTACCATGGCTTCAAATTTTTAAGTAATGGAAAAGAAAAAGCCATCTCTCTACTGATTCTTTGGTACTTAACATATGTTCTATTTCATTTTATTTTAATTTTTTGAACATATGTTATATTTTAAAATTTAACATATAAGGGAATGAATTTTTTTATGAATAGAAACACTTGTGTATATGATGCTAGTGCATTTTATGACCATGACTACTTTTGTTTTGGTTATAATTGCTTTAATTTAAAATTTCTGTATGTTGTTATGTTAATTATAGTGATAAATAGAATTTGAAGCCACTAGATAGATATATTTGATTCTTTAAAACATTTACTAGAAAGGTCTGATTTCTGTTTAGGTTAGCCAAATAACTTCTAGGATCTATGTAAAAGTAAGAAATAACATTCCTAAAAATATATATATCTTTTTTCCTGTTAAATTTGTCTTTGTAGTCAAAAACTGGATAGAACTCAAACAACTTGATTATTTAGGAATTCCTCTGTTTTATGGATCCGGTATTACTGAATTCAAGGGAAGAAGGTAAAATGGAATTATAATTGAGTATTGTTCTATGACTGTGTCTTATGTGCTCTAATATCTTTGCGATATAACAGATTACCCAAATCATAGTAGCTTATAATAACAGACTACTATCATCTTAGTTTCCATGGGTAACTAACGTGGAAGTTACCCATGGAAACTATGGCTTCCCCAGATGGTTCCAGTTTAGGACTTCTGAGGATGTAGTCAGCTGTCTGTTGGGTTGCCATCATCTCACGACCTGACTGGGGAAGGATCTGGTTTCAAGGTCACTCGTGTGGCTGTTGGCAGGCCTAAGAAGATCTGCTTCTAAATACACTCATGTGATTATTTACAGGCCTCACTTCCCCAGGCCTCTCAATAGGTCTCTCAGTAGGCTGCCTCAGTGTTATAAAGACATGGTAGCTGGCTTCCCCTAGTGCAAATAATTGAAAGAGAGAGAGGGAGAAAAAGCACACGCACACGTAGGAGCATGCATTCAAGAATAAAGCCACAGCCTTTTTATAAATGAATCTTTAGAATTTAAATAAAATTTTGAAAAAAATAAGGTTAACATACAGTGCAATATTGGTTTCAGGAGTAGAGTTCAGTGATTCATGACTTACATATAACACCCAGGGCTCACACCCAGTGATTCATAACTTACATATAACACCCAGCCCATCCCCTGCCCACCTCCCCTCCATCAACCATAAGTTTGTTTTCTATCATTAAGAGTCTCTTATGGTTTGCTTCCCTTCCCCCCCCCCATGTTCATCTGTTTTGTTTCTTAAACTCCACATGAGTGAAATCAGATGGTATTTGTCTTTCTCTGCCTTATTTTGAATCTTACAGTGATGTCACATATTTCCACTATAGTCTCTTTGCTAGGGGCAAGTCACTAAGTCTACTCTATACACAAGAGAGGAGATTTAATTAAGCTTTGTCTCTTGAGAAAAGGCACAACAAAATTTTATAGAAACATTTTTTTTAAATCACCACATGTGGCTAGCCATCACATATAAATAATTGACTAGTTAATTGACTAGTGATTTTTAAAAAAGAAAAAAATCAGTTAGGTACCCCATCTTGCCCTTTCAATAGCCTTTTAAAATAGGTGATATCTTTTTTCCTAGGTGAGGAAATAGGCTCAGTGGTCAGTGCTTTGTTCAAATGGTGTTTAAATGCTATCAGTAAAAACAAAATGAATGATCAGTAATCTTGAAACAAAGTAAAGGGCTGCTAATAGAGGACTGAATGGCTGAGTGGATCATGGTATATCCATATCATATAATATTATGCAGCCCATGAAGGAAATCGGTTAGAGCTATACCAGTTGGGAGGTATAGTGGGAGGGTTTCAGTGAGATACTAATGAAAAAAGTATGATGCAGAAAAGTGCATGTAATAAGATCACATTTTTGTAAAACAAAGACAAAAATTCCTTTATGTCTGTGTTCATGTGTGTATACACAAATGTAGACTAGGGGCTGATGTGGGCATGTAAGTGAAGGGAAGAAAAGGGGCAGAGGTGACAAACAGAAAAGAAGTACATTTTTTAAAAAGATTGATTTGATTGATTGATTGATTTATGAGAGAAAGACAGAGTGGGAGTGTGGGTGAGAGGGGTAAAGGGGGAAGGAGAGAGAGTCTCAAGCAGACTGCACACTGAGTGTAGAGCCTGACGCGGGGCTCGATTTCATGACCCTGAGATCATGGCCTGAGCCAAAACCAAGAGTTAGACATTCAACTAACTGAGCCACCCAGGTGCTCCGAAAAAAAAGTACATTTTTTAAAGTCAGGTTTATAAGTGTGTAGAGAAATTAAAATATGACTTATAAGGTCAAGAAACAAATATAAATAAAATTTTCTGTATGGACAAATAATTTGTCCAAGGTCATATAGTGACAGGGTGGTGAAATCAAAATGAATCAAACTCAGGACTCTTTAATTTAGAAAGAGCATTCTCTTTTCATGACCTACGACTGCGCGTGAGTGAGCGCAGCATTCCCTTCTATTAGAAACTAACTGCAGAGTAAATACTGACTAGTATCTTTCTGTAAAAGAACAGCAAGATTATTAATGTACATTCATTCTTTAATGGTTCAGATTTCAGTATTCTTCATTGTTGGGTTGGGGGTGTTTTTCCTTGTTTCAAATTCATAAATAGGCAGTTTCAAGCATTGCTATCTTAAGATCTCTTTTTGACGTCTTCTTCTTATAGTTACAGATTTATGGTAATGGAAAGACTAGGAATAGATTTACAGAAGATCTCAGACCAGAATGGTACTTTTAAAAAGTCAACTGTCCTGCAGCTAGGTATCCGAATGGTAAGAATGAATGACTTATTTCACATGCCTCATTTTCAGATTATTTACTTGTTACAATATACAAATTGTTGCCCTTTGTGGAATTATCAGAGAATGAAGGATTATTGCCCTAGAAATGTCAGTTATTTAGAGTAGAGGCTATTTTGGTGAAATTGATAACAGTGGGCTCTGTAAGTGACAGAATGTGCTGTGTTTGGCACTACAAACTCAATTAGGCATTGGTTCTACAGTCTGATTTTTTTCCCCTCACAGCTTTGTTTTACATATCAGAACAAGCTTGCATTGCTATAAGAATAACCTCTCTTTTGTTGGTTATATTTATAACAATGCAAACGGTGGCAAAATATATTATTTTCCATACTAAACACGTGATGGTATGGGGGTGCTATAAAGTTTTTAGTATGAGTTTGGGATGGTGGCAGTAATTACTATGGCAATGAATAATATATACTTTGCCAAATAAGAAGCAATGAAATCTTAATAGCACCCATGCACACATTTTGTTTATACCACATATTTGTCTTATCTTGTTTGTGTTTGGTTTGCCCAAGCTCCATTTTGTTTTTTCCATTTTAAATAGAATGAAACTGCTCATGCCAGGTTGGGATGTGGCAGATAGAACTCGTTAATTTTCCTGTTCATCCGTTTAGCTGGCCAGCAAATGTTTATTGAGCACTGGGTGTAGGTAACATGCAAGGCTCAAGGGCTTCAAAGATGAAGCTAAGGTATTTTCTATTACTCTCCAGAGGGAGAATGCCCTTCCGTGTGCTCATGGAAATGGTGTTTTGTTCTGGGGTCTCCAAAACTTGATTTATAATCATTGGTTGGGTGAGGAACTGCTGAGGGAACTTCATGATTATTTTACTTTGGATCTCTGATTTTATTGTTTTTCCTCTTTGCACAGGGTGATTTGGCCACCAGGCTGTCAGGGGCGTAGGCATAGGCACTGTTGAATCTTGGTTTCCTTCTCTCAGAAGTTTAATTAAAACACTTGATATTTGGGGATCATGTTATTCAGCTTTTTTCCAGGATTAAGTGACCAGTACATGTGATAAATAGATAAATACATAATTATAGAATATGTCACTTTGCTATTGTTACTATGAAAAAGATACGTGTTATTCTATATTCAGAATGTTTGAAGTTGATCATGAGTTTGAAATAGATATCAATATAACCTTACGTATTTTTTTTTCATAGTTGGATGTTCTGGAATATATACATGAAAATGAGTATGTTCATGGTGATATAAAAGCAGCGAATCTACTGTTAGGTTACAGAAATCCTGATCGGGTAAGTACAGTATTAAGCTTTTGTTGCCAGGAAGAATCCTCGCAGTATCATACTGAGACATTTGAAAATCAAACTCCTAACCGAGAAGAGTTTACAAATGAGGATTAACGTGTTGTGATTTATCTTACCTTGTTTATCTCATTTAATGCACTAAACTAAAAAGTAATTAGGTTGGGGAAACTGAGACTCAGAGAGGTTTAAATAATTTATTAATGGACATATAGTTAAGTGGCTGAAATTTGAATTTCTGACTGACTTTGTTTATACAAAGAACCATCCAAATCCAGTGGGAAAAGGGATGGATTTTTGCAGAGAAAAAAAATTAAAAGTCACATTAGCTCCTCTTTCACTGTATAAACATGTAACTTTTAAACAGAGCAGCATTTCCGATGGAACTTTCTCTGATGATGGAAGTATTCTGTGTGTCACTGTGCAGTATGGTGGCCATCAGCCACATGTGGCTGTCAAGCACTTGAGACGTGGGTAGTGCACCACCAAATGCCGAAAAGGATGTGGAGCCACAGGAACTCTCATTCCTTGCTGCTGGAAATGCAAAATGGTATGGCCACTGTGGAAGACAGTTTGGCAGTTTCTTTAAAAACTGAACATATTCATAACATATGATCTGCAGTGACATTGCTTGATATTTACTCAAAGGAGTTGAGAATTTATATCCACACAAAAACCTACACACAGATATTTATAGCAGCTTTATTCATAAGTGCCAAAACTTGAATCAATGAAGATGTCCTTTAATAGGTGAATGGATAAATAAACTGTGGAACATCCAAACAACGCAATATTACTACTCAATGTTAAAAAGAAATGAGGAGTCAAGACATGAAAAGACATGGAGGAACTTTAAATGCATATCACTAAGTAAAAATCTGTATAATTCCAACTCTACAACATTTTGTAAAAGGTAAAACTATGGAGATGCGAAAAAGATCAGTGATTGCCAGTGTTTAGAGGGGAGGGAGAGATGAATAGGTAGAGCACAGAGGATTTTTAGGGAAGTGAAACTGTTCTGTATGATACTACAGTGGTGGGTACATGTTGTTTTACATTTTAAAACGCATAGAGTGTTCAACACCAAAAGTGAACCCTAATGTAAACTATATAGACTTTGGGTTATAATGATGTGTTGCTGTGTAATGAGTGTAGGTTCATCCATTGCAACAGATGTAATACTCTGGTATGGGATGTTGATAGTGTGGGGGGAGATTGTTGGGAGGTGGGGGCAGTGGGTATATGAGAACTCACTATACTTTTCCACTTAGTTTTACCTAAATAGTTCTAAATTTACCAAAATTGAATCTAAAACTGCTCTAAAAGAGTCTTTAAGAATGTGACTAATGTGACTGAGGAACTGAATTTTAAATCTAACTTAATTTTAATTAATTACTAATTAATTTTTTCAGTTTTAGCTTGCTTTTCCCCACCAGCTTTATTGAGGTATGATAGGCAAAAATTACATATATTTAGGCTGTACAACATGTACGAAGTAATGATTTAACATATAATACATTGTGAAGTGATGACCGTCATCAGTTTAATTAACACATTCATCACTTCATATAGTTACTTTTTTTATTTTGTTTTGTGGTGAGAACATTAAGATCTATTCTTAGTGAATTTGAGGTACACAGCATTAACTCTAGGCACCATGCTGTATGTTCGACCCCTAGAACTTATTCATCCTCTAACTAAAATTTTGTAGCCTTTGGCCAACATCTCCCCACTTTCCCCCCCCCCACCCCCCAGGCCCCTGGCAACCACTTTTCTACTCTCTGGTTCTATAAGTTTCACTTTTTTACATGCCAACATATAAGTGAGATAATACAGTATTTGTCTTTCTGTGTCTGGTTTAATGTCCTCCACGTTCATCCGTGTTGTCACAAATGGCATATTTCTTTTTATGGCCAAATAATTCCATTGCATGTATCTACCACATTTTCTTTATTCATTCATCCTCCAGTGACCACAAAGGTTATTTACATATTTTGGCTATTGGGAAAAATGCTGTGGTAACATGGGAGTGCACATATCTCTTTAAGATGATGATTTCTTTCTCTCTCGATATATACCCAGAAGTTGGATTGCTGGATCATACGATAGTGCAATTTTGAGGAACTTTCACACTGTTTTCCGTAAAGACTATACCAATTTCTCTTCCCACCAAGTGTGTACAGGGTTCCCTCTTCTTCACACATTCACCAACAACAGATTAGCTCTTGTCTTTTTTGTAATAGCCATCCTAACAGGTATTGAATGATGTCTTATTGTGGTTTCGATTTTCATTTCTCTGATGATAATAATTTTGAGCACCTTAGACCTGTTGGGCATGTGTGTATCTTTGGAATAATAACTATGCAGGTCCTTTGTGTATTTTTTAAATTGGGTTATTTTCTTGCTAGTGAGTTGTATGAGTTTTTATATATTTTGGATATTAACCCCTTATCAGATCTAGGGTTTGCAAATATTTTCTACATTCGGTAGCTTGCCTTTTTATTTTGTTGATGTTTTCCATTGCTGGGCAGAATCTTTTTAGTTAGATGTAATTCTAGTTGTTTATTTTTTGTGTTGTTGCCTGTGCTTTTGGTGTCAGTTGAAAAAAAAATCATTGCCACAACCCATTGTCATGGACTGGAAGAATTAATATTGCTAAAATATCCATACTACCCAAAGCTCTCCCTATCAAAATTCCAATGGCATTTTTCATAGAAATAGAAAAAACAACCCTCAAATTCGTATGGAACCACAGAAGACCCTGAATAGCCAAAGCAATCTTGAGAACAAAGTTGGAGGCATCACACTTCCTGATTTCAAACCATATAACAACACTATAGTAGTCAAAGCCAGTATGCTGTTGGCATAAAAACAGACCAGTGGGACGGAATAGAGAGTTCAGAAATAAAGCCGTACATACACTATCAACTGATCTTCAACAAGGGCACCAGTAATATACAATGAGAAAAGAATAGTCTGTTCAATAAATTATGGTGGGAAAACTGGACAGTGACATGCAAAAGAATGAAATTGGACTCTTAACCTACACCATACACCAAAGTTAAATCTTTAACCCATTAAAGATTTAAATGTAAGACCCGAAACCATAAGACCAGAAGAAAATGCAGGGAAAAAAAGCTTAATTTCAATTAATTTAAAATTAAGTAACTCCATGTGGCTAGTAGCCACTCTATCAGACAGGAGAGATTTAGAAAGTGAAAAAATTGAGTCTATAAAAAATTTTAAAAATCATGGTTGAATAACTGAACTCTAGATGAGGAAAGAAATTCCTAAGTAATGGTACAAAAGAAAAAATAGAAAATACTGAGAAATTTCACATTTTAAAATGTCTATATTAAAAAATTGAAAAAGGGGTGCCTGGGTGGCTTAGTCGTTAAGCGTCTGCCTTCGGCTCAGGTCATGATCCCCGGGGTCCTGGGATAGAGCCCCGCATCGGGCTCCCTGCTCGGCGGGAAGCCTGCTTCTCCCTCCCCTACTCCCCCTGCTTGTGTTCCCTCTCTCGCTGTGTCTCTCTCTGTCAAATAAATAAAATCTTTAAAAAATAAATAATAAAAAATTAGAAAAAAAGAAAGACAAATGAGAAACTGGAAAGTATGTTTATGAAAGATATTTGGGGATATATATATAGCAAACCAAAAAATTAGTAAGAAAAAAAACACCAAATATTTTCTTAAAATAATGATTGAAAGGAATGGACAGAACACAAAAATACAGCTGTCAGAGATGAATGAAAAAAGTTCACCGTCACTGGAAAAAAGAGAGATGCAGATAAAAGCAGTGAAGTACCATTTTAAAAGAACTTACCAAATTGGAAAAGCTGAAAATAATAATTCGATGCTATTGAGGCTGATGAGGGTGCAGGCCCTTGTAGAATGCCAGGGGGAATGTAAATTAAATGGGAGTAGGAGAAGAAATTAAGTTAATGGAAGGGCAATTTGGCAATATATATTAAAATTCTTTAAAAGTCTGCATACTTTTTGAAGGTTAGGTTTATTGAAGTATAATTTACAAACAGTAAAATTCACCCTTTTTGCCGTACAGTCTGATGTGTTTTGACATATGTATGTCTTATAACCACCACCACGGTCCAGATACAGAGTGTTCCTATCATCCTCAAACTTTCTCTCCTCCCCCTACAGTCAGTCCCCTTCTCTCACCACACTGGCCTCTGGCCCCTGGCAATGATCTCTTCCCCAATAGTTCTTGCATTTTGGGGGAATGCCACATAAATGGAATTATAGGCTATATTCTCTCGTGCCTGGCTTCTTTCACTTCCCATAATGTTTGTGAGATTTACCCATGCTGTGGTTCATTAGGAGTTCATTCCTCTGTAAAGATAGATAGTATTCCATTGACAACCACTACAGTTTATCTGTTTACCTGTTGGAGATTTATGTTATTTCCGGTGTGGGGGGCAATTATTAGTAAAGTTGCTAAAAACTTTCACGTAGAGGTTTTTGTGCAGATACGTGTTTTAACAACTTCTGGGTGAGTAACTAGGAGTGGGATTTCCGGAATCATAAGGAAGTGTATGTTTGTCTTAAAAGAAACAGCCAAACTGGTTTTCAGAGCGATTGTACTGTTGTTACACATTTCCACCAGTGATGGGTAGTTCTCTGCATCTTGCCACCACTTGGTTTCATTAGTTTTTAAAATTTTACCCGTTACAGTAGATGTGTTGTCATATCTAGTAGTCTTAATTTGCATCAGTTATGTAATGACTAATGATACTGAGCATCTTTCATGTGTTTATTTGCCACTCTTTTATCTTCTTTGATGAATCAAATGTGCCCAGTTTTAAATCAATTGCCTTATTTTAAGAGAGCTTTATGTTTTAAGGACAGGAGCCTCTGTCAGATCTTTGCAGAGACTTTCTGCATCCGTAGCTTACTTTTTTTCTTACCAGTGTCTTTCAGAAGGCAGCTGTTTTTAATTATGATGAGACCCAATTTATGATTTTTTTTCTTTTATCATTTCTGCTACTTCTATCCAAAGCCAGGATCACAAAATGTTTTCTCGTAAGTTTTCCTCAAGGGGTTTTATGGAACCCTCCTATTTAGATACCTGATCTATTTCAGGTTTGTATTTGGTGCAAGGTAAGGGTCAAGGCTCTTTTTTTTTGTGGGGGCGGGGGAGGGAAGATACACAAGTGCAGTTGCTCCAACACTGTGTTGAAGGGAACATCTTCTCCCCAGTGAATTGCTTTGGCTCCTTTGTCAAAATTATTGACCATCTATGAATGAGTCTACTTCTGGATTCTCTATTACAGTATCGTATAGTCATATCACACTTTCATGGTTGTGAACTTAGGTAATAGGAGTCTTCCAACTTTGTTCTTTTTTTCAAAATTATTTTAACTATTCTGGATGCTTTGCAATTCCATATATAATATTTTAAAATCAGTTTGTCAATTTCTGCCCAAAAACCTGCTAGGATTTTGATTGAGATTATGTTGAACTGTAGATTAATTTGAGGGAATTGAAATCTTAACAATACGAGTCTTCTAACTAAATGCCAAGCTAATTCACTGGGAAATGACTGATCTTTACTCATTTTTATTTCTTTTGTTTTTATATTTAACTTCAAAATATTTTTTAAGGATTTTTATTTATTTGACAGAGAGAGCACAAGCAGGGGGAGCTGCAGGCAGTGGGGAGAGGGAGAAGCAGGCTCCCCATTGAGCAGGGAGCCCGATGCGGGGCTCGATCCCAGGACCCTGGGATCATGACCTGAACCGAAGGCAGATGCTTAACCGACTGAGCCACCCAGGCACCCCCAAAATATTTTTGAAATTTCCTGTGTAATTTGTTTTTTGACCCCAGCGTTGTTTGGAAGTATGTTGTTTAATTTCCAAATATTTGGAAGTTTTTAAATTCCTCTCTGCTATTGATCTTAATTTAATTCGCTTGTGCTGAAAGAACTACTTTGTATGATTTCTGTACTTTTAAGATTATTGAGAATTACTTAATACCTCAACATACGAGCTAACTTACTAAATATTTCATGAGTCCTTAAAAAGAATATGTATTCTGTTGTCTGTCTTGGGGTGGAGTGTTTAATAAATGTCTGTTAGGTCCAGTTGGTTGAGTGTTGAAATTTCCTACATCCCCACTGAAAAGAGCATGGAAACCTCCAATTATAATTATGGATTTATCTTTTTATTTCCATCAGTTTTTGTTTCATGTATATTGGAATTCTATTACTGGTATGCATGTTTAGGATTTTTATGTCCTCTTTATGAACTGTCTCCTTTATCATTATAAAACAAGAGTTTTTAATCCCTAAAATATTTCTTGTTCAGAAATCCACCTTGTCTGATATTAATGTAGCCACACCCCCTTTCTTTTGATTAGTGTTTGCATTATATATCATCTCCATTCTTTTGGTCTATTTTTATCTGTACATTTAAGCTAAATGTCTTGGAGACAGTATGTTCATTTTGAGGCTATTTTTAAGCTTTGCTAAGATGAGTCTATAGTAGCCTATTCTCTGTGGATAGTTTATTCCTACTTCTATGCTGTGAAGTTCTGTAATTTCTACGGAATTCCATGTGAGGACTTACTCTGGTTGGTCAGAACTCAACTCCCAGTTCTTTGTGAGCCCTGGGTATTATTCTTCTCCCTATTCCCCATTGGTTCTTTGCGCCACCTTTTATACTACAGATAAGGAGATCCTCGAGCAGATTTTTCTGGAGGTCCCCCTGCCTTGTAGCTCCCTCTTCTGAACTCTGGATTTTCGGGCTCTTTAGGAGCCTCTCTGAACTCAGTCACTGTCTCAGCGGGATTCCTGTTCCTGAGTTTGGAATTATCACCAAGCAGAAAGCTGAGGCATCTGCGGGATTCAACTAATCTTTTTATCCCCATTTTCTCAAGGATCTCAATCTTGTGCTGCCTATTTAGTATCCAGAAACATTTGTATCTTTCATTTTAACCAGCTTCCCAGGAGCAGTAGAAGTGTAAATCCAGTCATTGTATTCCTTTTTGCCAAAATCAAAAAGGGCTAGTTTTAAATAACTTTTGTGTGTGTGAGTGAATTATCCCCTCATGTCTTTTGCCCATTTTTCTCTCTTTTTTTTTTTATTCCCTCAGTTTTGGAGAGTTCTTTAAATATGTGTTATATAAGCCCTTCATCTATTACAGATTTTGCAGATACTTTCCTTCAATTTATCTCTTGTCCTTTGATCATGCTTGTGATATTTCATTGCCACATAGAAGGTGAAACTTTTATTTTTAATGTGGTCAAATTTATCAATCTTATTTGCTATGGATGTTGAGTCATGGTTAATAACCTTGTTCTACAGACAGATTTTATATGAATTTAATTGTATAGTTTCATTTTTTACCTTTAAATCTCTCATTAATTTAGAGTTTATTCTTTTATATGACAAGAGGTATGGACCCAATTTTATCATTTTCTAAATGATTTTCCAGTTTTCCCAACACTATTTAAAAAAAAAAATTGGTCCAGTGATATTAGATGTCACCTTTATCATATACTAAACTTCCATATGTACTTGAGTTCATTTCTCTACTTCCTACTGAATCCTTCTGGTCTAATTATGTTTCATAATTATACTAGTGCATTAATTGCTGAGGTTCTGTAATGTATTTTAATATCTGATGATGCTTAGTGCCTTGTAGCTTTTCTGTTTCAGTATTATTCTAGCTATTCACAGTTTTCTATATTCTTTTGTTTAGCTTCATTTAAAAATCCTTTTTGGCATTTTTATTGGAATTTTGTTAAATTTTTAAATTGGGAAGACCTGGCATCTTTATGATATATGGATGTTCTTCAACAAGGAATCTTTTTGTATTGCGTCAGTTTTACATTCGTTATCTTCTTGAATATTTTCACTCTTTCCTCACATTAACTTTTTCACATTTCTTGCTATACTTGTTCCTAAATATTATGCCACTTTTGTTGGTATTGTCACTGCTATTTTACTCTACTATTTTATCTTCTAAGTGATTAGTGTTTGTGTATATGAACACTGTTGATTTCTGTGCATTCATTTTATATCCTGTTAATTGCTGACTTTGAGGTCACTTTAGTAATGATTCTCTAAGGTTTTCTTAGGAAACATTTCATACGCAAGTAGATACAGTTGTCTTTCTCTTCCAGTTCTTATATCTCTGATTTGTTTTGTCTAGTTGTATTGCTAGTACATCCAGTACATAGAAAATAGTAGTGAAGGCAGTGATTAGCCTCACCTCTTCCTGATCTTAGTAGAAATACCTGAAGTTTACCCCATTAAATGTGATGCTGGCTTTCAGACAAAGGTGTGTCTACATATGTGTATGTGAATGTGTACATGTGTGTGTCCTTATAGTCATATTAAGGAAATCACCATCAATTCCTATGTTCTTTTTTTTTTAAGATTTTATTTAGAGAGAGAGAGTGTGCACGAGTGGGGGAGGGGCAGAGAGAGAGGGAGAAACAGACTCCCCGCTGAGCAGTGAGCCCAGTGTGGGGCTCAATCCCGGGACCCCAGGATCATGACCTGAGCCAAAGGCAGATGCTTAACTGACTGAGCCCCTCAGGTGACCCTCCTATGTTCTTGAATGGATTTTTTTCTTTTTATGGAATGAGAATTGAATTTCATCAAAGATTTGTTTAGAATGTATGGAAATAATCATGTTTTTCTCAGATCAATTAATATGGTATGATATATTGCCGTGCTTTTAATACTGAACTACTCTTACTTTCCAGGAGTAAATCCCACTTTGTTATAGTATATTATTTACTTAATATGGTGTTGAAGTATATTCACTAATTCTTTACATAGTATTTCATATAGGTATTTATAAGATTTAGGTATCAACATTCTATTTCATAAAAAGAGTTTGGAAGTTTTAATTCATTTCCTGTGTTCCAGACCTTTTTTTTTTTTTTTTTAGATTTTATTTATTTGAGAGAAAGAGCATGAGTGAGGTGAAGGGCAGAGGGAGAAACAGACTCCCCGCTGAGCAGGGAGCCCGATGTAGGACTCCATCCTGGGACTGCGGGATCATGACCTGAGCTGAAGGTAGATGCTTAACCGACTGAGCCACCCAGGCGCCCAGAACTTTTTCTATTAAATTGATACCATTTGATATTTGAATATGAAACCATCTGGTTCTGCTTTTTTTCTGTGAGGCAGTTTCTTGTAACTCTACCTTTTCCCGTGGAGATGGGAAGATTTTTATCTCTACTTAGCTCAATTATAATAGTTAACCATTTTGTGTAGTTTTCAAATTTATTTGTATGGTATTATACACTGTAGCCTCATGACTTTTAAATTTCTTCTACTTCAATGGTTGTTTCCTTCTAGTTATTTTTTATTTTTGCTTCCTTTTTTTCTGCCTTAGTAAATGTGTTTATTTTTCCACTCAACTTGGTTTCTGATTTATTAATGAGATATATTTTCCCTTATCTACCTCATTAATTTGTGATTTTTGCCTATACGATGTTATTTCTTGTGCTCTTTTAATTCTGCCCTTTTGTTCTTTCTCTTGGTCTTCAGTTTCTGATCTATTTTATTTATTTTCATTAATTTTTTTTTTTTTTACTTCTCTAAGTGTTTAAGACTGTGATTTTTCCTCTGGTCACAGCTTTATATCATCTTCATAGATTTTAATATATAATGTTTTAATATCTTTTTAATATCTTTTTTTAGAAGGTTTTTATTCTTCACCAAAAAGTTGTTCAATAGAAGATTTTTAAATTTTCAAGAAGGACCTTTTTAAAAAATTTTGTTATTGTATTCTAGACTTGTGACAAGATGGTCAGGGTATTGTTTATGATAATTTTACTCTTCAGAATGCACTAAAGCTTTTATTGGTGACTGTGAAGATCAGTTTTTGTCCATATTCCATGCCTATTTGAGAAAAAGATAATCTGGTATTTTCATACTGTAAAGTTAATCTGTCCAAAAGATTTACCTTATTGACTATATTATTTATGTCATCTATATCTTTACTTAGTTTTTGTCCACTTGATTTGTATCAAGAGTGATATTTAAAGATCTTCTGCTAGGGGCGCCTGGGTGGCTCAATTGGTCAAGCATGGGACTCCATCTCAGCTCAGATCTTAATCTCGGGATCGTGAGTTCAAGCCCTGCATTAGGCTCCATACTGGGCATGCCTACTTTAAAAACAAAAACAAAAACATTCTGTTATTAGTGTGTTCCTGCGTGGCCTCAAGGTCCAGAATCAAGTTCTCCTGTAGTTTTTGTTTCATAAAGGTCATTGCTGTGCTACTTGGTAAATATTCATTATTTATATTTGCTCTACTTCATTTGTGTTTTCTTTGATCTTATATTCTTTAAGGTTTCTTTTTTGGGGGAGGGGACTGTCTATGAAAGTTCGTATTTTTGTTGTAGTGATTGCCCTAATCTGTGCTTTTTAAAGATGCTTTTAGCTCCTTTTGTCTGTATTTAATCTTTTACTGCTACCTGATGTTTTTTATGGTAGTTGTTTACTTCTACTACTGCTGATTCACTATTGCTTATTCTCCTTTCCTTTTTCCCTTAATGTTACTGCCTTAGTTTTTAGTCATACCTCTTTACCTTGTCAGGACATAGATCATTCGTATGTTCTTCATTTAGCACCAGCCTTCTTTTGGTCTTAGATATAATTAAATATATATTTGCCTTTCTGTCCTTTTGCCAAAGTTACCCACTCATCTTTAGATTGGATGAGACTCATCTTCTAGTAGATTGCTCAAGAAGTGCCTATGGGTACAACATTCCCTTGCATGTGTAAAACTTTTTCAATAGCCTTGATCCTTGAGGGATAGCTTAGATGGATGTAAAATATTTAGTTCACACTTTTTGTCCTTGAATCTCTTGAAAATGCTGATCTGTTGTTGCCTTGTTTTGCATGTTGCTTTTTAGAATTCTGCTGCTAGTTTAATTCTCTTACCACTGTATGTTATTTTCCTTTTTGCCTTGCTGCCTTTTTTTTTCTTTATTAATCATGTTTAATGGTTTTACCAGGATATGTTTAGAGTAGATCATCCTGTATTGGTTTTCCCGAATATCTGGTGGGCCCTTTTGATATGTAGACTGAGCCTTTTAATTCCAGAAAGTTTTCTTGGATTATAGTTTTAAGTGTGTTCAGGCTTCATGTGTGTTTTGTTTTTTGTTTGTTTGTTTTTAAAGATTTTATTTATTCATGAGAGACAGAGGGAGAGAGGGAGGGAGAGAGAGAGAGAGAGAGAGAGAAGCAGAGGGAGAAGCAGGCTCCCAAGGAGCAGGGAGCCCAATGTGGGACTCGATCCCAGGACCCTGGGATCATGACCCAAGCCGAAGGCAGACGCTTAACCATCTGAGCCACCCAGGCACCCTTCATGTGTGTTTTGAATTAAAATTATGAAGAAAGGAACTTGAGCAATAAGCTGTTTAATGAAGAGAAAAAAACAAGTGGAAAAAGAGATTCAAGAGTAGAGAGGGAAGAATTGTTGAATGATTTGGCAAGAGATAAAGTCAAGAAATGTTGACATTTATACAGCCTTTGTCAAAGCAGTAGAGTTGTAAGGACTGAGATAAAAATAGGAAATAGACTCAAAGAGGTATTGGGTAGGAACAACAGCCATCTTAGTTAAGGTGGAATGAAAGGGTCCTGACAGGGATGGTAGTCAAAGTAAAGTTCTGGATAGCCCATTGGAGGCACACTTGATGCTCTGGGCCAATTTCATTTTAGTGTGTGTGTGTGTGTGTGTGTGTGTGTGTGTGTGTGTGTGTGTGTGTGTTTAATTCTCCAAATACTAATCAGACTGGGACCTGTGTGTGTGTGTGTGTGTGTGTGTGTGTGTGTGTGTGTGTGTGTGTGTTTAATTCTCCAAATACTAATCAGACTGGGACCAGTGTGTGTGTGTGTGTGTGTGTGTGTGTGTGTGTGTGTGTGTGTGTGTGTGTGTGTGTGTGTTTAATTCTCCAAATACTAATCAGACTGGGACCAGTGTGTGTGTGTGTGTGTGTGTGTGTGTGTGTGTGTGTGTTTAATTCTCCAAATACTAATCAGACTGGGACCAGTGTTTTTACCTACAATCAGACAAGTAACCTCAGTGAGAGGTGAAACAGATTGTAGATTATTTTAGTCTTCTTTTTCCCTATTATGGCCATTTCTTGATAACTCATCTGGTACTCTCCAAATTTGGAATTTTGAAGACTCTCAAAGTGTACACCATTTACCTTCTTTCTTTCATCATCTTTATCATTTTTTGTTGAAAGAAAAAAAACTATGGAAAAGTCTCACTTAAAAAAAAATCTGATTTCTTAAGTACTTCTCTACAATATCTCATTTTAATAAGATTTCTTTAAAAATAATCTGTTTTAGACAGAAGACTAAAGAAAATGCTTCAGTGGTAATACTGTATTCAGTAGAAGAAGAGGAAAGAAATCAAGTGTATTGGTTTGGTTAAAAAAAATCCTTTAAATTAAAAATTAAAATTATATTAACAAACATCCACTTGCAGAGGAGGTACATCTTCAGAAAAGACCATGTAAATCAGTCTCAACTATATTTTGGATATTTATTGTGTACTAGGGATTATGCTATATTCTTTAAATAAAATAATGTTTCTAAATTTATGCTTCCCTGATAAGTAAGTAACATCCTCTGAGACTACTTCAGTTTTCTAACTTCTGTTTAGAAACCTCACTGACTTTGAAATACGATATGGTATTGCACAATTGATTACTGGAAAGTTAGGCTTATGGGTCCTGTTATGGTATTTGGAAAACGAATGTGCCTTTCTGATTTCATTACTTATAATGGCATTACCAGAAGTGCTATCAAGTGATGGTTTTGCCACTGGGTGCCACAGACTTGGCTGTATCTCCCAGTGTCACTAGTGAAGAAAGGTGAGGCACTTTAACTAAAATCAGGGTTTGTGCACATCTTTTTTATCCTTCTGTTTCAGAGGTGCAGATGTTCTCCTCACCTGTAAAAGGCTACTTCGTAGATCAAAAGCACATCATTTTTTAAAGTTTTTATTTAAATTCCAGTTATTTAACATACAGTGTAATATTCATTTCAGGTGGACAATATGGTGATTCAATATTTCCATACATCACCTGGTGCTCATCACAATAAGTGTACTCTTTTTTTTTTTTTTTTTTTTTTTTGAGAGAGAGATTGGGGGAGGGGGAGAGGGAGAGGAAGAGAGAGAATCTTAAGCTGGCTCATGCTGGGCATGACCCTGAGATCATGACCTGAGCTGAAATCAAGTCAGTTAGACTGAGCCACACAGGCGCCCTAACGAGTGCTCTCCTTAATCCCCATCCCCTCTTTCACCCATTCCCCCACCCACCTCCCCTCTGGTAACCATCAGTTTGTTCTCTAGAGTTAAGGAGTCTGTTTTTTGGTTTGCCTCTCTCTCTCTCTCTTTTTTTTTCCCCTTTGCTCATTTGTTTTGTTTCTTAAATTCCACATGTGAGTGAAATCACATGGTATTTGTATTTCTCTGACTGACTAATTTTGCTTAGCATAATATACTTTAGCTCCATCCATGTCATTGCAAATGGCAAGATTTCATTCTTTTTGATGCCTGAGTGATATTCCATTGTATATCTATACCACATCTTACAACTGCTATAAACATTAGGGTGCATGTATACCTTTGAGTTATTGTTTTTATATCCTTTGGGTAAATACCTAGTAATGCAATTGCTGGATTATAGGGTAGCTCTATTTTTCTCTTTTTGAGGACTCTACTTACTATTTTCCAGAGTGGCTGCACCAGCTTGCATTCCCACCGGCAGTGCAAGAGCGTTCCCCTTTCTCCACATCCTCACCAACACTTGTTGTTTTGTGTTTAGATTTTAGCCATTCTGACAGGTGTGAGGTGATATCTCATTGTAGTTTTGATTTTCATTTCCCTGATGACCAGTGATATTGAGCATCTTTTCATGGAAGCACATTATTTTTTCACACACCAGCTTATATTCGTGCTTTTACATGAAGACTTTCTGAATGATTCTGGTTTATACTGATTTCCTTTTCCAATTTCCTTTAGCTTCTAATATGTATTCTAAATGCAAATGCCCTCAGTCTCAGTTGTCTTATGTTCTGAACGAGAATGGACTCCTTGAGACTTTTGTAGATAGGTTTCACTTCTCTTCCTTCTTTTGTATTCCTCACAGTACCTGGGTTAGTGTTGCTTTTGTAATTACCCTTTAAGAAGTACTTTATTGACTCAGGAGGTTGAGGCCAGTCTGGATCTCACTTAGTGCCATCTCACTTAGTGCCCAGATTGACCTGATTGCTCCGGTCCCTCACCCCACCATGCTCCATGTGTTTTCTGCCCCAAAGCTGCCTGCTAAGTCAGAGAGAAAGGCCCTCACGGGTAGAGAGAACAGTTCTGTGTGTCAACAAATGGAGGGATAAGTATGGCTTAGGAAACCTATCATTTTTTAAAACACTTACTTGACTACAGGGAGTTGTATTGGACTGAAAGTCAGGAGCTGAGGTTCCAGACTCAGCCCTAACCCTGAGCAGGATTGCAACCTTCTGCAAATGTTTTAACCTGTGAGGACTTTAGTTCTCCAGTCAATAAAATGTGAGACTTTGAGTGATTTCAAAAGTTCCCTTGTAGCTCTAAAATTCTGTGATTCTCTAAAAATGTGTTTCCAAATGCTTAATACTCACTGTATAAGGTAATGTTTCTTATAATGTTTCCAAAGTGTCCAGCTATTGTTGCATAGCGAAGGAAGTTAAAAGTTTAAATTTAGAAAAAATTTAATGATCGGGGAGCAGGAATTGAAGTACCTGACCTGTATCTGGTAGCAAAATGCTCACTTTCATCCATAGGGTAAGGTCATAAGCCTCATTAAAGCTGCTTGTTCACTGTTTGCTAGAGGGAATTCTAACATAATCCATTTATCAGTTACAGTTACTTGTAAGATGGAGTGCGAATGTGTGTTTATAAGAATTTTGCCTGGTATATGCACATAATATGGTACCATTTTTAGAGGTAGCATTTCATTTGTTGAACATATATAAAATTTAGTCCTGGTGATACACCTCTGTATTTCATTATCTTTGGAGTAGCATTGTATGTCTTAACTTGATGATACCATAATATTACTGGATGGTACAGCTGGTAAGGCTTCTTTAAGGTATTTTGATATCACATGGATAGGATTATACTGTAGACTAAATAACATGGTAGTGTTTATAGTCACTTATAACATGCAATAACATGTACGTCTTTCTTCCTTGTGAGGTTCTGATGTACACTTTTAGTTGAGCAAAGGGACTTTGAAATTTATTCCTATGATTTTAGTTATTTGAACTTTTAAAATTTTATGCGCTTTATATTAATAGAATTGTTTGTAAAATACACACTTCCACTAAAGTTTTTGTCTCAATATAATTTGTCATATGAATATGTTTTTAAGATTTAATACCTTCTGTGTATCTCTACTTATAGATCAGTTTTATAAACTTACTATTTGGGGATTCTTTCAGTATGATTTGTCAAATAAAAATAAACTCCAAATTTTATTCCCCTCTAACATTCTATAATGTGTTAATACTGCTATGTTGTACTGCACTCCAATTTATTAAATTACTTTAAAATTGTTTAATCAAATGTACTTTAGCTCTGTTATCTGATAGTGAATGGTGTTCCTATTATCAAAATTTATTCTTAACATGTGTATATTAAGATGTCTGATTTTAAATCAGATTAAATCCATATAAAAAGAAAAAATTCTTATTCAAAATACTATGCAAATGGCAGTAATATGAATATAGGCTACTAGAGTCTTATTGGAAGGTGGTGATGAGTGGAAAATACTGAAGAAAACAGCATAATAATTATGATTTAGAAGCCATGGTCTCCATATTTAAAATTAATATTTTGTGAAGCTTATTTCCCAGTGCTGGGACTCTGAGACGAGTGAGAATCTGGTAAGTAGATAATTGTGCCTCTAGGAGGATACAGTTTTTTTTTTCAACCTTGTATTTTGAAAAATTTGAAACATACTGAATAATAGAGAACTCCCAATACCCATTACTTTGATTTCAAAATTAACATTTTGAAATTTTATCTATTTTTTGCCTGAAAGGTTTTAAAACAATTATAGATATCATGACAGTTTATCTCTAAATACTTAATGTATGCATTTCCACAAAACAAGGACAGTTTACCATATTATCACCACGCTGTTACTTAACAAAATCAACATCACTCCTCAATGTCAGGTACAGTTTTATATCTACTTTCTTTCTCCATTATCCTAACATTCATTAGAAAATGGGAATACAGACAATTTTTATTCTAATTGTATTTAAGCTCTTTTTTTTAAGATTTTTGTTTATTTATTTTAAATTTTTTTTTTTAAAGAGAGCACTCACGAGCACGGGGGCTGGGGGGGGGCAAAGGGAGAGGGAGAAGCAGACTCCTTGGCTGAGCAGGGAGCCCGATGACATGAGACTCGATCCCAGGACACTGAGATCATGACCTGAGCCGAAGGCAGTTGCTTAACCAACTGAGCCACCCAGTGGCTCATGTGCCTAAGCTAAGTCCATGTGCTTAAGCTCTTTTTTCCTTTTCTAAAAATTATTTATTGCAGGAAACTTCTTCTTGAGTTACCTAGATCATATGATCTCTTTGACCCCCTTTAGCTCTCCCCTGACTTCCTGCATAGAACTGGCTGTAAGCTACAAATCTGACTTAGGAAACTACTGGTGCAGAACCAGGTGAGCATGATTTCCCTGAGTTGAATGTCCCTCAGGAGAGCCAGTCTCTAGTCTTGAATACAGGAAAACAGGGATTGTGTTGTATTCGCTGGTGTGTGCCCAGCAGCTGGCACAGAGCATGGCATATAATAGGCACTCAATAAATAAATGGTGAGCGAACAGTGAGTAATTGAATAGGTTAGTACATACATGAATTGATTAGTCAGTGTTGAGTAGTAACAGATAAACAACCAAGTAGAGCTGGATGTGGTAGAGCCACGTATAGCAACTAAGGCATTTGTACATTTCTTAAATTCCTGTTGTGAGAAGTCTATCCAGTGTCAAGAGATCATTAAGACTTTATACAGCCATTAGCAGTGTTTTTTTGTTTGTTTGTTTTTTTAATGGGTAGAGCTCTGCCAGCATATTCCTAGAGAGAAACTGAGAAATAGGGGCTGCTATGGGTTAAATTGTGTCCCCTCAAAGGGTGTTGGAGTCCCAACCCCCAGTATCTGTGAATGTGACCTTATTTGGAAATAGGGTTTTTTTTGAGTTAAGATGAAGTCAAATGGGAAGGCCCTAATCCAGTATAGTTGAGATTATGAATGGGAAAACTTGGACATAGAGACAGACCAGACATGAATAGAGGAAAGACAAGAGACAGGAAGAATGCCTTCTATAAACTTGGAGCACCTGAGATCACTCGAAGCTAGGAGAGAGGCATGGAACAGATCATCCCTCCCAGCCCTCAGCAGGGACCAACCCTGCGAACACCCTGAGGGCAGACAGGTAGCCTCGAGGACTGGGAGATGATACATTTCTGTGATTGTTTAAGCTGCCCAATCTGTGGTACCTTGTTAGAGCAGCAACCCTGCAAAACTAATACAGGGACCTAGACAAATCTTTGGGTGGAAGTTGAGATAATACATTTTCCAAACCATTTTAATAAAAACCTCAGGAGAGTGTTCTGTTTCATATAAGTTGCTAACACTTGAGCACAAATACCAGTGTATTTTGGCCATATGTGAGCACCAGAATGGCGGGGGGGCGGAATGGAAAGGGGGAAAAGTGAGAACAGGGGAGAGAGAAGTGTACCTTCTTTTATTTTGCCTAGGGCCACTCTGGGCTGGCCCAGATCAGCTAGGTTTTTAACAGGATTTGTTCTTACACATGGGATCTCCAGGCAGTTAATTCTTGCCCATGTGTGGTGGAATCTTCATGATAATAGACTGCTTGTTTATTCTGAAGCTAAATGTCCTTGTTCAGAATCAGAAGATATTAAAAAAAAAAAGGGGGGGGGATGGTGTGGAGCACCTGGGTGGCTCATTTGGTTAAGCATCTGCCTTCAGCTCAGGTCATGATCTTGGAGTCCAGGGATTGAGCCCCAAATCAGGCTCTCTGCTCAGCAGGGAGTCTGCTTCTCCCTCTCCCTGTCCCTCTCTCTCTCTCTCAAATAAAATCTTTTAACAAAACAAAAATTAAAATTAAAAAAAGGTGGTTTACCTTCTCCTAATCCCAGGCAAAAAGTTTAATAGAAGAAGATGGCAGTGATTTGTATAACTTTCAGTATAGATTCAGTGTAAAAATAGTTAAGGGTGTGAGCTCCAGAATCAGACTCCCTCCCTGGCTTTGAGTTCTAGCTCTGCCTCTTATTAGCTATTTCCTTTGCCGTATTTTTTCACCTGCTTCTGTTTCCACATTTGAAAATAAGGATAATAGTACCTCCCTCACAGAGGGAGAAGAATCAAGTGATTTAAACATGTAAAAGGCTTAAACAAATAAGAGGCACATAGTAAGCACTCAGTAAGTAATAGCTAGAAGATAATTTCATTATTTTTATACTTATAACAAAAGAATATCATATCTTATTTTGCTTTCCAAGAATTCTTTAGATTTGTGAAAAAAGACATAATGATGTTCTGGTTAGATATTAAGAAGATGGTAATGAATTGGATTTAATAAGTATAATTCTCCCCAGATGTGTAGTTTATTGATAGATGTCCACCCAGGTGTAGGAACCAGAACATCCAGGGTCCATTTTCTACATAAGGGAAAAGATTTCACATTTTAGGAGTGTATGTGCACTGTAAATGTAGGATGGCCCATTTAGCAAATTACATATCCCCAAGAATATGGTTCCCAAAAGAGTTAATGCTGTTGAAAAATTAGTGTTTTTCTATAATCAATACATGCTTATTGAGTGCCTACTGAGTCCCACTGGTCATATTATTTCTATTTCTGAAGGCCAAATACATACATGACCAAAGAATATTTGAGCATCCTGATTCACAAAAGCATCCTGCGTCCCACTGGTCATATTATTTCTATTTCTGAAGGCCAAATGCATATATGACCAAAGAATATCTGAGCATCCTGCTTCACAAATTATACACACACGCGCGCGCACACACACACACACACACACACACACACACACACACACACGGTGCTTGTTTTTTAGTTAGTATGGGAAAATGACATTTTTGGATTCTGAATCAACTCCTTAAGCTGCATAAATTGAATGGGTTAAGTTGTACCCCTGTTTAGGGGCTGTTAAAAAAACTGCATGTGAGAATGGCATTGGTGCTGGCAACCTCAAATGCTGTCTCTGAAATCGGTGGGATTTGTAGTTAATGTGGAACAGGACAGCTAGTTTGAATGTTGGTTAGCTGTGTTTTATGTAGATAGAACTTCCATGTGGCGAACCTGTATATAAGATTATAGCAATGGCAGTCAAATTATATCAGCTAACATTTCGTGAATATCTGCTATTTACAGATGTACCAAGCTCTGAGAATGCTCACTGACATGCTGAAAAGTCTTAAGTTCAGATTTGATTTAGACAAAAAGGAAGACCATAAATTGGATGCAATTCAGATTATCCTCTCCCATTGCCTATTTGTTTTGTTAAAGGACAGACACAAATTATGTGCTTTGATATCACATTGGATATTAGAAAGAAAGGGTATTGTAGGTTCTTTCATATAATTCTTGTGTCAGAAGGACAAATTGGAAAGCGACTGTAATTGGAATGGTTTTCTTTTGTGGGCGAAAGGCATTTTTAGGACAGAGGCAATTTCTACCATATGATCTACTGAGGGAAGTTCCCCCAAAAGTCTGGAAAGTGTATTAAGTCACAGCCCTATTTGATCAAATAGGCTTTCACATATTGCTAAAAGAAGGTTGGAATAGAAAAACAGGTCACGGGTTCAAAATGCGAGTATCATTTAGAATACTGCTAAATACCTGGATGTTTTGTGATGATGCTTGAATCTGCAGCACCATTTAAAGGACCCATAGACCTGAGCCCAACAGAGCAGTAGATGCCTGAAGAGATCATTAGAGGAGGCCCCGCTCATCCGCCATCTCTTCATAAGTTAACCCCACAGATGTGTCTTTAAGTCTCTCACTCTCAATGAATATTACGTATAAAGAAAACAGGATAAAATCTCAGATTTGAAATAGGTAGTTTTGGGATCCGAGAAGGGAAAAAACCTCCAACACCTAAAACAGATTTTTTTTTTTTTTTTTAAGAATAACCGCATGTTGCATCCATCAGAAAACAGAAACTGCAGACTTTTTATGGCTCAGATCAGGTCAGACTGTAGTTTTGAAAAATACATCTTCATGCTTATTCTAATAAGCATCATGTCTGAAAAGTAAGCTGGCTCCGTTTAAAAGTTGCATTATTTTTTCTAGACTGTATAGCAGTAATGCGGCATTACTGGCCAAAACAAGGTAGGGAAGCTGAAAAACAAAAGAAGTGCTGTACAATAAAAGAGTAAAAAGCATAGATTTATATCAACATGTAGTAGCATCTGTGAGGTTACATGTAAGTTTTTAACAGACAGGGATGGTTGTGAACATAAACATGCTGCTTACACATTGCATGCTTTATTCCTCTTTTGGCATATAGTGATTTTCATTAGTCAGGAAGCATTTAGTTTCTGGCGAAGGTTTTTACATTATAGTATCTTGTTGATAGGATAGGGAAATATTATACCTTATTCAAATAAGATAAATGCTGGCTTTTTTTAAAGAGCCTTCAAAGTTGCTGCGTAAGTCTTTATGTTCTTGCTAGAGTTTTCAAAGTGTTTTCTAAATTTCCATTTAAAAAAGTCACGAATAGTGGCTGTCTCCCTCCAGAGTATAATTTCCATCAGTCTCTGATAATGAGAGCTTAACAGACACATTTCTCGATACAACAAGGTGTGTTAACTAAAAGGATTTAATTGTATAAAATACTGTAAATTATAAGATATGAGAGTGTATGACAAAAGGCTAAGTTCTTAAAAAGTGAATCCCATTTTGGGGGCTGAATATACATCTCTAATGTATAATCTGTCTGCAAAGCGGAGGTAAAGTAATAATGTGATTTAATGGGTGGCCACATCCCACTGGGCAGTGACATTTGTTCACGTTGTGTCTTGCTTCTTTCTCTCTCAGCTCCATAACCTCTTGCACCCTTCTCCAGCTGACATTTTTCCTGTCCATTGCATCAAGTGTTGAGAAATGCTTCCATTTGAGCTAGTTTGGCTGCTTGGTGCTTAGGATTCCTGGTTGCTTGGGGAGCAGGAAGGCAGCAGATGTGACTCTTGCTGGGCAAGAGGTCCTTTACTTTTTCCATCAACTACGAGCAAGCCACTTAATCTTGCATAAACTGAAAGAACCAGGAACTGGTTGGGTTAGGGTGTTAGCCACCAATCAACCAGTTTGCTTTTGGTACAAAAATGAATAAATCATTTTCTTTCCAAACCACCTCTTCTACCTGTTTCCTTTATTCACTGACTCCTCACTGGCCAGCCACACCATTTTTAGAGTTGTCATTGGTCGTCTTATTCAAGAACCATGGTTCTTCTTTGTCTCCCTTCTTTTGTTCACCAGTGCGCTAGTCTGCCCTCCCATTGGCCTTTGCCTGGACTATTGTTACATTCTCCTAAATGGATTCTCTGCTCCTGTTTCCTGTTATGGTGCTGCTGGTACCGATAATACTATTCTTTGCCAAGAACCTTTGGTGACTTGCATTTACGTGCAAAAATTGTGTCCCAGCTTCTTGACATGGTTTTAGAAGCTTTCTGCTAACCAGTTTTTCTGGCTTGTGTTGTATTTCCAGTAACCTCTGCACTACCAACCTACACCGACCTGTGCTCTGGTTTTCCTTCTTGGGTTACTTCTTTTTCCCTATCCTCGTTTGTGGAAATCTTAGGTATTTGTCAAGGCCCGACTCAAATGTTTCTTTCTCAATTAGAAATAAACTCCCCTTGCTCTAAAATACTACCAAATTTAAATCTGCTAGACTTTTCTCACAGTAAAAGTTATCGTAGGACCTGTAGATGTGCCTATATCATCTCTCCTCTAAGTGAGACAGGGAAAACAGCCTCTGATCAGACTGATTCAGGTTCACTTTCAACTTTGCCTCTTGCTCTAAGTTTGTTTTGCACAGGATGCCTAACTCGACTCATTCTATTTTCTCATCCTCAAGGTATCTTAAAATAACTTCCTTTTAGGGTCATGAGGGTTAAATGATTTGACTTCTGTAAAGCACTTAATGCTTTCACGTGGTGAGCATTCAATAAATATGCATTCATTTTTCTTTTTCTTTGTTTTTTGGTAAATATACAGTTCTCAGTTGTTTACCATGCTTGGCACTCAGGCAGCTATTGAAAGAATTTACTTCAGTTTTTCCAATTATTACCATCAAGTCAAATCAATAAAAATTTATTTAAGCCTGTGTAGAAGGCCTGAAGAGTAGGTGCTGTCACAGATACGAAGATGTGTACAAAATTATTCTGGCCGCTTGGCCCCTCAGAGCTAACAGCCTATAAATATGGAGCCAGGGCTTAAATAAAAGAAGAACTAGGGGTGCCCGGGTAGCTCAGTTGGTTAAGCACTCAATTCTTGATTTTGGCTCAGGTCATGATCTCAAGGTTGTGAGATCAAGTCCAGCATCGGGCTCTGTGCTGGGCACGGAGCTGCTTAAGATTCTCTCTCTCTCTCTCTCTCTCTCTCTCTCTCTCTCTCTCTCTCTCTCTCTCCCCCTCTCTCCCTCTCTCCCTCTCTCCCTCTCTCCCTCTCTCCCTCTCTCCCTCTCTCCCTCCCTTTGCCCCCCCCCAAAAAAGAAAAGAAAAGCTAAATAATGCTATACATTTTTAAATAGTAAATCCATGGACATAAATGAAAACCCAGTAAGTTGCTTTGTGGTTAAAGGAATGTACATACCAGAATAGGATTCAGGGGAGAGTGGTGAACCCAGGAATTGTGAAGTGTGAATCCAGGGCTTTGGTAGGAGGTAGAGAAGAGCACTTTGGGCATCCCTAGAGGGATGCTGGGTTGAAGATGAAGGCCTTTCCCACTCAATTCACTGTAAAGAGGACTTACCACAGGGTGTTCTGTAATCATTGGTTGTACCTATCCATTTGGAAAAATAAAGCAGTGTAAGAGCCTTCCCACATTAGGAAACAAAGGCAATGGGAAGTAAAGGTTTAACTAAGTGCAGAACTTGAGAATATGGCATATATGGGTGCAGATCTGGTTAGTAAAAGGGGAAGAATGTTTGAGAGAGTCCTGTTCAGTATAGGAAAGTTGCGTTCCTCACGGGCATCAAAGTCTAATTGTTTTCATCTTTATTTGTTTAGTGCTTTTAACGAAGGCTATGATTTACCCACCACCTGTGCCAAGTCCAGTTCTTGGAGGGCCACTGCTGAGATAGAATTAGGAGTGCAAGGTCTTAATGGGGGAAGCAAGTATATTATCTATGAAGAGAAAAAGAGAAAAAGCAAGATTGGCCAAGGAAAGCTTTGAGAGTAGGATGTTGATATGACCCCTGTGACTGGCAAGGGGACAGGCAGGGTCGAGCTGGGAGAACTCGGACTGTGATACAGCTCTGACCGGGAGCATCAGAGCAGAGAGAACCTATTGGAAGAGCCCCTTGGGGAGCAATGGCCACGCAGTACCCCCACCATGATCATTGTTTGACAGGTGCAGCCTAGGAAGAGCATGGCCTTGACTCGCATGCCATAGTAGTTCCTGATGGCCCTGTTCCTGATGGCCCTTGTCGCTCGAGATCGTCAGCTTACTGCCGTCCTCATAGGTGAAAGGTTGGTTCTTTCTGGATGGGATTGGACCCTCAGTGGCTGCCACACTACCCTTTCAGTAGTAAAATAATAAAGTCAAATGTCCATGTAAACCTTAGCTCAGATTAGGTGGGTTGTTTTGGAGTGGGGAAGTTGGGGAGCCTGAGCAACTCACTGAAACAAAACTCTTTGTAGAAGCTGGACTTAGCATTGGGTGACTTGCATTATTTGAGTGTCACACATTATTTTTTATCTGTTAAATGTGGATAATGACACATCTTCCCTGCCCACCTCACGAAGTTACAATAAAACGTAATGTCTAAGAAAGGTGAGAAGAAAAGGAGTTCCATGTGGAAATGTGAGAGGTAGTGCAGTGGAATAGAAAGATCTAAGGGAGGCAGGCAGGGCTCTTCTTTTACTCATGGAGAAAAGAAATGATTACTAAAGTCAGAAAAGTCACATGAAGAGAAAATCATTTAAAATGCATTAGGGAGGGGCACCTGGGTGGCTCAGTCAGTTAAGCATCTGCCTTCAGATCAGGGCATGATCTCAGGATCCTGGGATCGAGCCCCTGGGCTCCCCGCTCAGTGGGGAGTCTGCTTCTCTCTCTCCCTCTGCCCCTCACCTCTTCTCATGCCCTCTTTCTCTCTCTCAAATAAATAAAATCCTTAAAAAAATTAAAATGCATTAGGAAGCTAGATATTTACATTTTTCTATGCCTAGCATGATTACAATGCAAATAATCACTTCCTACTTGACCTTGGTACTTTGGACTGTCCCACTACAGGCTTGTCTAAAACTAGGGGTATTATATATATTTATACTTAAAATGAAAAATATTAACTAGTTATTTTTTATTTCACAGAAAAAAGAATATTTAAAAAGTTAACTAGAAAGCAAGTTTTATTTTAGATTAGGGGTTGGCAAACTTTTTCTGTAAAGAGCCAGGTAGTAAATATTTCAGGCTTTTATGAGCTCTGTGGGCCACATATGGGTCTCTGTTGCATATTCTTTTTTTTTTCTTTCTTTTCTTTAATAATCCTGTAAAAATGTAAAAATCATTCTTAGCTCAAGGGCACACAAAAATAGGACCTAGACTGCAGACCTTAGTTTGTATTAAGTTCTGCCTAAACTTATCTTTGACTTCAACAAAATTTCAGCAATGGACTGAACCCCAAGTTCTATATTCTATTAAAAAAAGAGAGAATGGACTTTCATGTTATATTGGCATGAGATTGAATCCTGTTTCCATCCTTTACTAGCGCTTACTTGGACAAGCTACTTAATAACTGGGGTGCTTGGCTTCCTCATATGTAAAATGAGACCAGTGCTACCTGGCTGGGAGGTTGCGTGGATTTAATGACATAATTTGTGAAAGGTACTTTGCCCAGTGATTATCACATTAAGTAGAACCTCAACAAATTTTCTTCCTTTCCTTCCTTCCTTATCTTGTTTGACAATATTTCCCAGTCTTTTTTTTTTCTTTCTTTGAATTGTTCTTCCAGAATTCTAGACTGCGTTTTTCTACTACCATATCTTCATAGAAACTCTCACTTTGACCTAATTTGTATCAAATTCAATTATTGACATTTTGATTACTTGGGACAAATTATTGACTGTGCTTATACCAAAATCTCCACTTACCAAATTCAGTCACTCCTAAATTTTTTCATTAGTGCGTCAAGATCTATAATATTGATAGATGCTAGTGGTAAAACTTATGAGGATTTTAGAGAATTTAGCCAGTTCTCATAGAATATAAATATTTTAAACCATATGCTGCAGTAGTAGATAAAAAACAAACTAAAAAAACGGGGATTATATATTGGGTGGTGGGGATAGACATGTGTTTGTTCTACCACTTTGTTTGACAGCATTCCATGATTATTTGAATCCTGCCCACGACTCTGTATTAAGATCAGTGATTATGCACCCAGTATTGGAGCACCAAATATATAAAGCATATATTAACAGATTAAAATCTCCACCTACAGGGGCACCTGGGTGGCTCAGTCATTAAGCGTCTGCCTTCGGCTCAGGTCATGATCCCAGGGTCCTGGGATCGAGCCCCACATTGGGCTCCCTGCTCGGCGGGAAGCCTGCTTCTCCCTCTCCCTCTGCCCCCCCGCTTGTGTTCCCTCTCTCGCTGTGTCTCTCTCTGTCAAATAAAATCTTTAAAAAATAATAATAAAATAAATCTCCACCTACAGACAACAGTACAATAATATGAGGCTCAATACCCCATTTTCAAAAATGGATAGATCATTCAGATGAAAATCAATGAGGAAACACTGGGCTTAAACTACATGTTGGACCAGGTGGGACTAACATATACAGGTCATTCCGTCCAACTGCAGCAGAATTCTTCTCAAGCACACATGGAACATTCTCTAGAATAGATCATATGTTAGGCCACAGAACAAGTATAGTACTGAACAAATATAGTACTGGAAGTCCGACCCAGAGCATTTAGGCAAGAAAAATAGTCATCCACATTGGAAAGGAAGAAGTAAAATTGTCTCTGTGGATGACATGATATTATTATAGAGAAAACCCTAGACTCCACCAAAAAACTACTAGAACTGATAAATGAATTCAGTAAAGTTGCAGGATACAAAATCAGTATACAAAGATCAGCTGCATTTCTATACACTAACAATGAGCTATTTGAAAGAGAAACTAAAATAATCCCATTTATAATAGCATCAAAAAGAAATATTTTGGAATAAATTTAACGAAGAACATGAAAGACCTATGTACCATAAAACACTGATGAAAAAAATTGAAGAAACAGATAAATAGAAATTCCATGCTGATGAGTTGGAAGAATTAAAATTGTGAAAATGTGCACACTATCCAGAGCAATCAATGGGCTCAATTTAATCCTTATCAAATTTCCAGTGGCCTTTCTCACAGAAATAGGAAAACAATTTTAAAAATTGTTTGGAACCACAAAAGATCTCTGAATCATCAGAGAAATGCAAACCAAAACCACAGTATGATATCAACTCACACCAGTTAAGCTATTATCAAAAAAGACGAGATAACAAGTGTTGGTGAGGATGTAGAGAAAAGGGAACCCTGGTACACTGTTGGTGGGAATGCAAACTGGTGCAGCCACCCTGTAAAACAATATGGAGGTTCCTCAAGAAATTAAAAATAGAACTACCATAAGATCCAACAATCCATTTCTGGGTATAAATCCAAAGGAAATGAAATCATTATCTCAAAGAGGTATCTTTACCCACATGTCCACTGCAGCACTATTCAAATAAATTACTGTATTCTGAGTCAAATGGTTAGCATATGTTTTCTTTACTATATTATTAGCTTCGTGTCTTCAGCTTGACTGAACTTTAGACAATTTTCTTCTGGATTATAGGCCCCTGTCCTTTTTTTTAGAGCATTTACCTTAGAAAACTTGAAATTATAAGTTCTTTCTCTGTGCCTTTGAGATGTAAATCTTTTCCCAGCCTCTTGCCCGTTTTGCAACCCAGGAATGTCTTTTTCAAGGCCCTGGGAGCCATCCCTTTAAAATGTAGTCATTAAGAAAGATGTGCCCTTATCCCCTTGACCCTGAGGGAGGGTTGGCGTCTACACATCAGTTAACAACATGGAGAACCTAGTCACACTGACCAACCTTCCCTTAACCTTCTCCAGTTATTTCACTAGCTCACCCCCTGCACTTAAAAACTTGCCCGTGTTTTATTTCAGCGGAGTTGAGTTCAGACTTCTTACCCAATTGCAGCGGTCTCTCTCCCTTATTCAGTAGCTTTGAATAAAGCCTTCCTTGTCTGTGTAACTTGTCCAGTGCAATTTCCCTTTGACAGTGATTGAGAGTGAAGACTCCAGTTTCAGACTCTGGCTCCATTTTACTACACAAATCACATAATCTCACTAGGCTTCAGTTTGTGCTTGACTAAAATGGAGATAATGGTACCTACCTACAGGATTTCTGTGACGATCAGTGAATATAAACCTCTTAGCATGCTGCCTGGTGCATATTAGGCACTCCATAAATTTTAGGTCTATTTTTTTTTTTTTTTAACTAATGACTACATGAAAAACTTCTTGATAGGTCGTTTTTTTTTATTTTTTTAAATTTTTTTATTTAAATTCAATTTAGTTAACATATAGAGTATTATTAGTTTTGGGGGGAGAATTTAGTGTTTCATCAGTTGCATATAAGACCCAGTGCTCATTACATTAAGTGCCCTCCTTAATGCCCATCACCCAGTTACCGGATCCCCCCAGCTGCCTCCCCTCCAGCAACCCTCAGTTTGTTCCCTAGAGTTAAGAGTCTCTTATGGTTTGCCTATAGGTCTTTTTTTTTTAAGTAGTGAATTACTCCAGCATATTTAAAATGTTTCCTTTTGCTGAATTACCAGTATGTACATTTTCAGGATATCTACTTTGCAAAGTGAAGCCTATTTAGTTCTTGAACTAAATAAAGTGTATCATAAATAGTGAAAGCAAGCAACCAGTTACACATCTGATCCTGGAGTCTAGTTATTTAGGGCAGAGGGATCGGCTACTTCTGAGGCCATGTTGAGAAATGGTGTCTGTGGGCGAGAGAGAGAAAACTGAAATATCATGTTTCCAGACACTCTAGCAAGCTATATTCTCCATCAAATGAAGAAAACTCTGTGCTGTTTATATTTTGAAGGTCAAATTATCTCCTTCTTAGGCTATCCTAAAACCAAAAACTTAAAGAGACTAGAGTTTAATACTAAATTTTCTTGTAATATTAATATCACAATAAATTTCCTGTTATATTTTAAAGCGCAAGTTGTAGGCAATACTCTATTGTCTTGAAGCTGTATCATGAAATGTTGCCTCACTCCCCCAATTTTAAGGAAATATATGTGAAACAACACATTTAAAAATTTTAAACTGCTTTCTTTTTGGAAGGAGCATGGTAACATAGTTGGGAACTACTCTATTCTGGCTACACTTGCGGATGAATGTCTAGTCATATCAGTTCCCTATTCAGGGCATGCTGTATCTGTAAAACTACTTCTTCCCCCTTCTTTCTCTCTCCAAAAGTAATCTGAGAAAAATTCACTTGAATTGCCATCTGACTTTTAACAATCTATATTCTGTTTGGAGACCGTGCTTGCAATTCTGACTGACTTACAAAGATAACAGTGATGATATGGATCGGTCTGAAAGGCCAAAAGTACGGCATTGATGTTCCATTCTTAAATACAGGCAACATGGTGGTTTTTTTTTTTTTTTTTTAAGAATCATTACCTCTTATAGTCTGTTCACTATTTTTATACTTCCTGTTAATGGCGTTTCCTATAACATTAGGTTTATATTTTTAGATTGTTTGCTCTCCTCTCCCCTCCCTGCTTGAAACATGTTTATGTTTAAGGGAGGGGTTATAAGAAAAGGCAGACCTCATAAGCTGTATGAATACAGATTTAAAAAAAAAAAAAACCGTATTTTAGTTTATGATGTCTAGATGCCTACCTGGAGGGAAAGGAACTTAGGAGTAAAATAAAAAGGACTAAAATCTCAGTCAACTCAGAAACAAGATATGCCCAGGATGAAGTCAGGATTTAAGCTGGAAAGTTAGTTGTAGTGGCCCCCAGTTGTATATATTTTATCCCAAGGTGCCATTTGGTTTAATAAAATGTAGATCTGAGGCTGTTCTTAACCTCTCAGTTTCTTAAGACTTAATTATAAAGGTTATATTTTCGGAGGACAAAAGCATTACTCATTTCTCTGTTCATGTCTTCCAGGTTTATCTTGCAGATTATGGACTTTGCTACAGATATTGTCCCAATGGGAACCACAAACAGTATCAGGAAAACCCTAGAAAAGGCCACAATGGGACAATAGAGTTTACCAGCGTGGATGCCCACAAGGGAGTAGGTCGGTTTCTTTTCTTCTTTTTCTTAATTTTATTTCAGAAGAATGATTAAAGAGTAATAAGGCCCATGTAATGGCCTTTGCATAGTCAGTTTGAAGACTAAGAACATTGACAAGGTTTTTTATCAAAAGTAGTGAATTCTTATATGCCAATGAATATTTCGTCTACAAGGGGGAGGGGACAGAGATTGTGACAAGTGAGAAGGGCACAACGGGGTGTTAAGTAAGCAAAACTGGATGCTGATTTGGGGCAGGAAATCACGAGTTGGTATAGGTTAAACTTGGAGGTCAGCAAGTGAATCTGTACTCTGTCACTAATATTACAGATCTGGTAAAGGTGCACATGGGAAGAATTATTCCTGTTTTTCACCAGGCCCTGATCAGAGTTTTAGAAGACACCATCTCTCAACAATAAGGAAATCTTTTCTGAAACTATAAAGTGTTAACTTGTGGAATCTCTCCTAGTCGCCTTTCATATATCTTACTTATTTAAACTCACTTTGATGGTATTGGAAACACATTTGCAGGTAAATTACATACATAGTCCTTTTATTGGATATTGATTGTACTGCCTTGCATTCCAAGGCAGACTTAATTCAACAATTCCCTAATTAGTTAAAGTCATAACCTATGTCTTGTATTCATTTACCATTAATTAAACCTTAGCTGTTTATTACACTGCAGTCCAAATCCAATAGCCAACCCAGAAAGCCATGGAAAAGGAAGTAGGAGGTCAATATTGAAAATATATGGTGCAGAGTCCCACTGATGGTTGCTTTGTTCACAATCAATATGGTCAATGCAACTGTACTTTCTTAGTTGCTCTGTCAGCAAGACAAAAAGTCAATTCTAATGTTATGCTAGTAAAGAAAAAATGGTGATTATTGAAAAAGTTTGCCTTTCAAAATTATATTCTTTGTAAACTTTATTTATAAAAATATTTTCAAATATGCTAAACCATACAAATAATTTAGAAACAGCTTTGAAAGGACCCCATGTCACTAAAAGGCAATTAGACATTTGCACTTGTTAATGGCTGTTGAACTGTTACCGTAAACTGATACTTTCTGGTGAGTTTTAGTTGGTACAAACAACTGTATATTATTGCCTTTTCTATTAAAAGGACCATTGACCATGTAATGTAAGGGGGTCTTGATAATTTTCCACAGCAATTAAAACCCACACCAGTGTAAGGTAGGCCAGAGAAAAGTGAAACAAGTGTGTCAGTTGAACACCTTCCTTCCGGGAAGAATCATAGGTTAAATTTTCTGAAATGGAAATTACCTTTTATATTCCTGATCAGAGTAAGAGAAACCACTGCATTTTTTTTCAAGAATAAGATAGTTAGAAAAGTAATGATGACTAAGAAATTTACTAATATTGTGTAATTTTTCACCATTTACATTGTTAATGAGTCAGTGAGCAGTTAAAGATATAAGTGGGACATGACTTTAATTAAGAAACGTAAGAGTCAAATGCCTACTGATACATTTTTTTCAACTTGAAGTTCTTTCACTCCGAATGAATTTTGTTCCTCATTTTTGGCAGATTTATTGCTATGGACGAGTTTACACAAACCCAGAAGTACTTTTTTCATAGTGGTATAACTGGAAATTCATCACACAGATTCCTAAGCATTGGTCCAACTATGTTAGTGATGTTAACTTATGGTGGGACCACTTATTTCTATAACTGATAGCTCTCATATGGATGCTATCTGATTTTGACTGTTAAAAGTGCTAAGAAACAACTGTGATTGCAGAATGTGGGAAATAGAGTTGTTACATGTTAGTTGGTCACTGTTTGGACCATGGTAATTATGAACATCCTCTACAATCATTCCATTGTTTAGGGCAGTGTTTTCATTGTGCTATCTTCATGAACGATTTAAACAGTTTCTTATCCTGTAGTCCATTTAAGTTTTTTCCTCCCTAAATAATAACACATGTTGATGAGTTGGGTAGATTTCACCATGCTAGGTCTCTGGGGAGAAGACTGAACTGAGAATGATGGTAGAAAGATGGTATTACTTCCCTGGGAGGAGTGTTTAGGAAAGTCCCTATATTACATATTTTTGGTATTTGCTAGAAAGTTACATGCTGGGGTGAATAATTCATTTTTATCATAGTTTTCACAGGATTCTTATAAAAAGTAGATTCCCTTACTGCCTTTAAAATAGAATTTACACTAAACTTCTAGGTGAATCTATATCTACATGGACGTATATGTAGATATAGACATCTGTGTAGATATACATACATATACAGTTAGCCTTTGAACAACATGAGGGTTAGGGATGCTGATGCTCTGTGCAGTCAAAAAAACTCCCTGTATAACTTTTGATTCCCCCATAACTTAACCACCGATAGCCTACTGATAAGCAGACTCCTTACCAGGTAACATAGTTGATTAACACATATTTTTTTAGAGATTTTATTTATTCATTTGACAGAGAAAAAGAGCACAAGCAGGGAGAGCTGCAGGCTGAGGGAGAAGCAGGCTCCCCGTTGACCAGGGAGCCAGACGCGGGGCTCAATCCCAGGACCCCGGGACCATGACCTGAATTGAAGGCAGATGCTTAACCGACTGAGCCACCCAAGCACCCAACACATATTTTTTTTTAATGTTATATGTATAACATACCATATTCTTACAATAAAGTAAGCTAGAGAAAGAAAATGTTACTAAGAAAATCATAAGGAAGAGAAAATACATTTATAGTACTATACTGTAAAATAATCTGCATATAAGTGGACCCATGCAGTTCAAATCTGTGTTGTTCAGGGGTCCACTGTGTACACATAAATACATACATGCATATATACACACATGCATACATAAATACATATAAATATATATATTTGCTAAAATTTTAATATGCAGTTTCAGTCTGGTATATAAAGTAAAGGGTTTGATATCCTCAAATGTTTGAATACCATTCATTCCTAACATTTTGCATTTAATCTTCCAAAATAAAACATTTTACTTTAGGAATTTATTAGAAATGAAATAATCATTTAGTCATATCTAGAAACCAGAATAAACAGGGCCATAAATCCTGTAGTTAAATGTGGAAGGTCAGATTCATAAATATTCATGTGTTTACCTTCAGTACAGTCACTATGTAGTTTAATCTCAGAAAAATCTTTTCTCTACCAGTCCAGCTATGAGATCAAATAAATACTGAGAAAGATACTGCGAAGGAAAACATAAAGAGCAAAACAAGTTATCTCTAGGAAATAGAACCTCCAGTTGTCAACGCATTTGCTGTATGTCAGGTATATCTGTGGCTGGTCACGCCCAGGGAAATCTTCAAGATTCAGTGTAAAACTGCCTTATGAATTAGCCACTTAACAGAGACCGTTAACCCGATCAGACTATCTGGTCTCTCTTACTTGTTGTAGTGGGTACTCAGAAACCGGGTTTTTCTAATGAAGGAGTTTTTATAAGGTGCCAACCAGCAGTTTCACCTAAGCATTTTCTAGTTCAACTTTATGTAAAAGGAAGGTAGTTTGTATTATTATAAACCAAAAAATATGACTTGAGATATATAGAGATGGCTGGATAGGGGGGGCGAACATTCCCGGGACCGCCATACATCTATGGAGATCTGTGTGCATTTTAAAAATTGTAGTTATTCTTCCAAACTCAATTCTCTTGTATGACCTCAAGGTATTTTCTGAGTGGCTGAAATGCTTCATTTAGTGTAAAATTAGAGGAATATACATTGGGTTTATCTCTCTCTTCTATTATTAATTTTTTCTTCTTCATAAAAACTAACATGTATAAACATTGACATATTTTGGGCTTGTTGCCTGATAATTAAAGAGAATTATATCTGTGTCAAATATACTATTTTAAAATTTGTTACATTCTTAGCAATGTTAAAAAGCAATATTTGGATCAATGTGTGGTATGGATTTTTGTAGATTTTTCTACTCACTGAGGCATGCAGTCAATACCTAATTTCTCTAGAGATATACTGCGTTTAACATATTGAGCTTTTTTAAATACTTCAGACCTCTGCATTGAGTGTATAATACCTGTTTTAATTTGACATCATTGATGACCATAAAATATGATATCTAAATTGCATTTTAAATGTCCATTTGTTTGTGTAATATATTCAGTATCAAGGAAAGAGACATATACTTTTTTATTTTTGCCAATTGCTACGGTAGATGAAATCCAAGTCTTGTGTTATTTTTTGCACAGTTCCCTTTCACTCTAATCTAGCACTCCAACTTACAAAATGTATGTGAAATAAACTGAGAGTGTATTTTCATGTTACCAAACTTGAGGAAATGATACGGTTTACACAATATTTATCTCCTCAACAATAATTCAAAAAAGGGAACCCATTTTTCAATTATGATATTAAGGTATTAAGCTTGGATCCTGTTAGTAGTAGTCAGAAAAGCAAACCATTGATTTCTGTTTTTAGGTAAATTTACTCCTATCGTCTTTGGTCGATGTATAAATAAAAAATAATGAAGACACTCTTCATTCTACATGGCATAACCCAATTTTGACATTTAGCCATGACTTTTAAAGCCTTAATGTAGGTCTTTTGAACTATTTGGTTGGGTTAGTAATACACATTGGCCAAATGTAAGATACATTTGTGGAATTTAAGAAACAAAATAAGCAAAGGGAAAAAAACAAACAAAACCAGAAAAGGAGGCAAACCAAGAAACAGACTCTTAACTCTAGAGAACAAACTGATGGTTACCAGAGGGGAGGTGGGGAGGGATGGGTAAAATAAAAATAAAAATAAACAAAACAAAACAAAAACATCTTTGCTCTGTTGAATAACTTTACCTAAACCTCACACAGTAGTGTTTCATTAAAAAAAAAAAAAAAACTAAGGTTTAAAATCTTAAAGGTACTAAAAAGTAAGAGACCTGAGTTTAAATGTTTTATTTGAAATGTGACATATTGCATTCTGCTTTCCTAATACCCTTTTCGAAATTGCAATAAATCATGGCCACCATGAAATTTTTCAGCTTTTTATACATCTGAAGTGACAAAATACAATCACAAAGGTTACTAGTTGGGAATGAAAGAATAAACTCCAAATTTGATCTGCAGATAGTCACCATTCACTTCTTCAGGTGAGCATCTTATTCAGATGTTTTCTCCTTTCTTAGGTCATTTCGGAGCATATAAACTAGTATTTTGGGCATTTCAACCCTGTCTGCTTAAGGCAGAAGTTTTCAAGTTCACTGTATTATTTCCTACCAAATCCTGTTTTTCTTCATACTTCATACTTCATGTTACTCTATATAAAAAAATAAAACTAAACAGAAAGCATTTCAGGCAAATAATCAGATCCATTTTGGGATTAACACTTATACTTTCTGCCCCCCCCCCCCCGTTCCTGTTACATTCCATTTGGTGAGTTGGTCCCAGATATTTTTACTCCAGTTTGTCTTTAGAATAAGGACCAATTCTCTAAGTTATCTTCTCTTGTTCTCCTACCAGCTGGGAAGGACCATCGAAACACTGTATAAAGTAATGTTTTTACTAGACACACTTCATCACAGTGAAATAGTTTGAAAGAAACCGTCTCATAAAAGGATAGTTGCATGGAAACTTTTATTTAAAAGATTTTATTTATTCATTTGAGAGAGAGAGCACAAGCAGGGGGAGAAGCAGAGGGAGAAGCAGACTTCCCGCTGAGCTGGGAGCCCAACACAGGGCTCGGACCCAGGACCTGGAGATCATGACCTGAGCCACAGGCAGACACCTAACCATCTGAGCCACCCAGGTGCCCCGCATGGAAAATTTTGTTAGTGCTACACCTTAGACCTCAGGACCTGCTGCTTGTTTATTCCTCGCCAACCATCTTTGCCATCAGTATGTCTTTTGGTGTTTTAAGTTAAAATGCCTGCCTCAAATACTCCCCTAACTATAGAAATAGAATATGTAATGTGGTTTGAATGGTGTTAAAACTAATGTGAGAGGCAAAGTAGTTGTTAGAGTGAGTATGGGCTTTGGATTCTGAAAGATTTGCATTTCAATGCAGAGCTCTGTCAATTTTTGCTTTGTGATAGTTAACAAGTTGCTTAACTTCTCTGAGCTTCTTATTTTCTTATCAACAGGCTTAAATAGTACTTTATATTATTGTTAGAATGATTAAGTGAGAGAATATAAAAGCAGTTAGAGTGTCTGGCACAATAGCAGATCCATAAATCATATCAATTGTTTTTATTTTAATTAAGCACTCTAGTATCCACTGTTCCTGGAATCTGCTTTCTAATGAGGTAGAATTCAAGTTCCCACCCATGCCTTTTTTTTTGTAACTCTTGTTACTCTTTTTTTTTTTTTTTAAAGATTTTATTTATTTATTTGAGAGAGAGAGAGAATGAGAGAGAGAGAGTACGAGAGGGAAGAGGGTCAGAGGGAGAAGCAGACTCCCTGCTGAGCAGGGAGCCCGATGCGGGACTCGATCCCAGGACTCCAGGATCATGACCTGAGCCGAAGGCAGTCGCTTAACCAACTGAGCCACCCAGGCGCCCACTCTTGTTACTCTTGACAGTACTTTATAATTTAGAAAATGTTAAGCAATTGAGAACACAACAGGCTTTCAATGAAGAGTCATTTGCATTGCTCCATATTAATAAGCTAAATAAATGCTAGATGCTAAATTATATTTTAAAACTAACAAGGGAATGTAGAGGCAAAGTATTAATAACTAAATCTTGCCACATTTCTAAACAGTAGCATCATAAGTAAAAGTTTGGTTTTTTAGGAAATCTACATGAAAATATACTACTGTTAATGATTACATTATCAAATTCAACTGAAGAACTTTATGTATTATAATAAATTATACAGAGACCAAATTCTGTAGAAACAAAACAGTTCATAATATATTTCAACTTTCAAATTAAAAAGATTTTTATAGTTAGATATTAATAGTTCTCTTCAAATATCAATTCTTATTTTTTTATTTTCAGCATTTTATTTAATTTTTTTCAGATGCACAGGAAATAATAGACTAGTATAATACATATCCAAGTACCCAGTTCCTGGCTTCTGTAATTACTATGCTTTTGTCTTGTCATCTGTATTTTGATGACATATTTTTAAAGTCAAAGATATATGATCAATTCATTGTGTTAATTACACATAAACATAGATGTTAATGTTGCCATCTTGAATATTTATTTTTAATTTAACAGGTATTAAAATGACTCTTCTGGGGCACCTGGGTGGCTCAGTCGGTTAAGTGTCTGCCTTCGGCTCAGGTCCTGGTCCCAGGGTCCTGGGATCGAGCCCCGCGTCGGGCTCCCTGCTCGGCGGGGAGTCTGCTTCTCCCTCTCCCTCTGCCTGCCTCCCTGCCTGCCTCCCTGCCTGCCTCTCTGCCTGCCTCTCTGCCTACTTGTGCACTCTCTCTTTCTCTGTCAAATAAATAAATAAAACCTTAAAAAAAAATGACTCTTCTCTGTGTAGTAGATGGAAAGAAGACTTAATCACTGGTAGAGTCTTGGGGTTGAACTTCATTAAAACACATAGAACTTTGCAATTTGTTTCTCTGGGAGGGAATTTGAGGGAGAAGTGTCTCTTTACTGGTGGGAAAGAGTGACTATAGGATTTTTTTTTCCCCTAACATTGCATATATTTTAGTGGCAATAGTAGTAAAACATTTACCTAACCATGGTTATCAATGTATATGAGTAATAAAAGAAAATAAAGGTTGATAAATGTGATAATGTATATTAATTAGGTAAGACCAAGCTATAATAGTCAAGTAAAGTTAACTCTCAAGGGGCTATTTCAAATGAAGACCAGTTTATGAAAGATTGGCTTCAGAAATCTAAATGACTTGTCTTTACTTAGAGCTTCATATTAATTCATCCCTCCCTTGGAGGAGGGGGGAAGTGACTGGGAAGGTTTATTCCATTTTAATTCTGATTATTTTTCCTCAAAGGACCTCGTGTGTAGCCTGTGTTGTCCAAACAGGTGTCAGAATATGATTTTTTTTTTTAAATTAGAGGATGTGATTTTTTTTAAGTGGTGGTAATCAGGAATTGCCATAATGGAAAAGGGACTTGTGCACACATCTGTACAAATGGAACCATTCCATTATTAGCGGGAGATTTATTACTGAAGAAATCAGTACCAAACAGCATGGCAGAGATTGTGTTTTTATTCTAATAGGAGAGCCAAGTCTTGCATTAGGACATTGTCGAAGCTTGTGAAGAAAGTAAACAGTGCCCATGGGACTGTAGCATTCTGCTAGATTGAAGGGCCTTTAATAATCCAATACTCTAATAGCAGTTAAGACAGACTCTGTGTAACAGCTAATCTTGTCTTCTGCTTTTATAATAACTTACGTGTGGTAATCAAAAGTAGTTATGATGTGCTCATGGCATTCTTCTTTGTAGGTGACTTTTTAAATTAAAAACTAAGTGTACTGACTGACTTTTCAGAGTTTATTTAATGAAAGATAATAAAATAGGATACCTGTTTACAGCGGGTTTAACAGCCACATATTGCACTTAGGAGGTTTTATATCCCTCCACAGATGAACATTCAAGTAATGGCAGAAATGTAAATACTGGCCTATTGTTTTATAACAATTTGGAATGGTTATAAAAAAATGAGTTTATTTTGTGGGATCTTGTTAACGCTGTAATCGTTATTTCAGTAATATTTGTTCTATTTTGACTTACATCAGATTTCATTGTCTTTTCAAATAAGACACTTTAAAAAAAACACAAACATGATAAAATTAGTCTACAGCATTTAATAGTCTGGTATAAATGATATCTGCAGTGGTCTAAAAATGTTCTTCTGTGTTTTTTTGATGAAAAGCCATTCCACTTTCAATTCTGAAAGCCTCGGTGTGGCTTCCAAATCTATGTCCAGGAACCTCTGCACACCCATCGCCTCCTTGTTACATTTTTCTATTCAGGCTATTTGACCAGAATTTTAGCTTAGCACTGCTTATATCTAAAAATATTTGTAAAATTTTAGAACCGCGTGCCCGAAACAGTAGGCGTTTTTTATCCTGTACTTGTATTTAATTGCAAAATCCTCACACAGGCCTGTGTTTCCATCCTGCACACTAGATGGCAGTTTTGTCATATTCTTCCAGCTTCCAGTGCTCCTCACGGGACTGGAGCAGGAAAGGCCATCAATGTTTAGTCTGCACTCCGAGGGTCTCCGCATGACCAGTGCAGACCCCACGGACTTCCTGGAACATATGTTAGCAATTTAGCCGCAGACATTTATTTCTTTGTTTTACTGCTTGGCTCTTGGAGAAAGTGTTGGTGCCAGGTTATGGGTTGTCTGGATCATGTCAGAGGCCATGGAGATCGAGTTCATGTGACAGGCCAGACGAAGGAAGGATGGAGTTGGAGGAGGTGAGGAAACTGACCCTTACTTTCAACAGCCACAAGTCACTGCCTGTCTGTGGACTGTGGCCAAAAGCCCGGGCGTTTACGTTTTCATCCAGCTGAACAAACAAAACACATTTGCCCATTTGGCTTTTTCAGAGTTCATTCGACAATTTCCCTAGGTCTCAAAACTTGCTTGTCCCGCGGGTTTCTCTGTCAGTGCTTCTTCCTCCTCCAGCCCTGTCCAGACGGAGCGACCTGGAGACCCTCGGCTACTGCCTGCTGCGCTGCCTGTGTGGGGGCCTGCCCTGGGAGCGGAGCCTGCGGGACCCCGCGGCCGTCCAGGCTGCTAAAACAAGGTACCCATCTTCAAGCATTCCAGCCCCGCAGGGCAGGGGCCCCGGAGGGGTACAGTAAAGGGAGTTTCCAGCCCTGAGAAGACGGCCATGCACCCACTCCAGTAATCAAAGCCAGTTTCTGACATCTGAAAAGCCAAACACCTTACCGACTTCAAATCCGTTAAGATAACACCCGTGAGATCACATGCACGCGAGTTGTAACGCAAAATGTCAAGTGAAGCGTTTGTTCTTTTATGTGGCGTTTTCCAAAGCTGAATTCTAGGTGGTGGTCTTTTCAAGGAAGAGTAGTTTCAAATTAGCATTGTACAAGTACATGGAGGTAGTCTGAGTTTGGTGTGATTGCTGTGAACTGTGCAAAGCGACAGCGTGAGGTGGGACTGATGCTTTCAAGTGAGAGCATCATACCTCTTTCTTAATTCTGGATCTTGGAGGGAGTGTGTTTAGTTTCTTAAAGAAGAAACAAACAAAACTTTTATAGGAGGTGTTTATATAAGAGATAATCTTGCAGCCACATAAACAGTTTTAATATTTCACATTCAATTTTTATCACCTAGAATCTGTTGGCATGAGAACTAGGTCAGACTGAGAACAGAGCATGTTAACTATTTTACTAATTTCTCACTGATCAGGCCTAAGGAAAAGCAATTGCATGCAGCCCAGAATAGCCAGTTTTTCATTATATACTCAACAGATATGCTCAACAGTAGTTATCCACAGATAGAATATTGCAATTGGAAAAGGCAGCTGTGTTTTAAGTAAGGTGAGTCACAACAGAAGTTTACAAAAGGGGGAGCTGATCCATAGAAACCAGTCTTCAGATTCAGTTGTGGTATCCGTTCTTTATATTAGAGGGCCTAGCCTACAGATGCAGAGTAATACAGTTGGCATTTGTAAATACTGGCATATTGTATGAAGTATTTCTCCGCTTGGAATCTTGATCATCGCAGCCCCTTACCCCAAAGGAACACATTTATATAAGTCAATATTAGAGCTGTCTAATCAGTTATTTACCACAGTGATTATTGTGCCCATATTAACCAACACTTTTCAATATATGGGTCAAGTCAAAGCACAGTAATGGGCGTATATAAACAATCTCTATACCCAGTTTTTCACCTCAGTTCACCTGATTTGAATAATGTACTGTATTTAAAAGACTTGCATTTTCATCCCAATGATTACATGTATTTTTTCTTTTAATAAGACTTATTAATATGATTTGTTTTAGTCTTTTATCAATATATGTAGATGCATTCATTGTAGATATCTAAAGAATATGCCTATGTGTGTATATTCAAATGTGATAATAGGGTATCATGCAAAATGATAAAATATGCTAATAAACATAACTCCCATTTACATTTTGGGGACCTTTATGTATATTAATATCTTCATTTTGATTTGATTACTAATATAAGTCTATAAACCAGTAAAGCTAATACATAATGAAGTTTATAATTAAGGTAAACTATAGACATTTTTAAACTTCTGATAGTAAATAATATATGATCATAATTCATTCAACTTGCTAAGAAGGCATACTCTGAATTTCCTTGTAAGGGTATGCTTGCATATACAGCCATGATACCATATCTCCCTCATCCCCTTTATTTTCCTGACATGGGGTAATATCAGATCAGTCAGTGCATTTATTGTTGCAGTTCTGCCTGTGCCTGAGTTTGTCAGTCAAACACTCATATCAATAATTTTAGTTGCATGTTTATATACTGGTGGCTCAAGCAACTTAAAAGCATTATATTCAGTCTAAAACACTGGGAAGGGTTAGAATAATGACCTATCTTGTTTGTTTTGTTGTTTGGATATTTCTTGTTAACCTGTTTAATCATAGAATAGCATCAAACACTACCCAGTGGAGAACAGTGTACATAAATAATTTGCCCCTCCCCAAGGATAAGTACCTGCAGAAAAATCTCCTGAAAATCCTGATACTATTTTCCTATGTATTTTTTCTTGTTTTTGAGAAAAAATCATGATAGATATCCCTACTTCTACATTTCTGCATGTACAGACTTTGATCTAAAGCATTTATACTGTAAATCTACATTTAGTTTCTAGGTGATTGATATAAAATTGGTCAATGAGAATTGAAGGATCTCCCCCACCTCCACTTACCCTCTTTCCCCTTACAAGGGGGTGAAAAAAAATATTGAAAGGCACGACGATATGGGTGACCCACCAACACAGAATTTGAGTTTTGTTTTTTGTAATCAAGACAGTGAATCATAGGATTGTAAACAAATTCACTGCATATTACTCTGTTTTGTTTTAGTCTGTTGGATGAGCTTCCTGAGTCAGTGCTTAAATGGGCTCCTTCCAGAAGCAGCTGCTGTAAGTCAAATGATAACTTCTACCACCTTCTCCTAAATGATTTACTGGTCACCACATTTCCACATTTGTCACTCTTGTGTTACGGCTTTTGCTGAATCCACCCACTCCCATTCCCACGGGGGTGAGAGGAAACTCTCTACACAAGGTTACAGATACTCGTTGCTAGAGAAGAGAGCGTTTAGATCCTCCCTGACATCAGAACACAGGAAGGCTACAAGAAAATATTTCGGCAGCGTTCTAGGCCTTGCCGCTGCATTTTGGGGCGGTGGGCAGGAGAGGGAGGAATCTTACACAGGTTTAATAGTCACCTGTATCTAGTACTGTTAGAGTTGACATTCTGATTTTGTCCCATAAAATCTATATCATTGAAAGAAGATAAAGTTGATCTAGGGAAAGACTACTTTCGGTCAGTAATTTAAAAAACCAAATCATTGAACACTTGAGTGCTGTTCAGACCTGCGCTGCACTGTGACTGAACAGCCAGCAAAAAAAAATTTGGATTGGCACAGGCATGTAACCTTGGGATTTGAAGGTATGTTTCATTAAATGGTTTTCTCTTTCAAGTTAGTATGGATCATTTTGGAATTCTTTAATTGACAGTATTATCAGTAAAAATAGTCAATTCACAATTACCCAAGTGCCTATCGTTTGCATATGCATGCATGGCACATTGTTCACCAATTTAATAAATGAGTTCGATTGTCTTATAGAAAAGTGCCGGCTTCTGCTGTCAGGCTCACTTTTTCTCAGAGACAGATAAGGGGAATGAATCTTGTTCTCTCTATATTGGGCAATCTCAAAGTTAGCTTTTAGCTGACTTATATGAAAGTGAATGTGTACACTGACCCTCTAGATAAGGTCAAATAGCATCAGTTTCCATCTGAGAGTTTAAATGTAGAGTTAAATCATCTTGAACTTATATTTATAGTCCTTCTTTGACAAGAAACCAAAATATTCATTTCCATGGGAAACGAAAGACGAACAAAGTAGTTCTGCTTTTCCACCTCCATTCTCCCAAGTCCTAAGCCTGCCCCAGTGTGAGCCTCCAGCTTCCCAGTTTCTGTTGTCCCTCTTCTGATGGAGGAGGGTGCGAATCCGGAAGGATTCTCCTTTGGGGGGGGAGGGGCATGGCGTAAGTGTTGAAGGTGAAAGCTTTTCGTTTCTGTAACTGCACTGAATAACTTGGTCCAAATGCCAGTATTCCTTTTTGGTTAATACGCTTATTGGCATTTGGACCAAGTTATACAGCTTATGTTTTACTCAATAGGACAGCAAAAAGGAGAGATGGGAGATGTCAAAGAAAGTTTTCTCTGTATATCTCCCTTACCTTTTCTGCCCCTCCTGCACAAAAGGTAACTGCTCAGCTCAGGATTAGAAAAGAAAGCCCGGATGCTCAGGGTTGCACAAGATAAATGCTTGTGGACCTGTGTATATTCTGTGAAACTTCAGTTACTGGAGATATGAAGATCTGAGCGATAACAAGAAGTGACACGAGTGCCAGGTTCTCCATTTTTCAATACAAACCATTTATTTGGGTCCATCCTATTATTTTATAAAATGCAGATTTCTATTTCTAAAGCACAAAACATTGAAACTTTAATATTAACTGAAGATCTCTTAGTTGGGTGTACTTAGGAGTGGGTACTGCAAGCATGACAATCCGATGTGTAAAAGGTTTATGACTAAGGCAGTTAATGAAATAAAACCACTAGAAAGTTTCCAATGTTCATGTCCAGCTCAGTGTAATAATAATAGTTGCACAAGTTTCTTTAAATTTTTTATTGTTATGTTAATCACCATACATTACATCATTAGTTTTTGATGTAGTGTTCCATGATTCATTGTTTGTGTATAACACCCAGTGCTCCATGCAGAGCATGCCCTCTTTAGTAGCCATCACCAGGCTAACCCATCCCCCCACCCCCCTCCCCTCTAGAACCCTCAGTTTGTTTTTCAGAGTCCATCGTCTCTCATGGTTCGTCTCCCCCTCCGATTTCCCCCCCTTCATTCTTCCCCTCCTGCTATCTTCTTTTTTTTTTCTTAACATATATTGCATTATTTGTTTCAGAGGTACAGATCTGTGATTCAGCAGTCTTGCACAATTCACAGCGCTCACCATAGCACATACCCTCGGCAATGTCCATCACCCAGCCACCCCCTCCCTCCCACCCCACCCCCACTCCAGCAGTAGTTGCACAAGTTTCTATCTCCTGAGATGATAGTAATGATACTTAATATTTCATTAGCTTAAAAGCAAATGATTCAAGAATATCATTTCATACTATTCAAAGCATTTTTTATATAGCTCCAGAAATATGCTTATAGTAAATTTAAAAGTATACTTAATATAATAAATCCAGATCTTGGAAGGCTACCATTTGAAGCAGTAATACATCACAGTGTTCTAAGCTTCAGATTGATGACAATGAATTTGTAAGAGGTGGCTTTTCTTTTTCTCCCTTTCCTACCTCACCGGTACCTCATTTTTCCAAGCCCCAGACCCACGAAGACTTTGCAGCACAGCTGCCATCAGCTGGGGGAGTGCCAGGAATCTTCCATTGTCTTCTAACCATGACCTGTGAAAATTCTCCCACTGTATTCAGCTCTCTTCTCCATTTGGGATATTTTGGTTAATAGAACTGTAAGGATATATACCAGACTTGGTGTACCAGTCTCAAAAGGGCCAAAGAACAACAGAATATTTACATGAAAATGGTAGTGAATGTAATGTAATCTTTTTTTCTTTTTGATCATCCCTTCAGGAATGGGACACCCTCACTGGGCTTCTGGAAACAGGAGTTACAAATGTGATGAAGCCATACCATTTGCTAGTTAATAGAGATCTGACTGATTGAATGTTAGATAACAGAATATGACATATCTTAAAACATTAGAGAAGGAAAAAAGTTAGGTTGCATAATTGCCACGGTATCCAAAAGAAAAAACAAGAAACTAAAGACCAAAACCCTGGAGCCAAGGGTTCTCATTTTAGCCACAGTGGCCTTAAGGTCCTAGAACCCAGCTGCCAGTAATGAATACAGCATACCGGCTATGAAATGGTCGCTCTGACTGTCTTAGGGGGAAGGGATGGTGACTCTTCCTTTTGGAATTTTTCCCCGTGGGGAGTGAAAGCCATGTCTGCAGTTCCCTCTTGAATGGAGGTGGGCCTGGAGGGGAAGGGAAGGATTAGGAAGTCAATCCTGCCAAGCCACAAAGCTTCCCAGATTTTTCCCACCATGGGGATATAGCAACTTAGTGAGAAAGTAAGAGGTACTTATGTCTGTGTGAGTAATAAGTTTTTGAAGGGGAAAAGCTTGTAAAAACTAGATTGTGGAGTATCTAAACATCTCTACGAAAAAGGAAAACATGCTAGATTTTAAGCAGTATATGGTATTATCATTTACTTGTGTCTTGACTTTAGATTGAATCTCCACCTGAAACAAAAATGCAAACTACATTTGTTTTAAGGCAGCAATGTTTGTAATTTTGGGTGACTAGTTTTATTTGTATTTAGAAGTTTGTAGTTCATATTTTTGGGGAGATGGCTATATAGTTCTAGGGAAGAGATTACATTAGAAAGAAAAAAAGTAGCAACATCTCATCCTTCTGCTCTAAACTAGGAAGACGACGCAGTGAAGGCGCTGGGCTTGCTAGGTATGGACAACTCAAGGGAGGTCTGGGGAGCTCTAAAATTAGTCATAGAAACCTAGAGTTCAAGGTCATTTCAGAATGTACTGTTATAATCTCAAAATCAAAGCCTGAATTAAAATTCGCAGTGATTTTTTTTTCCCATCAAAGTAAGGAGGTTTATAATAAGTAACACTTGTTTTTAACTGAATTTTTAAAACTTCAACATAAAAGTATGAAGTGTGTCCAGTCTATTATATTATTCATGTAGTTCTTAGTAATTTGACCCCATAAGTCAAAAATCACTAACTGTAATTTTTTAAAAATTTGCTTCCTTTGATAAGTTAGTGAGAAATAAACATACCTTTTATATATCTTTTACAAAGATATGTAAAAAAATTACCAGTGTTTCCCATCTTGTCAAATCTCCATGTCTCACTGTATTTCAGTCATTTTTGGATATCATTTGAAAAGTGCTTTTCACCAAAGTGTTCATTCTGTTTCTTCAGGATGTGTGTTGTGTGCATGTGTAAGAGAATAGAGAGGTTTTGATGATACTAGAGCCTTGACGATTCCTGCCAATTATGAATAACATGTAAAAAAATTTAACACTTCACAGGTGAAATAGCCCAATATTTGGTATGTGCTCATAATTTAGCATATGATGAAAAACCAAACTATCAAATGCTCAAGAAAATCCTGAACCCCGGTGAAATACCTTTAGGACCACTGGAATTTTCCACCGGAGGCCAAAGTGTAAATATGCGTACTCCAGACAAACAAAAAGTAAGTAATTTAGTCCGTGGGATCCCACGATTACCTTCCCCGAAGCTTTTCTACCAACTGAAGTTGTTTGGGGTCTCAAAAGGAGTCTGACAACCCAGTTTCTTGCTTATTATATGTAATTCCTAGTTCTCCTCACTCAGCTCCAAGAAATTTTGTTCAAAGTTCTTTTGACCTATTGTCTCAGAGAAAAACAGTAGTAGGATCCATGGCCTACTTAGTGTGCTATTAAATAAAGCAGTGACTGATGTCACAGAGATATGACCAAGGTCAGATTAAAGGCTAATATGACTTTACTCATGAGGACCTTTATTTGCTGCTTTTCTTCAGATTTCTTTAGTTACTGCCCTCTGGTTTTGCTCACCAGTTTGGCCATAATTTGGTGGCGTTAATGATGATAGTCTTAGATTTAACCAGATGCCTGGTTTGTACTGATACTTCAATCTACAAAAATAACCTTTGAAAAAGTTTTGTTTTTTTTTTTTTAAGTTACACCTTCTCATCCTTTACTCTGTAATCTTCCAACTGACTGACTCACATCAATTCAAAAAAACAGAACTTGAAACAATACACAGGAATTAGGACTTACATTTCTCAGAAGGCGGGGGAAACTTGAGACTGCTGTGAGCCGCCTTACTGGACGGGCAACCAAATGTCCAGTCCTTCCTTGATACGGTCCATACGCAAAAGATGTGTGTGTGGGGCGGGGGGGGGAGCTTTTTTTCTTGAGGCGTGTACAGTGAGGTAGGGTCAGGATGCCATTCATTTTTAATATTTCTTATGAACTTTGGATCATCGCAAGCGTTCATGAGCCAAGAATGCAGGATGCAAACTAATGTGACTGATAGGCTGCGAGATGAATGGTGAGTCAAGTATCAGTGCACAGATGGTTCTGATTTGCTGAATTTTGTAGCTGCTGCAACTGAAGACATAAAATATCCTTCTAGTCATAAATTAGCTCTTTGGAAGCAAAACCTTGGCACCAGAGCTTTACAACCTTCAATTAGTAGGGAAAGAAGTATTTGAATGACTGTGGTATTGACATCTGTAGGCCTGCATAGTAATCATTCCTAATAGAAGAGAATATCTGTTTGAGGAGGTTTTGCATGGCTAATTAACTACCAGTGAGAATATGTAATTTTTTCATGATCTCCTGATTGTCACCTTTCTCTCATGATACAATTACATTTTATTGTAGCAAATGCCTCACAAACCAATTGTCAGCACTATTTACGTATTGCAGAAGGCAGAACAAAAGTTCATGTTTAATAAAAAGCCAGTGGATTTTGATCTTGGTAATTACTGAGACTTATTTTAACAGTTTTATTGACTTTTGTGTTTTTATCACTTTTGCAACAAAACAAAGAGCCATTTCCTTAACATAGTATTTCCCTTGCAATAATGGTCACCACTTAATCTACACTAATTTAGGTAGATTTTTTTCCTTTTTTTTTTGTAGTTTTTCAGTTTCATAAACTTAATTGAAATGTAAAAGAAGCCATTTTAAAAACTGATAGTTATATCCTCTGATGTAAAATCCTAATCATTATCCACCAGAATTTTCAGTTTCATCAAATTCAAAGGATGTTTGTTGTGAAACCATTTTTATATGCAGAGAATAGAACATAAAACATTTTTTCCAGGGGCGCCTGGGTGGCTCAGTCATTAAGCGTCTGCCTTCGGCTCAGGCCATGATCCCGGGGTCCTGGGATCGAACCCCGCATCGGGCTCCATGCTCAGCGGGGAGCCTGCTTCTCCCTCTCCCACTCCCCCTGCTTGTGTTCCCTCTCTTGCTGTCTCTCTCTCTGTGTCAAATAAATAAATAAAATCTTAAAAAAAATCTTTAAAAAAAAAACATAAAACATTTTTTCCAATGAGCCTCAGTCAATAATATTTTATTCTTCCCTTTTGATTAGAGCACTTTATGAATAAAAAGAATATTAAAATAATATAGTATAAAAATATTATTCCAAATAAGTAATATTTATTTGACTAAGAATAATGTGCATTCTTAAGACCTTAGTTAATTTCTAACAGTATGACCAGCCCCAGTGTATAGACAGTAAGATGATTTGGGGGTATATTCCACAGCAAATCAATATTTATTGAATAGGGACTTTATTTCTGTAATATTTTAAGTGCACAAATATATTTAATAGTCATAATATAAAAATGGGTTCACCATGTAGCTAAACCCAAAGTATCTTAATTTTTATTTTTAAAGTTTACAGATTTTGTAATGTTGCAAAAACCAAACTTGAAAATATTTAAAAGCAAAGTATGACAGTATAAACTGACATTTCCCCTGAATGATAAAAGTATAGGACAGTTTCTGCCATTGACTGCTTCCATAACCAAAATCATTCTAGGTCCAGAATGAATATCAGTCACATGGCTCCAAATTTCTCTCTTTTTAATCACAGACAGAATCCCCTTATTAGTAACTAAAAACATTTCTTGTTACTTCATACATGGATTACTCTAGTTATTTAACAGAATATTGAATGACTTCTGGATTTACACTTTTTGGACAAAGATACCTAAAAAGAAGTCAGTGGACCAGAAAACATATACAGTTATATAAATAAAATATTTCTGTCATTCAGTATTCAAAAGAAAGTTATGAATGTTTAATTTTTTTAAATGTTATTTCCCTCAGTATAAGTGGTGGTGCCTTTTAAATTTAGTATTCCTAAAAAAATATGTTTTGGTTAGGTATTAGAAAATATAGCACATCACCATAAGAACCTTGGCAAACTTATAGCACCTTTTTGCAAAAGAAAAATGAGGTATTTTTCCAATACTGGGTTTTACTAGGCATCATAAACTGTTCCCTGTAAACTGAGCCGCTGCCTTGCACAAGTCCTCAAATACTGTTCCTGGAGTTAAATTGGAAATGAATTTTTGTCAAGACAGGAAAGACGTTGATACTTTTTTCCTGAAAAGCAAATCTTTCGGGGCATTTGCCTCAATCACAATGATGGTCTGTATAGCTGAAATCACTCTTGAGTAGCTCCAGTGGCTCCTGAGGTAATGCTGTCAAATGAGAAGAATCTATCATCAGGGCTACCCCAGTCTATTTATGCCTTCCACTGGGATTTAATGTCCAAAATTCACTGAAGGAAACCATATTTCAGTAAGAATGCTTATTGAGGTGAGCTAAAGCTCTAGAACTCCCAGATGAGAATGCAAAAGCCAAGGTGGTAAACCAGCATTATTGAAGGCCCCATTCAACCCTTGAATAAGCTGTTTCCTCAAGAGCCAGTAGTGGACCCTCTCATCAGCTTATCAAATCTCCCCCCTTGTTAGGGTGCCCAAATCCACACTGGAATAGCACAGAGCCCTGGGCATAATGAGCCACCCATTCCTCCTAAATGCTCTACCTAGACAGAGGAGTAGCTGTAGGACAGAGTGAAAATGTTCAAGCTGTCCTACATTTCAGACAAGTAAAAGTTTGTCCTTCCATTTACCCTAAATCTGAGGTTCCCACAGCAAATCCAGGGGTGAACATATTATTGGTTGTAGTAATCTTTGTATTGAACTTAAAAATTTATAAAATTCTTGAGCCTTCTCAAAATAATTCTGTTAAGCCTGTCTTCATATTTATATTCTATGTGAGAAAAGGAGAGTATAAAATCTCAATTATGAGCATATTTTTGGCTTACTGAATTTTAGAAGGCCAGAGTATTCCAGGTTTCTTAGAACACCGTGAAGTGCCGATGGGAAATTAAATAAAAGATACCTTATTTGAATAGCCACTTTCTTGAAAATGACACATATTTGGACAGTATCATTTTATTTGATTATGTGAGATGCCCAGAGTATTTCCTGTACTTACTTTTATGTCTTTGAGAAAAGTTTTACCTCTGTTCATAATTGAGAGTAAGACTTAATCATCCCATTTCATTCTTACCATTTTAGGAGTTTCCCTATAAAAAGAAATTTTTCATAAACTGGATATCATTTTGTTTATTAGCTAGAAGTGCTTATGGCAGCACAACCTAACCATCCGGCCAACTGACAGCAGATCCAGGAGGCCTCGTCTCTTCCAGAAAGCCTCACAGAGGACTGAATATATTAGATCAAATTTTGTTTGTACATCAGAGGCTCCCAGGCCAAAAACCGTTATACCTAAAGTGCCTAGCATCCAGGAGGCATTAAAAACCTCAATTAATATCTCAATGAATCCTTTATATCATAAGACACATTTTCACAATGATTGGCAAAGCCAGTCTTTTATTAAGATGAAACGGTGTACAACAGCCTTGGGAAACCCTTTGTTTCACACTGGTGGTCTGATGAGCCTTTATCACCCAAGTTGACTTCAGTGGGAGAGTGACTCAGAAGGTGGTTACACATGAATTTTCCCAGTAGTTTGGGAGAGTTGAGTGGTGAAAATAAAGAAACCCTGAGTGATGAGGGAACAATTCCAATTGTCAGGTTACTGAAAAGCAATGGCTTTGCTATCCTTTGAAAAGCTGGGATCCAGGAGGAGGGGTGAATAAAGAATGGTGTTGTGACAGCTTAGACCTAGCCACAAAACACCAGCATATTTTAAAGGGAAGGAGTGAACACATTTGGCAATAGAAGCTAAAAATTGAGAGACTACAAATTAAGGCTCTGCTTGCCCAGCCAATGTAATTCATTCTCCGTTTTGGCACTGGCTACTCCGTTATTTCCGCTTGCGCTGTTCCTATCTTCTGCCCCCAATTTAACCCCGGAAAAAAGGTGATGGCACTTTCAGCTGCAGTAAACACAACGCTGTTGAGCAAATACTTCACATAAGGGTCTTCACTGTGGCTTTCAATCTTCCAACTCTATTGTGGGACCTGCCCTTCTATTTCCGTGTCTACTTCAAGGTTATTAAGAGTCAGTCATCCCCCAGAAAACACCATGGTGTGAAAAAGAAACCTTAGAGACAGCAGGCTTGTTGGAGAACTTAACCCCTGATACTGGTACACGGGACTAGGTGACATGAACTGTGACTCGTCTGCTCAAAGGTTAAATTACCTGTATAAAAAAGTAAGCAACATCATAAGCTCCTTTTATACGTTCACATTAATTAGGCTCACTTCAATGATAGAAAACTAAGATTTTAATTAATAAGAATTTAAAAAGATGTACTGGATCCACTCCCAGCAAAGGTTAATAATGAATTCATGTGCAGTTTGAGAATGTGACAGTTTTCTGTAAAAATGCCGTTTTCAATAAGCAAGTTATCTGTAGAGATAATTTCTAAAGAGCGTACAAAAGTGACACTAATTTTAATTGGTCTTGTACTATTGATGAGAAAGGGTCTGGATCTTGCCAACTACTATATTCTTTCCATAACATCCATTTGTTGGTTTTCCTCTTTATGTCTTCCTTTTCACAGAACTTGGCAAGTTTAGAATTTTCAAGAATCTGGACGTGAATGCATTTTTTTCTTACAAGTGTCAAAAGTTTTCATTATACATTATTACTCTCTATCAACAGGTTGTTTCTCGAAAGGCTGCAACAAAGCAAATCAATCAGATGCAAAATAGGTCAATAGAAAAAAACATCCATAGTGAGAGAAGTGCTGAGTCCTGCTTAACGGGGAGAAAAGTGCAAAAAGAGGAGCAGCCAACTGGATTCCTTAACAGTGAGACAGCGCAGGTGAGAGGCTTTTCGTTGTTTCTTTTTTCCTTTTTTTTTAATTTTTATTTTTTATTTATTTTTATTTTATTTATTATTTATTTTTATATTATTTTTTATTTTATTTTATTTTTATTTATTTTTACTGTTATTGTTATGTTAATCACCATACATTACATCATTAGTTTTGGATGTAGTGTTCCATGATTCATTGTTTGTGCATAACACCCAGTGTTCCACGCAGAATGTGCCCTCTTTAATACCCATCACCAGGCTAACCCATCCCCCCACCCCCTCCCCTCTAGAACCCTCAGTTTGTTTCTCAGAGTCCATAGTCTCTCATGGTTCCTCTCCCCCTCCGATTTACTCCCCTTCATTCTTCCCCTCCTGCTATCTTCTTTTTTTCCTTCGTGTTGCATTAGAATATGCCCTTTGGGAATAAAGACATTTTAGTTTCTCCTGAGGGCCAAGGTTGTATGGTTTTGTTAAATGAGAAGGGGTAGAAAAATATCCTATCCAGTGTATAAAATCAAAGCAGCCGACACCAGTCATCATAGAAACAGAATGACAGTGAGCACATTTGCGTACAGATCTGATTTCTTGCGTTAGCCTAAGAATGTAATGAAGTGCACTTAAATTTTTTATGCCATCTATGATCCATTAGGGACTCTTAACATACTCCATACTCTTACATGTGTTCCTCCAGTCTCACCCTTATAATCAAATGTAAGTGAAGAGTTTCCCTGTCTATATGGTTGTATTTTAAAATGATGTATTTTTTAACGTTATTCGATCATTTGGTCAGATAGTGATTTACCTTTAGCAGAGGACTCATCCAAGCAATAGCAAAAGTCTTTGCTTATCTAACCTTTTTTTTGACAAGAAGGAGAAGCATACAATGTATTTATATCTTCAATGAAAAAAATTTTTTTTCCAAAATGACCAACATTTTTTATGATTTATACACCATCATTTTCCCCCAAATGATTTGAGGTAGTTTAAAATGTGAAACAGGGTATTTTAATGCCCCCATCCTCAATCTCCCAACCTCCCCCCCCCCCGCCCCTCAAATTGGTATATCAGGCAGCTGGGATGTTAATCACTAAACTGAACACTGAATTTGGCTCTGAACTTCTTGGCAGCCAAGACAAAAATTAGACGCATACAAGTTGGGCAATTCTTATCCAACCAGCAAGCATGCACGTTTATCCAGAGAATGCTTTTTTAGAACTAATAATCTTTTGCAGTTATAGTTCCCATTTATAAAATTACAAATATTGCTTGGTGACAAAATTTTGAGATTCTTGAGTGTTCTTTTTCAACCCTAACTGTCCACCAGAATCACTTATGTATGGAGGTAGGGAGACACTATAAAAAAAACTGATGCCCAGGTTCCAAGCAAAGACATTGATTCATTTGGGGTGGCATTGTGATACACACGTGCAGATTTTATCATTCCAGAAAGCTCTTTGTTTCCTTTCTCAGTCAGTCCCTTTCCCCCAGACAACCTCTGTTCTGATACTCTGATTTTCACCACCAGGCTAGTTCGGCTTCTTCTCAAAAGTCACATACCATGTAGTCACACTGTACGCACTCTTGGGTCTGGCTTCTTTCACTCAGCATGTTTTTTTTTTTTTTTTTGAAGCTCATCCATATTGCCGCATATCTCAGTCATTTGTTCTTTCTCTTGTTGAGTAGTACTCCATTGTGGAACTGCATCATCATTCATATATCCATTCTCCCATTAATGGCACCTGGGCTGCCCCTGGCTCTAGCCACCATGAATAATAGTTGCTATGAACGTTGTGACACAAGACGTTTTGTTTGTCCTGAGAAGTGGAGCTGCTAGTTCGTTCACAAGGCAGATGTATGTTCAACTTTATAAAAAGCTGGCAAATTCTTCCATTTTATACTCCTGCCGGTAATCCCAGATACTCCCCAGCATTTGCTGTTGGTCTTTTTAATTTTAGCCATTCCAACATATGTGTTCATATCTCTGTTGATTCCAGTTATCATGTACCTGATAATTAATAATTGTGGGCACTTTTTCATGTGCTGACTGCCCATTCATATATCTTCTTTTGTGAAATGTCTTGATCCATTTTTAGGTGGATGATTGTCTCTATTACTGAGTTGTAGGAATTCTCGGGATATCTGTATTGTGGATATGTTCTAGTGCAGCCTGCCTATTCATTTATTTAACAGTGTCTTCAGTGAGCAAAACTGTGTTATTTTTATTTGAAGTTCAATTTGTCATTCTGTAAAGAAACCTGAGAAAACTTTGCCTATCTCAGGGTCATGGTTTGCTATATATTTTTTTAAAAGGCTTACAGTTTTAGCTTTCATTTTGAGTCTATGAGCCATCTCAGATCATTCTTGTATATGGTGTAAGGGGTTAAGATTCCTTCTTTTACATTATAGAGAGCCAGTTGTCTCAACACCATGTGTAAAACGATTTTCCTTTTCCTAATTAAATTTCATTGGATTCTTTTTCAAAAGTCAGCTGACAGTATAAGTACGGGTCTGTTTCTGGACTCTCTCTTCTCTTCTGTCAATCTTTTGGTCCTTACACCAAAACCACACTGCATCATTACTGCAGCTTTACAAGTTCTGAAAATTAGAAGTCCTTCAACCCTTTTCTTCAAGAATGCACTGGCCATTTTAGGTTCTGTTCCTTTCCATAAAATCTAAGAACCAGTTAGCACAATGGGATTTTGATTGTGACTCCACTAAATCTAAAGATCAGTTTAGGGGCAACTGAGATCCCAACAACACACTTGAGTCCTCCAACGCATGAAATTGCTACTTCTCTCCATTTATGTAGATCTTTAATTTCTCTTAACAGTGTTTTGTAGTCTTCGGTGTAGGTATCTTATACATTTTCCATTAAATTATCTCTAAATATTTTTAATTCTATTGTAATATTGACCTTGTGTCCTGGGATCTTTCTAAATTCACTTTTTAATTCTAGTAGTTTTTTGATACATTCTTAGCATTTTCTACATAATCAATCATGTTTGTGAATGGAGTTTTACTTCCTCCTTCCCAACATGTATTCCTTTCTTATCTTTTTTTCATGCTTTATTACATCTGCCGAGACGTAGAATACTACACCGAGAGTGGGCATCCTTGCTTTGTTCCTGTTCTTTGGTGGAAAATATTCATTCTTCAACCATTAAATATGTTAGCTGTAGGCTTTTCCTAAATGCCCTTTATCGGGCTGAGGAAATTTCATTGTAGTTGGAAAGAAAACAAAATTTAAGTCATGAATGAATATTAAGCAATTTTTCGGGATCTGCTGATCATATGATTTTTCTCCTTTACTAGTATAATGAATTACACTTAGTTTTGAATATTAAATCAACCTTTTGTCTCTGGGATAAACCCCATTTAGTCATGATGTGTTGTCGTACTGGATTCATTTTGTTGTTATTCCATTAAGGGGTTTTCCTTGTATCTACATTAATGAGAGATCTTGATCTGTAATTTCTTTCCTTATCATATCCTTGTGTGGTTTTGTTTTCAGGTCATTGTATCAGTTGGAAGTGTCTGTTTTCAGGAAGTGTTTTACTAAGATTTGTCTTCCATAAATATTTAATAGAATTTAGCAAGAAAATCATCTGGGTCTAGAGTTTTGTTGTAGGAAAATTTTTAATTATGAATTTAACAGCTATAATGAAATTATTAGATTTTGTTTTTCTTCTTGTGCCAATTTTGGTAATATGTATCTTTCAAGGAGTTTGTCCATCTCATCTAAGTTGTCAAATTTCTCAGCACTACATAGTTCATGACATTCTTATTATCCTTTTAACATCTTCAGTATCCATTTTGATGTCCCTTCTTTCATTGTTGATTATGGTAACTTTTTAGTTTTTTTTTTTTTCTTTTTTTGATAGTCTAGCTAGATGCCCGTCATTTTTACTGATCTTTTCAAAGAACCTATTTTTGGATCTGTTGATTTATCTACTGATTTTTTTTTTCTATTTTGCTAATTTCCATTCTTTATCATTTCCTTCCTTCTACTTATTTTAGGTACTCTTTTCTTTCAAGCTTCATAAGATAAAAGCTAAAATTAATTTTAAGTCTCTTTTCTAAAATATATAGTGGGGCACCAGGGTGGCACAGTCGATTAAGCATCTCTTGGTTTTGGCTCAGGTAGTGGTCCTGGCTTCATGGGACTGAGACCCCTGTTGGGCTCTGCGCTCAGCATAGAGTCTGCTTGAGATTCTCTCTGCCCCTCCCCCATCCACACACACTCTCAAATCTATTTTATATATATATATAGCTACAAAAATTTTTAAGCAGTGCTTTGATGTAGTCCACGGATTTTGATATGTTGTGTTTCACTGTTCAATTAAATATATTTTCTAATTTCCCTTGACTTATTCTTTGACCCAATGAATTATTTAGAAGTATGCTTTTTAATTCCTAAATTTTTTGAGATTTTTCTTTGTATCTTTTTGTTGACTTCTAATTTAACTGTTATTATCAGAACATATCCTTTAAAATACACTGAAACTTGTTTTATGGCCAAGAAGAAGACCTAGTTTGGTGAATGTTCCTTATGTACTTGTAACAAATGTCTATTCTGAAGTTTGGAGTTTACTGTTCTATAAATGTTGATTAAATTGTTTGATAGTGTTGTTCAAACTTTCTGTATACTTACTGTTTTGCTTTGTTTTGTCCTCCTGTTTAATCATTTAATGACAGAGAAATGTTAAAATTTTCAACCATAATTGCACATTTGTCTACTCTTCCTTTAGTTCCATAAGTTTTTGCTTCATGGATTTTGATGCTCCCTTAATAGGTATATACAGGTTTTGAACTGTTACATCTTCCTGGTGAAATATCTGTTTATCACTGTGAAACATGTTTCTTGTATCTGTCAGTATTCTTTATCTTGAATTCTACTTTGTCTGATTTGATTTTAATAATTCTAGCCTTCCTGTGATTAGTTCACATGATGTATCCTTTTCCATCCTTTTATGTTTAATGTTTTTGTTTTGTATTTTCTGTGTCTTTGTGTCTGTGAGTGCTTTTGTAAATAAGAGTCTGTCTTGCTTTTTTGTACAACCTCACAAAACTTCCTTTTAATCTATCCATTTACATTTAACGTAAACATTGTAGTTGAGTTAAATCTACAATCTCACTATTTGATTTCTTTTTGCCTTATTCTGTCACTTTTTACCTCCCTCCTGCTTTCTTTTGGAGTAATGGAGAATTTGTGTCTCATCTCTTCAATTTTTAAACTATACTTCTTGGTTTCTTGGTTTTTGTTGTGGTAGGTACTTTAGTTCAGCAAGCTATGGCCTGTGGGCCAAATTCAGCAAGCCACCTCTTTTTGTAAATAGTTATATTACAACCTAGCCATACTTATTCACTAAGTCTTTTACATGTTGTCTATGGCTACTTTCATGCTATAGTGGCAAAGCTAAGTAATTGTAACACAGACTGCATGCCCCCAAGGTCCTAAAATATTTACTATCTGCCCTTTAAAGGAAAAGTTTGCAAATCCCTGCTCTGAAACCACTCTGATAGAAATATAATATAAGCCACATACGTAATTTCAAAGAAACAGGTAAAGTTTACTTTAATAATATACTCTAATTAAACCATCCAAAACGTAATTGTAATAAAAATTGAGACATTTTACATTCCTTTTTTCATAGTAAGTCTTCAAAATCTAGTGTGTTTTACACTAACAGCAGACTTTAATTCAGACTAGCCATATTCCAAGCGTTCAAGTCATACATGGTCAGTGGCTACTGTATTAGCATAGCTCTAGAAATTACAGTGTATATCTTGAAACTTATCATACCACAATCTACCTTGACTTAATATACCACTTAATATATAATGTAAGAACCTTGTGAAAACACATTTCCATTTATCCTCCCATCCTTTTTGCTATTGTTGTCATACATTCCGTTTTTATGAAATTAATTAATATGTAATTAATTCCATAATGCAGTTACTATTGTGCTTTTAAAAAATCAGTTTTATTTCCAATTGAAGAAGAAAAAAGTCAAATATCCCCGTATTTACTGTTGTTGGAATTCTTCAGACCTTCCATAGATTTGAGTTTACAGTTGGTTCATTTCCTTTCCTCCTAAAAAAATTCCTTTAGGGGCGCTTGGGTGGCTCAGTCAGTTAAGTGTGCAGTTCTTGGTTTCAGCTCAGGTCATGATCTCCGGATCCTGAGATCGAGCCATGTGTCTGACTCCCCACTCACTGGAGACTCTGCTTGTCTCCCTCTCCCTCTGCCCCTCCTCCCACTTGTGCTCTTTCTCCCTTTCCCTCTAAAATAAATACATAAATCTTAAAAAAAAAAATTCCATTAACATTTATTGTAGTGTAGGTTTCCTGGAGACTAATTCTCTCACTTCTTGTCTGTCTGAAAATACCTTTATTTCACCTTTACTTTTTTTTTTGGTGTGGGGAGAGCTGGAACTATATTTTACTTCTGGATTTATTAACTTTCTAAAGTAATTGCAACACTCAGAAATTGCAAAAATAATAGCTCCCATGTACCCTTCACCCAGCTTCCCCAGTGACCATCTTACAGCCATAGTATAATTTTCAAAACCAAGAACATTGGCGTATTACTATAAAATACCTTATTTGGTCATCGGTTCTTACATGCATTTGTTCATATGTTCCTATGAAATTGCATTACATGTATAGAGTAACTACCAAAATTACTCTGCAGAACTGTTCTAGAAAGAAACTCCCTCACAAAGAAATTTCTGTGTATTGCTTTATAGGGACACCTTCCCCCTTATCCTGATCCCTGGAAAGCACTGATTTGTTCTGCATTACTATAATTGATATCTTGAGCATGTTGTAAAAGTCAAATTATATACTATGTAACTTGTTGAGATGGGCTCTATTTCATTCACCATAATGCCTTAAAGATCCATCTGAGTTTTGCATGTATCAGTAGTGTAGTTCATTCCTTTTTATTAGTAAGTAGTATTCTAAAGTATGGATATAGTGTTGAAGAACATGTGAGTTGTTTCCAGTTTTTCACCTTTCACCATTTAGTATGATGTTAGCTGTAGATTTTTGGTAGGTGTTCTTTATCAAGTTGATAAAGCTCACCTGCATTTCTAGTGTATTAAGAGCTATCATGAATGGGTATTGAATTTTATCAAATGGTTTTCTGTATCAATTAATAATATCATACGATCTTTCAGCTTTATAATAAACTGTCACCATGGTGGATGACATTGATCAGTGTTTGAATCAAGAAACTGAACTAGTCTTACAGTAAATATATAAACCCCACCCACCAGGTCATGATGTATTATTCTTTTCATATGTTGCTGGATTCAATATGCTTAGTATTTTGTTGAGGACTTTTGCATCAATGAGGACTATTGGTATGTAGTTTTCTTTTTATTCTATGTCTTTATCTGGTTTTGCTATCATGGCAGTGCTGACCTCATAAAATGAGAAGTCTTCCTTCTGATTTCTGGAATAGAATGAGTAGAATGTCTCTTCTTCTTTCTTTCTCCCTCTCTCTCTTTTTTTGGGGGGAGGGTGTTTTTTCTTTTTAAAATGTTTGAGAATCCTCCAGTGAAATCATCTAGGCCTAGAGATTTTTCCTTTTTAACTATGAATTCAATATCAAGAGTGGTCAAACTTCTCTGCAAAAAGCCAGATAGTTAAATATTTAGGTTTTACAGGTCACATGGTCTGTTACAACTATTCAACTGTGCATTGTAGCACAAAAGCATCATACACATTTTTACTTTGTGGGGGAAAAAATGAAGGGGGGGAAATCGGAGGGGGAGATGAACCATGAGAGACTATGGACTCTGAGAAACAAACAGGGTTCTAGAGGGGAGGGGGGTAGGGGGATGGGTTAGCCTGGTGATGGGTATTAAAGAGGGCACATTCTGCATGGAGCACTGAGTGTTATACGCAAACAATGAATCATGGAACACGACATCAAAAACTAATGATGTACTGTATGGTGATTAACATAACATAAAATAAACAAAAAAAACACCATCATACACAATATGTAAACAAATGAGTATAGCTGAGTACCAACAAAATTTTATGGCACTGAAGTTTGAATTCCATAAAATTTTCAAATGTCACAAAATATTTTTTCCAATCATTTAAATATGTAAAATTCATTCTTAGTTGATAGCTCTACAAAAACAGGTGTTAGGCTGGATTTGAACTGTGGACCACAGTTTACCATCCCTTAATCTATTTCATGTTGAATTTGTTTTGATTATTTGTGGTTTTCTAAGAATTGGTCCATTTCATCTAAGCGGTCATATTTTTATGTGTAAAAATGTTCATAGTATTCCCTTATTTAAATCCTGTAAATGGCTGTGTAGTCTGTAGAAATATTTCTTTCTGGTCTATGTCCACACCAGCCTGAATGCGCCCAATCTCATGGGATCTTGGAAGCTAAGCAGGGTCAGGCCTGGTTAGTACTTGGATGGGAGAAATATTTCTTTCTAGATATTGGGAGTTTATCAATTTTATTGGTCTTTTCAAAGAATGAGCTTTTTTCTTTTTTTCGGTTGTCAATTTCACTGATTTCTGCTCTTCTTTCTGCTATGGATTTCTTTTTTTTCTAGTTTCTTGAGATGGAAATTTAAGTCTAATTATTGAATTGAGACTTTTTTCCCAGGTATTTAATATCATAGATTTCACTAACACTGTGTTAGACATATTCCATATATTCTGATACATTTTCATTTACTTCAGTAAATGAAAATTTACTGTTTAAGTTTATCTTGGGTCTCTGACCTATTCAGAAGAATGTTTTATTTTTATTTTTTTAAGATTTTATTTATTTGAGAGTGAGAACAAGCGGGGAGAGGGGTAGGGAGAGGGAGAAGCAGGCTCCCTGCTGAGCAGAGTGCCTGATGTGGGGCTTGACCCACGGTCCTGGGATCATGACCTGAGCCGAAGGCAAATGCTTAACCAGCTGAGCCAACCAGGTGCCCTAGAAGAATGTTTTTAAATTTTCAAGTGTTTGTGGAGATTTTACTATTCTTTCAAGCCCTTTCATTTTTTCTGGTGTATTTAATGCTATAAATGTCCTGTTAAGTCCTGATTTAACTACATCCCATAAATCCTCATGTATTGTATTTTTGTTTAATTTTGTACTTTTTCATGAGACTTCTTTTGATGCATTGGCTATTAGAGGAGTGTGTTAACTTCTAAGTGTTTGAAGATTTTTCTTCCATTTTCTTTGTTATTGATTTCTAATTTTTATTATTGTCTGAGAATATACTTTGCATAATTTCATTTTAAATTTAAGGTTTATTTTATAATCCAGGGTATGGTCTATCTTGCTGAATGTTCCAATGGCAATTGAAAAGAAAATGCATTCTACTGTTTTGAGGTGGAGTGCTCTATAAATATCAGTTAGATCCCATTGGTTTCTGGTGTCAGTTTTTTTACTGTAGCTTAGCTAGTTATCTCTCGTAGTCTGTTAATTACCTAGAACAGGGTTTTCTACTTAAAAGGATGTGGGGTACTGCCTTTTCTTAATGCATGGTAAAGATGGGTCAGTAGAGCTCCTCTCCACAGTGTTTGAGGCCAATGAGAAATAGAGGGTTGCTGCTTTTTGCTGATGTTTGCTTAATGCAGGGTGGAGATGGTCCTTAGTGCTCAACTGACCATCCACAGTGCCAACTGAGGAGGAAGAGAGGCACTGCTTTTGCCTGTGCTAGTGCAGGGAAGGACAGTCTAAAAGGCTCTGCCCTTTGGTCTCCACAGTATCTGGTAGGGAGGGAGAAGTACCACCCCAATAGTTCAGGCTGGAAATGGTTGACAGGGCTCGGTCTCATAAATAACCCCAGTGGGATAGGGCACTGCTTTGTTAGTGTGGGGATGGTCTTGTTGACAGGGCTCCACTTCCGTCTCCTCAGTCTTTGGTGGGGAGGGGTAGATGTGATCCCTGGTTAACACAAGGTGGTGATACCTGACAGGACTCCACCCCACAGTTTGCACACTGCCTCGTGGGAAGTGGGAAGGGTACAGCTTCTTTCATGGTGCTCATCTGAACTACAGCAGGTCCAGTCAAAAGTGTTTCCACTGTATACTTGCCCTCCTGCTGAGTCATTGTTTAAACACAGCAGGCTTTTCTTGGGTCTTTTTGGTCTGTGCATATTGTTGTTTCAAATTGTAGACCACGTTGTAGCCCAGGCTGGGATAAATAGGCATTAAAAAGAAAGGGACTGGAGTGAGACTTGTGGCTGGGTCCTTCCTTGTGTCCTAAGTTCCTTATCCAGTCTGCCTTCTATTCTACAACTTTCAGAAAGCTCTGTTAGTTGCTTTTGTCCAAAAAACCTTAGTAGTAATTAGCCGAAGGAACAGAATTGAATGTACTTACTGTCTCGTCTGGAACCAGATGCCCCTCATCTTCACTGTGAAAGGTTAACTGGATATGGGATTTTTTCATTCTGAACTTAAAGATGCTGTTCCCTGTCTTCTTGTGTTTTTTTCTAATAAGTTAGCAGTTACTCTTATTGACATTCTTATATGTGTCTCTTCTGGCTGCTTTTAATATTTGCTTTTTTATCTTTGGTTTTCTAGAGATGGTTGTATCTTTATGTTCATTCTGCTTTGGGTTCATTGAGCTTTTTTTTAATCTGTGGGTTGATATCAAATTGGAAAAGTTTCCGCTACGATTTGTTTCATGCCTTAATCCCTCTTCTCCTTCTGAGATCCAAATACATGCAAGTTAAAATTCTTTACCTTTTCTCACAGGCCTTTTCTGAGGCTCTGTTCATTTTTCGAATTAGTCTTTTATCTTGCTGTGCTTCAGTTTGATCCTTTACCTGGCCTCTAGTTGACTATTAAACCTAACCAGTGGATTTTTAATTTTATGTATTGTATTTTTCCATTCTAGAAGCATTTTGTATTTTCCATTTCTCTGCTCAGTCTCCCAGTCTGTTCACTCATTATGTTTAACTTTTCATTTAAGTCCTTGAACATACTTATGTAGAGGTTTTATTGTCCTTGTTTGATAATTTTACCATCTGGGTCACATCTATTTCTCTTATTTTCACATTTTCCCATTCCTTGTGTGTAGTAAAGTTTTATTATATGCTGAATATTGTGGATGCTAGTCAGTTCTTGAAACTCCACATTTTATTGTATTCTTTTAGAGAATACTGACTTTTGTCCTGGGAGGTAGCTAATTTATTGGTGGTTCAACTTGATTAGTCATGTCCTGACTTCTGCTTAGGTCTTTTAGAGGCTGATCTAAGGTAAATATCATCTGAAATTGTAGGCTAAGATCTGGGTTGTTTTCCTTTCTTCAAGAATCACAGCCTTGTTTGTTTTCTATGCCTGGTAAGTTGCTTCGTATACTTTGTCCAACTCTATTATACTGTATTCATTTCATGGGCTTTCACAGCAGGAGGGGAGGTCTGATGCCCATTATTCATGGCCAGAACTAAAAGGAGTGTTGCTATTTTTCGTAACTTTCTGATGCTGATATGCATTCAAGGCTAGTAACTTGCTCAGAATTCAAGGTTTCTTGAATTCTGTGGGTATATTGAGCTGGGGTAGGGAGCTGTCCTGTACACTGTAGGACATCTCTGGCCTTTATCCAGTAGATACCAATAGTACCTCCTCCCAGTCATATAACCCAAAATGTCTCCAGAAATTGCTAAATGTCCTGTGGGGCAAAATTGTGACAGGTTGAGAAACACTACACTACACTAGCAGAGTAGATTATTGCATACATTAAGCCCCGGCTACTAAAAGTGTGTTGTGCCAACCAGCTGCACTGGCATTACCTGGAGCTTCTTAGAAACATAAACTCTAAGGTCTCACGTCAAACCTTCTGAATGAGATCTGCATTTTAACAAGATCCAAAAATGATTTGTATGCTTCTTCTAATGTTTGAAAAACTATGCCATAGATCAGACAACTTTTCTTAAAGAGCCAGACAGTAAATATTTTAGGTTTACAGCCTACTCTTTGTCAGAACAATTCAACTCCACCATTGCAATATAAAAGCAGCCATAGACAATACCTAAACAAATAAGTATGGCTGTGTTCTAGTCTTTATTCACAAAACAGGCAGCTCGCAACATTTTTACAACCCATGCAACAGACTCTTTCCCAAGCAGATCACTCCGTAAGCTGAAGACAACTGGTGGTTAAATCCTTAGATGAGTGCTTTCCCATTTGCTATTAGTTGTTGTTGCTTACAGAGAGACTAGGTACATAGGTTATACAGTAGACGATTCTATCTTGAAATTTTAGTAGCTTGACTTCTGTTCTTACGTAGATGGGGTATCATCCATTTCCACATGTAAGTTATATATAAATGCTACTTAAGTTAGCTTACCAGTGGTCTCAGCCTTAAAAAATATGCAATTTGATGGCGTATTTCTTTCTTTATGGAAGAACAATGCTTTGTGGGTCCACAGGAATAATTATTCACTTATTTTGCCTTTAGCAAATAAATCTGACAAAACTTTTTTTTTTTTTTTTAAAGTAGGCTCCGTGCCCACGTGAGGCTTGAACTCATGATGCTGAGATCAAGATCACATGCTTTGCCCTGGGCCAGCCAGGTGCCTCTAAAGCTGACAAAAATTTAGTAAAATTGTGAGTGTGTTTTTATTAGCTCTCAGGCAGTAAAGAGTAAAGTTAGAGTTGACTCTCAATAGTTTCTTCTGGGTAGAAGAGCTAAAGTGCTTTTAAGATATCAATTTTGTTTTATATACTTTATGTAGAAGTTACTTCTTACCTTCTAAAACTCTGTATCCTGAAAGTGAATTTTGTGGGGTTAAAAAGGACTCTGAAGAATGGTTGTTTAGAGGCCAGGAGAGTAGCTTTTGTGAAGAATGATGGTACTACATCAGATGAAGATTGAAATATTTTGCCTTGTTTATAAATTTCTTCTCTTCCAAGTTTCTTGATAAATGGTACAAGGAGAGGGCAGGCCACGGCACCAAAGTGAAGCAGAAACAGAACAACTTGTAACAAGCTAAAAACAGGAAACTGATTCTTGGAGCTTTGGCCAACAGGAATGTCATTAAAAAACATTTAAGAATTCTTATTCCTGGAACTTGCATGTATCAGTGTCTGTTCAGTCTATAGTGGTTGGTCTATTCCTGGAGCATTCAAAGAGACATGCCACAGTATCCACCCTGGGGCAGTTTCCTCTGGTTAGAAATAGCCTCTTCCCTTACCCAGTATATGGCATGTATATTGGGTAAAGGGTGCCATGTCATGATAAATGTTGGGAATCACTATATTATTTTTAAATCTTTTTTTTATTGTGGTAAAAAGCACGTAACATGAAACTTACCTCAACTGTATGGTTTAGTACCGCCAAGTATATTCACACTGTTGTAGAGCAGATCTCCAGAACTTTACATCTTGCAAAATTGAAACTCTAGACCCACTAAATACCAACTCCCCTACATTTTGCAATTACTTTAAATATTTTTATTAGTGGAATTATATTTGTGAGTGATTTATTTTGCTCTGCATAATGTCCTCAAGGTTCATCCATATTGTAGCATGTGGCAGGATTTCCTTTTTTAAGGCTGCGTAATATTCCATTATGTTTATACCACATTTTCTTTATTCATCCACCTACGGATATTTGGGTTGTTTCTCCCTCTTGGCTACTGTGAATAATGCTATGATGGGTGTACAAATATCTCTGCAAGAAACTTAATTGAATTCTTTTGAATATATACACCAAAGTAGGATTGCTGGATCATATGATAATTTGACTTTTCATGTTTTGAGGAACTTCTGTACTATTTCCCATAATGACTGCACCATTTTGCAGTTCTACCAAGAGTACACAAGGGTTCCAAGTTCTCTATCTTCACCATTGGTTATTTTCTGTTCTTTTGATAATGGCCATCCTAAAAGGGGTAAGATGTTATCTCACTCTGGTTTTGATTTGCATTTCTCTTTCAATCCGTGATGCTGAGCATCTTTTCATATGCTTTTAGAGAATTGTCGATTCAAGTTTTCTTTACATATTCTGGATACAAGTCCTTTATCAGATAAATGATTTGCAGAATTTTCTCCCAATCTGTGACTTTTTTAAATAATGTCCTTTGAATTACAAAAGGTTTTTTTGTGTGTGTGTGTGTGTGGGTTGTGAATTTGGTATGTGAGAACTCTTTACCTAACCCTAGGACACAAAGATTTTCTGTTTTTTCCTAAAATTTTTATATTCTAGCTATTATATTTAGGTCTACAGTTTTTGTATAAAATGAGGTAGGGGTCTATTTTTATCTTTTTTCAAGGATGTCCAGTTGTCTCCACACCTTTGTCGAAGATTATCTGTCCCCACTGAATTGTCGTGGTACATTTGTTGGAAACCAATTGCTCGTATATGTGAGTTTACTTCTGGACTTTCAATTCTATTCCACTGATCTGTATGCCTGTCCTTATGCCATGACCATACGGTCTTGATTTCTCTAGCTTTGTGGTCAGTTTTGAAATGGAAAAGTGTGTCTTTCAACTCTGTTCTTCATCAGGGTTGTTTTAGCTATTTTTGGTCCTTTGCATTTCCAAAGCCTGCTAGGATTTTGACTGAGACTGTGTTCAATCCTATAGATCAGTTTGGAGGAAAATTTTTTTTTTGCTAAATAGTAATTGCCCTATGCAATCACAGTTCCTGACCGGAGTTGCTAAGATCTAAGTTCACATATATCAGGTCCTCGCCACGGGTCAGGTGCTAATTCTTCCTAAGAAATAGTTGCCTTATGGAATTCTACAAATACTTGATTTTTTCTGAGTTTATTCATTATGAAGATACTCTCCTTCATATTTCCATAGGTAAACAGCTTGATCCTGCTTTCAATACAGTGTGTTCCAAGTCCCTACCAAAGTACAAGGTTAATGTTCATCTTCATGAATCTCCGGCAACATCTCTTGACAAATTTTGTTGTGGGCTTCTAGGCATTTCAGCTTAACATTGTAAAACTATAATTTGTAGAGCCTACTTGTTTCCTTTTTGGCCAGGAGACTAGAATGAGCATCTTTTCTTGGATCAAGTTTCAGGACAAATAAGGATTTTAACCAGCTGTCTTCTCAAGGTCTGTTATTGGAAGACATCATTCTTTGGATTCTGGGCAGCAGACTGCTGACTGAGACTGCTCTGAGGACATGCAGCACTGCTCCCACCATCTTGTTCTCTGCCTTGGCTCCCTTAGAATCACTAATTATTAATAACCAAAAAGCTTTCTAATTATGACTGTCTTGCCCATGTAAGATTAAGCCTAGTTTTTTCTTGCCAAGAAAATTTAGTTTTCATATTTCATTTTTAGAGGATAAATTACTTATGAGATAGCCTATTTCCTGATTTAAAAGGACTAGATTTCGGTTGGTTAATGTGGTAGGTAAGTACCTTGTACCTTGTAAACTCTTACGATGTAGGATCCAGGACCTAAACGTCTCAGGAAAAATATACAAAAATTTGTTCTTTTTTTGTAACACATTTTATTTAGTATTCTTACAGACTACACAAAATAAATACTAGGATAATTCAAACATAACACAATATATATTTTTTTCTATAGGAAAGCACAAGGAGAAGACAAAAGTATTGTGAGTCTCAAGAAATTCTGAATGAAATAAAAAGTTCACAACAGTCCAGCTGTATATATTTCCCAAATTCATTTTATGAACCGTATCAAGATTCTACCAGTCCAGATATATTCAATAATTCAAGATCTTCATCTTGGGATACATCTACTTCTACAGCTGATATGGAGGTCACAGACTTTGAAGAGACAAAGGCAGACGTGTATTATTATGGCTTCATCATTCTTTTTCTTTTGACTTTAGTATGTCTTGCTTTATATTTTCTGTGAAGATATCAAATAAAATCCTTTTGATAATTTTTCAAGTTGCCAGTTCTTCACAGAAATGTTACGTTCTTATTTCAGGATTTCCTTCCAGACATTTTCAAGGTAATTGGCTTGTAAAAAAAGAATACATTTTAACAAAGTAAGTTAAGTTTGTGGACATTCTAAAATTAAGACTGCTTTATGCTAAAAAATGGGGTCATGATATAGTTTGACCAAAAAAAGTATTTTCCAAAGGAGCAATTTAAAAAACAATGTTACTGATAGGGACAATTTTAATACATAGAATAATAATAAAATAATGTTTTATTTAGATAGATAATGTATATATCAGCTTATCTTACAGAACATGTTACTAAGAGAAAGCGAGGCACATTTTATCAAATGTGATTCATGATTTTCTCACCTTGCTACAATATGGGCATTCACCAAATATGATGTTAAAACTTTGTCTACTAGTCAGTAGTCCTCTCAACCACTGAAGATTTTAAAAAGAGAAGATAAAGGGAGCAGTGTCAGCATGATTACAAATTACAGATTCTCCAAATATTTCCTTTGAGTACATATATTTTTATTCCCAAAGATTTACCTTCTTAATTTTCTTTTAACAAAAAGGGGAACATTTCCTGAGCCAATACCAGACTGGTAATATGCTGAATAACAAACAAGGGGAGACCAGCATGGATGTCGAGGTCTATACCACTGGTTTATGCCCCTTTATGCACCTTCTCAACCCCAAAAGACACAAAAATAATGCACACCACGTCCATGGGGTTCATAGACCCCACCTAAAATCATTAATTACAAATTAAGAACTCCTGCTGTAAAAGATCCAATAGGCTCTTGAATATCTAGGTCTTAATTCTGGTCTTAATCACCAATAGTGGGTTAATTCTCAATCCATTAATTAGAAGTATGAGGCAATCCATTTTTAAAAATTAAATGAATATTCATTACAAAAGAAAGCACATGTTCCCTTAAGAATATCTCTATAATTAGACCTGGTACTTTATGGTTTTATATAAGGTAAATTGACATCTCTAAGTTCTCCATTGTTAAAGTGCAGATAACACCAACTGCTATGTCTAAGCACAAAAACAGGAGGTGATATTAAGGAAGACGGAAAGCACTACAGAACTGGAAGGTGTTCTGTATATACATGCATATATAGTTAATCATGTCAACTATGCACTTCTGTAGACATCAAGTGACTACACAGTAATGAAAGCAGACTTCGCATATAGTAAATAAATAGTAAATAAAATGTCATTGAGAGTGCTATGACATACTTAATCATAAAATGCATTCTTCTCAATATCAGAAGTTTATTACATTTATTCTGTACTTAAGTCTACTCTGAAAAGTAACAGGTACCTCCATAGCGCTACCCTTCCACCTTACTGCCACCACTACCCCCACTTGGATGAGTCTACAGAGTTTGCATTGGGTTACAGGAGATATTAAAGAGTCCATGGTACCATCGATTTGATTTGTTAGCATCAATAAGCAGTCCATGAATATATTCTGGATACACTTTCTCCCTTCTTGGGATACTTTAGGACATTTCCTCACTTATTAGTAACCAGGATGAAGAAATGAAAGCACATGGGCATCTGGAAATGAACTGGTAAAGGGGCTAATGGCCAAAGAGATCACCATTCACCAAACAGATTTTAGATTCAAATATGCATACTTCCTAGGTCATGGTAGCCAAAAAAGTCTTGCCACAGTTATTTTTATTTTATTTCTACCTCATATAAGCATATTTGATGGAAAGGCTGTCCACAATGGGAATTATCACACACTTGATCAGGAATGGCGCCATCAAGTTGATAGGCATAACAAATCCCACAATCCATAGAAAAATCCTTCAAAAGAAAATATTTATAAGCATATGTGTTTAAAACACCACAAGGTAACATAAGAATGACTAATACGGTATAGATAATATTAACTTTTTATAAAGTTTTTATAAAGGTAGCTATATCACAATATTACAGAAAATACAGTTATATCACTAACACTTTAAAAAAAGCTATTTGTAAGAAGCTTCCTTTTTTTCATCCAGTAAGTAACACACACAGATATAGTCAAAACAGATTCTATTTTGGGCTTAATTTTCCCATATTGTACATCAATATAATGCCACTGTAGTAGGTAAAGAGAAGAACTGACATTAGCTAGTGATTACTAAATTTCAAAATTCTGTAACTAAAGGAATAAGCCAAAAACATCCCCACCACTTTGACAGTCTACAACCTCGGCGGCTTAATCAAAAATCAATTCTAAGTTTATTATTTTTGCAACATAGTAATGTCTATTCATTTTTAAAACTGTACTGCCACTTTTCACAAATACATCAAGCTAATTAAAACTTTATTTCAATCATCCATAAGTAGATACTAATAGAATATCCAAACATCTCATTAGCTACTTTGGACCTTTCCCCCTATTTTTAATAATAAAGATATCTGTCATTAATCACTTTATTGCTACGAAGACCATGAAAAAAGTATACTTAAACCACTAATCAAAGGTTAACAAGTTCTTTGATGCTACTGTTGCTTGCAGTTCAGAAGTCTGTTATAATATTCTTCCAACTCCCTCCCTCTCAGCCTCATTTTTCTCTGGTGTCTAAAAGAGGAACATTTAATTTTCATTATGCTATGCTGTTTGGAATATCAAAGCACTGATAAAACTTACAGATTTTTCCAGGTTAGCACGAGCTGGAAAATCTATTTCTAAAACATCTTTCAAGTTTTGTAACAGACTATTTTCTGGATCCCTGAAAGCATGAAAAAAAACTTTGTTGTTAAATTTGCAAAATAGAAAAATAACAATTGTGTTGCAAAGGTACCTACCACAAATGTATGTTTCTGCTCAGCTTAATTCCCAGAGGTTTTACCACTTCAGATATTAAAAAAAAAAAAAAAATTAATAATTTAGCATCTGCTGCTCTCACTTTGTAAAGATATTTAGCACAAATTTTTTTTTTTTACTGAGATATAACTGGCATATAACACTATTAGTTTTTGGTGCACAACATAATAATTTGGTATATGTTTTTATTGCAGTACACTCACTACAAAGGTTAGTTAACATCCATCACCACTTACAGTTACAAATGTTTTTTTGATGAGAACTTTTAAGATCTCTCTTAGCAACTTACAAATATAAATATTATTAAATACAGAATTTGCTAATTACTTGATTGGAAAATCTAAATCATATTTTTTTAAAAACCACAAAAGTACACAGTTCAGAATGATGAGATATTTTCATTTAAAATGATTACCAATATATTAATATTTCAGAATATTTTAACAGTGCAAGATAAGAATTTTATGAGTCTGTTAAAAACATTTAAATATGAGATCTCGTACCATGGTCTGCTCCAAGAAAGCAGCACTCAGGAAGCATAGTAGGATGCCTGGGGTCAACGTTTATATTTATTGAAGCATTATTTCCTAGAATAAAAGAATATTGAAGTTTACAGAAGTAGAAAAGTTCATCAAACGAAAAATAAAGGGGTATCTATCTGGGTACTTAGTGTACCAAAGGAAAGATTAGCCAATATTTTATAGTTTTTTAATAAGCATATTAGTATTTTATAGTCGAAAAGAAATAAATTTTGAAGTTATGATTATGACTAAAGATTTGGGGATCCATCCAAAGTTTCAAAATACATAGTCAATCCATTGAGTTACTATAATTAATTTATACTAGAATTCTGGTCAGAATTCTAAAAGAGTGATAAAGATCTTCAAAAGAAATCACAAAATTAAGAAATAGTTATCTAAATGACTCCCATGACCTCCTTGAAAAGCAGAACTGTGGTCAGAAATTAAAAGACAAGAAATACAATAAATGGTAAAAACAAACATGTTTATGATTTTTATGAAGTTTTATCAAAACATTTTCTATCAATAATCACTTTCAATGTTAATGGACTAAATTCTCCAATCCAAACGACATAGGGTGTCAGAATGGATAAAAAAAAAAAAAAAGACCCATCTATATGCTGCCTACAAGAGACTCATTTTACACCTAACGGCACCTGCAGATTGAAAGGGAGGGGGTGAAGAAACAATCACACACATGGGTGTCAAAAGATGGAGTAGCCCTACTTATATCGGACAAACTAGACTTTATATTTTTTAGATTCAATTACTATATAGTGTATTACTAGTTTCAGAGGTAGAGTTTAATAATTCATCAGTTGCATATAACACCCAGTGCTCATTACACCAAGTGCTCTCCTTAATGCCCATCACCCAAATACCCCATCCCCTCACCCACCTCCCCTCCAGCAACCCTTAGTTTGTTTCCTATGATTAAGAGTCTCTTATGGTTTGTCTCCCTCTCTGATTTCATCTTATTTTATTTTTCTCTCCCTCTATGATCATATTTTGTTTCTTAAATTCCACATAGGAGTGAAATATAATTGTCTTTCTCTGATTTATTTCACTTAGCATAATACCCTCTAGTTCCATCCACATCGTTGCAAATGGTAAGATTTCATTTTCTGATGGCTGAGTAATATTCCACTGTATAGATACACACCACATCTTCTTATCCATCTGTTGATGAACACATCTGGGTTCTTTCCATATTTTGGTTATTGTGGACACTGCTGCTATAAACAATGGGGTGCAAGTGCCCCTTCAAATCAGTATGTTTGTATCCTTTGGATAAATACCCAGTAGTGCAATTCCTGGGTTATAGGATAGCTCTGTTTTTAACTATGGACAAACTAGACTTTAAACCAAAACTGTAACAGGAGATGAAAAAGGGCATTATATCATAACAAAGGGCACAATCCAACAAGAAGAACATCTAGCAATTGCAAATACTTACGCACCCAACGTAGAAGCACCCAAATATATAAAACAATTAATAACAAGCATAAGAACTAATTGATAATAACACAATAATAGTAGGGGGCTTTAACACCCTATTATATCAATGATCATCTAAGCAGAAGATCAACAAGGAAACAATGGCTGTGAATGACACACTGGACCAGATGGACTTAACAGATATATTCAGAATATTCCATCCTAAAACAGCAGAATACACATTCTTTTCAAGTGTACATGGGACATTCTACAGAACAGATCACATATTAGGTCACAAAACAGGCCTCAACAAATACAAACAAATTGAAATCATATCACTCTCCTTTTTTAGTCAATGTTATGAAACTTAAAATCAACCCACGAGAAAAAATTTGGAAAGACCACAAATAAATGGAGATTAAACAACATCCTACTAAACAATGAATGGGTCAACCAGGAAATAAAGGAAGAAATTTAAAAATACGTGGAAACACATGAAAATGAAAACACAACAGTCCAGAACCCTGGGGAATGTAGGAAAAGTGGTCCTAAGAGGGAAATATATAATAGCAATACAGGGCTACCTCAAGAAGCAAGACAAATCTAAAATCTCCAACAACCTAACCTTACACCTAAAGGAGCTAAAAAAATAATAAATGAAGCCTAAAGTCAGCAGAAGGAAGGAAATAATAAAGACTAAAACAGAAATAAATAATACAGTAACTAAAAAAAAACAACACAACAGATCAATGAAACCAGGTGCTGGTTCTTTGAAAAAATAAAATCAATAAACCTCTAGCCAGACTTATCAAAAAGAAAACAGAAAGGACCCAAACAAATAAAATCACAAAGAGGAGAAGTAACAACGAACACCAAAGAAATACAATTATAAGAGAACATTATGAAAAACTATAGGCCCAAAAGTGGAACAACCTGGAAGAAATGGATAAATTCCTAGAAATATATAAACTATCAAAGTGGATCAGGAAGAAATAGAAAACTTGGACAGACTGATAACAAGCAAAGAAACTGAATCAGTAATCCAAAAACCCAGGAAACAAAAGTCCACGGCTAGATGGCTTCACAGGTGAATTCTAGCCACAGTGATCACACAACGAAAAGAAATAAAAGGCCTCCAAATCAGCAAGGAAGAGGCCAAACTTTCACTCTCTGCAGATGACATGATACTCTATATAGAAAACCCAGAAGACTCCATCAAAAAACTGCTGGAACTGATAAATGAATTCAGTAAAGTTGCAGGATACAAAATCAATGTACAGAAATCTGCTGCATTTCTATATGCCAATAATGAATCAGCAGAAAGAGAAATTAAGGAATCGATCCCATTTACAATTGTACTAAAAACTGTAAGATACCTAGGAATAAACCTAACCAACTGAAAGCCTGTACTCTGAAAACTATAGTGATCAAAAAAACTGAAGATGACACAAAGAAATGGAAAGACGTTCCATGCTCATGGATTGGAAGAACAAATATTGTTAAAATGTCTATACTATCCAAAGCAATCTATACATTTAATGCAATCCCTATCAAAACACCAAAAGCATTTTTCACAGAACTAAAACAAACAATCCTAAAATTTGTATGGAATCACAAAAGACCCTGAATAGCCAAAGCAACCTTGAAAAAGAAAAGCAAAGCTGGAGGCATCACAATTCCAAACTTCAAATTATATTACAAAGCTGTGGTGATCAAAACAGTATCGTACTGGCACAAAAACAGACACACAGATCAATGGAACAGAATAGAACATCCAGAAATAAACCTACAACTATCTGGTCAACTAATCTTTGACAAAGCAGGAAAGAATATCCACTGGGAAAAGTACAGTCTTCAACAAATGGTGATGGGAAAACTGGACAGAAACATGCAAAAGAATGAAACTGAACCACTTTCTTACATCAAACACAAAAATAAATTTAAAATGGCTGAAAGACGACCTAAGCATGAGACCCTGAAACCATAAAAATCCTAGAAGAGAACACAGGCAGTAATCTCTTTGTGACACTGGTCGTAGCAACTTCCTTCTAGATATGTCTTCTGAGGCAAGGGAAACAAAAGCAAAATTTGAGACTGCATCAAAATAAAAAGCTTCTGCACAGAGAAAGAAACAATCAACAAGACTAAAAGGCAGCCTACGAAATGGGAGAAGCTATTTGCAAATGACATCTCTGATAAAGGGCTAGTATCCAAAATGTATAAAGAACTTGTAAAACTTAACACCCAAAAAACATATAATCCAATTGAAAAATGGGCATTAGATATGAACACTTTTTTGCAAAGAAGACATACTGATGGCCAACAGACACAAAAAGATGCTCAACATCACTCTTCATCAGGGAAATAGAAATCAAAACTACAATGAGATACCACTTCACACCTGTCAAATGGCTAAAAACAATGTAACAACAGGTGTTGGTGAGGATGTGGAGAGAGGGGAACCCTCTTGCACTGTTGGTGGGAATTCAAACTAGTGCAGCCACTCTGGAAAACAGTATGGAGGTTCCTTAAAATGTAAAAAATAGAACTACCCTATGAACCAGCAATTGCACTACTAGGTAATTACCCAATGAACACAAAAATACTAATTCAAAGGGATACATGCACCCTGTTTATTTAAAGCAGCATTATCTACAATACCCAAATTATGGAAAGAGCCCAAGTATCCACTGACTGATGAATGGATAAAGAAGTAGTGGTATAGATATACAATGGAATATTACCCACCCATAAAAAAAGAATGAAATCTCGCCATTTGCAACTATGTGGCTGGAGCTAGAGAGTATTATGCTAAGTGAAATAAGTCAGAGAAAGATAAATACCATATGATTTCACTTATATTTGGAATTAAAGAAACAAAACAAATGAGCATGGGGGAAAAAAAGAGAGAGAAACCGAGAAACTCATAACTATAGAGAGCAAAGTGATGGTTACCAGAGGGAAGGTAGGTGGTGGGATGGGTTAAATAGGTGAGGGGGATTAAGGAAGGCACTTGTCATGATGAGCACCCAGTGTTGTATGGACGTGTTCAATTCTATATGGTACGCCTGAAACTAACATCACACTGTATGTCACCTAGAATTTAAAAACTTAAAAAATACAGAAATAAAAAACATTTTCTGAGTTCTTTTGTTCCATTTTAAGTTAACAATGAATTCAATTCATATTAAATCAGAAACTCTTCACTCAATAACAAAAGCAACTAACCTAGTTTATAGAATCTAAGAAAATCTATTTCTATTTGGCACTAGATTCTTTTATAAATTCTACCTACTGGAATATTGTACTAATTTCAGAAATTTTACTATTTTTTGAAGGCATATTAGTATAACTGTAAGGTCTATTTGGATTGTATTTTTTATAGTAAAAATGGCTTGATAAATTTTTTTTTAAAGATTTTATTTATTTATTTGAGAGAGAGAGAATGAGAGACAGAGAGCACAAGAGGGAAGAGGGTCAGAGGGAGAAGCAGACTCCCCGCTGAGCAGGGAGCCCGATGTGGGACTCGATCCCGGAACTCCAGGATCATGACCTGAGCCGAAGGCAGTCGCTTAGCCAACTGAGTCACCCAGGCGCCTGGCTTGATAAATTTTATACACTATAGCATGAGCTTTTGGCTAAGGTTGGCAACAATACGAACACAATTACAACAGATCTGACAAAAAGAGGTAATCAAGTAAAATAAAAAATGACTACAAATCATTGATGAGAAAAAAAAAATACAAAAGTTAACTTATAATCTCATTTGTTTATACATTCTTTACCATGAGCACAAATTCCGTATTAGCCTTTAGCAATGTCATGTACTAACGGCTCCAGAAAGTACTTTCACTTAACAGTGGATATATTATTCAATGTATTTCAATTAATTTGCTGAAAACTTGGTCTTAAAAAGACAAATCAATGCCTGAAGCAAAAAAAAAAAAAAAAAGAGCTAAAGGTAAATATAGAGAGTGTGAGTAAAAACCAGGTTGTCTGTGCTGAATGAGAAATATAATAAAAGGTGTATTTAATCGTTACCTGATCAAAATAATTAAATGGAATCATGAAGAAAATTAGTTACTACACTCCTTTGAAGAAAATATTTTTATTCTTAATATCTATTCACAAATACACCATAATTTGTTAATTATTCCAAATTAAATGCCGTTAAAGACTTTTTAGACTGAGTAACAATACCACTTGTAGAACTGCTTGCACAATGATACTTTCCCTTTCTCATAATTACATGTTACTTCTTTTCTCCCAGATAATCTATTATGCCTGGGGAGAAACTACAAAAATTGCTAACGTGGATATGATTTACCACAGAATTTCATAATATCCTTTGGAATATATGCCTTTTAACAATATATTTATTTGGGCTAAGGAAAACAAGAAGGAAAGATATAAATAAGTATCTTATAATCACCTAACTACACTACTTACTGTGAACTCAAATATAGTTTAAAACATCTAAAATATTGAGAGGCTGAACTATAAAACTGACATATATTGCTTGTTCATAATGAAAATACATAAAGCAAAAATTTTATAATAAAGAGAATATGGTAATATTACAGGGATATTTACATCTATATCACATCTTATTCATTAATATATTTATAGTAAAGAAAATACCTAAAATATGTTTAATTATTATTCTGTGCTTTCTGATTACTCTTCAATGGCATGCATGGCTCACTTCAGCTTCCTTTATCCTCTAAATTTTGTCAGAAAATATTCCCAGATCTGTTCACATTAATCTTGTCTAGTCTCATGGATGAAGACTGCATTATTATAATTTTTTCCCTAAGTAATGTAAGTCTTGAAAAGCCTGTTCTACTATTTCTAATTAAAAGTTAATTAAACAGTGTTTCTGAATGATACTTCCATTGATCATCACCTTTTATAATGAAACACCTCAGTATTTGCCCTTTTCTCCTGAAATATTTATTCAAATACATAGTAATAAATCATAGTTCATCCCAAAGTTTTAATAGTTGACTTCAAGCAAAAAAAAAAAAGGTCTCACCTGAGAGTCCAATGTCCTCTTTAGATTCATTTTCCTAATTAATACAAAGTACACACACACACACACACACACACACACACACACACACACACACACACACACACACACACACACAGTCTCCTTAATCCTTTTTCTGTACCTAGTGCAATTCTGCGTGCTGTTGCACTCCGGGTAGGTTTTTCTGGCTCAAGTACCCAAGTCTTCTCATCGATTTCATCCATAACATCCCAGAATGCCTTCAGTGATTCTAAGGCTGCCAAAAACTGACCGTAAATGTTTATTAAGGAGCTCTGTGAAAGAAAGAAAAAGCTGCATAAGTTGCGAGACACTGTTATCAACAGCAGATAATCTTTCACTTAAAATACAATTTAGAAATTTTAAGCTGTTTCATTTCAGCTGAAAATACTCTAGTAAACAAGAGTCAACTCTCCCTGCTTCATCTCTCTTCACCTCCATTAGCATTGACAGAATTTTTTGATTGTCATTGGGACAGTGCATCTTACCAGAAATTGTTTTTTAAAGACCGTATTTATTTTTATTATGATGGATTCTGTACTATATTTACAGAATAGTAATTACTGATACAAGATGACATGTATGTACTTTATTAATGACTATACTATATATGTACTGAGCATAGTGTCTATACAATTTTAGTATGAAAGTTATCAAGTTATCTAGTATACAGTTATCAAGTTAAATGCAGCACTATTTGTAATTTAATTAAATTACTCTTAAACATTATTAACTTCACACTTATTTAGGCAAAGAGTATAAAAAGGTTCTACACATATTTTCCCACCAAGTTTTTATTTATTAAATTCAAATAATAATGGGAGTACATTTTCTGTAATATAGATCTATTAATAAGAATAATGCATCTTTTGATGGATGGGGAACGATGTTTAATTGGGGCTGAAAGTTAGTGTTCCCCTTTATCAAAATCAATTGCAAATGTTAATCTGTTAATGCCTGTAATGAAATTTTACATATATCAACCCTGAAAATGTCTTTTCACACACACAGGCACCATGTGGAATATGTAGTACTGACAAATACTGATACAAATCCAGAAGCACAGGATTTTAATAGAGACCATTCATTAATAGGAAGGCATCTGTAGATTCTATGAGATTCTACTCTTTTTTTTTCTTGAGGGAAAATCGACATACATTGTATTAGTCTCAGGTGTACAACCTAATTTATTATTTGTATACACTGTGAAACAATCACAGTAAATCTAGTTATCTGTCACCAAATTTACAAAAAAAATGTTCTGCCGTTGTGATGAGAACATTTAAGATTTATTCTTCCCAACTTTCAAATATGTAATGTAACACTGACTAGGTTTTATACATTTCTAAGAATTCAAACAAATTACAAATAAGGTTTCTAATGTTAAACTTTTAGCCAATGTCTGAATTCAGTATTTCAGATATTAATCTTTTATGGGAATTAACAAATATATTTTCACTAATAAGAACTAAAGCCATTACTGATTTCTTTTTAAAGATTTTATTTATTTATTTGAGAGGAAGAGAGCGAGTAAGCACGAGCAGGGGGAGGGGCAAAGGTGATCCCAGGACCCCAGGATCATGACCTGAGCTAAAGGCAGACGCTTAACCAACTGAGCCACCCAGTCACCCCTACCATTACTGATTTTAAAAATCAATTTATAATTACTTTCAAAGTCAACAGTTTCTTATAAAGTAGTATATTTAAAGGTTACCACTATTTACTAAATATTTTTACATTAAAAGCAATCAAAACTAAAAGCTTAAAAGAAGAATTAAGGATCTTGTTGTTTCAAACAAGCAAAACATATTTTAAAAAACCACTGAAAATATCACAAATGTATTTATCCCAAATAACTGATACAAGCCAACAATGCAAGAATACAGTATACCCTGAGTAACATGAAAAGAAAATACTTCCTTAAAGCTATATTTTGTACTTATATGTGCTTAAGGAAAACCCATTTCATCTCATCACTTCAGTCGGGGTTTACACCTAGATGAAGTCATGGCTCAGTTTCACAAAGGCTGTGAAAAGTTCACTCTGCAAAAGTTCAACTCTGCAACCTTCAATAAAAGGCGGGGAGGTAAGAGTAGGAACAAAAGCTTGAAGGTAGAATACCTGTTCTCTATTGTTATGCCATACTTATCTATAAATTTAGATGCCAAAATCCAGAAATCAGAAACCAAACTCCCAAGTTTTGTTTTGTTTTTACTATGGGCTGCACTTTATTTCCTCTTTCATTAAATGTGCCACCATTCTTTAGATACCCACACAAGAAATCAGCTGTGATTTTTTTTTTTTTACACCTAATACATTCAATAACTAAAGACCCGTTTTTGTTTTTAACATATTTCTTGGTAACTCTATTTACCCTAGTATTATTATGTACTATTAAAATAACCCCCTTGTTCTTGCTTCCACATCCAGACATGCCATCACTGACTTACTGAAAAATACCCTATCTAAAATGTAAAACTGAACATCAGTCCGCCTCAGAAAACAATTCAAAAAACCTTCAACTGGATTTTTCCCCTCTAGTCATATTTCCCTGAAGCTCATTATTTATATTCCAGTTAGGGTGATATTTGTATTCTGCAAACCGGATACTATAACTTAACTTCCTGGTTTACAACAAAACAATGTACATGGCAGTTCTCAAAGTGGTATTTTTCCTTTGTAATACCAGCACTTAATGATACCAACACAAATTCCAAAATTTAAGTAAACTGAAGTCAACTACCTGATATAAAAGTAATCATTTATGACCTTCATCATTTTATTTATTAAGGCTACTGTTATTTATAGGTAGCTTGCAAATTATGTTTTATGTCAGTGATTAAAACCACAGTTCTTTATCATGGCTTGCAATTAACATTGTTTAATTTAGTTTTATATTAAATATGGGAAATATCCTATTTCCCAATAATCCATAGATATGTTTACACAGAGTATTTTTGTATTCTGCAAATCTGATACCATAATTTGTGTATAATAAGGCAATCAGTGATCATCAGATATATACACAATTGCTGGACAGTATGTTGATTTATTAATAGCTTTATTGAGATGTAAGTGATATACAAAGAGCTGTACATATTTAACGTGTACAAGTTGATGAATATGTCTATTTTTGCTTTGCTGCCTGTGCTTCTGGTGTCAATCGAGATCATTACCAAGACTAAGATCAGGAAGTATCCCCCTGTTTTGTAAGGAGATTTTTAGTTTCAGGTATTATATTTAAGTCATTAATTCATTTTGATTTTTGTGTACAATGCAAGGTAAGGGTCTAATTTCCTTTTTTGCATATGGATATCCTATTTCCCAATACCATCTGTTGAAGAGACTATACTTTTTCAAAATCAGCACAATAATGTCTCTTTCCTTTCTCTCCCCTTATAGCTGTATCTGTATTTAAAAATCTATAATTACTTATTTCATTGTTAATCCAAGGAAAAGCTAACCAAAAAAACCAAAAAAGTCATAAAATGTTTTCACAGTGGCATCTTTCATTTGAAATAAGTACACCAAAACACAATGTCCATTTATGGTGTGTCTGACTGTAAATGAAATCTTAAACATAGCTCTACTTAAAACTACTCTGCATTTTGAACAAAAAATAAAAGATATCTTTTTAATAAAGGAAATGATAGTTTAAAAAAATAAATAAATAAAACAACCCTGGAAGTAGAAGTCAGTTAGTAATTAACAGAAAAGGTAAATTTTAAATCCTAAAAATTATATTTTACTATGTAGTCATGTGAAGTAGATACATTAAATATTACTTTTATGTTCTAAAGAAAAAGAGTCCAAAAGGTGAACAGTGAGACACAGAAACATTTCTCTTGTGAATTTCAATGAACTTAGGAGGTAGACATTAGAACTAATGTATCAGTAAGCTATGTGAAAAACAGATTTTTCTCCAACTGCTTATTTAATCCATTAAATCATTCACAAACTCTTATTCTGAACTGATTTTCCTACTGAAATTGGAAAACAAAAACCCATTTCTAAATGCAGTTTCGAACAATGCAATATCTTATGTACATCATCATAAATGCCAAGGGAGCCCACACTATAATATGATCAAAGTTAAATATTTTGCAAGAAGAAAAATTTTCTAAAAAATTTCTTCAGGGGCACCTGGGTGGCTCAGCTGGTTGGGCGTCTGCCTTCAGCTCAGATCATGATCCCAGGGTCCTGGGATGCAGCCCCGCATCAAGCTCTCTGCTTAGCAGGGAGTCTGCTTCTCCCTCTCTGCTTTCCCTCAAATTAAAAAAAAAAAAAAAAAATTAAAAAAAAATTTCTTCAAAACTAAAAAGTGCCAAGTTCCCATTTTTTTTTTTAAAGATTTTATTTATTTATTCATGAGAAACAGAGAGAGAGAGGCAGAGGGAGAAGCAGGCTCCCAAGGAGCAGGGAGCCCGATGCGGGACTCAATCCCAGGACCCTGGGATCATGACCTGAGCCGAAGGCAGACGCTTAACCATCTGAGCCACCCAGGCGCCCTCCCATTTTTTAATATAAGGAGTTTCACATCTCACCAAAGCTACTTTTTTAAGATTATTTTGGGGGTGGGGGGGTGTAGGGGAGCAAATTTACAATGTGCAAAATGAGTTTAAAAATGAATCAAATAAAGCCAAACTCAGGAAAAAAGTTTACTGATATTAAGAAGTAATATTAAAATAAAATATTAAATGTTGGCAAAGATGTAAAACAATCTAAACTTCCATTTGCTCCTGGTAAGCATGTAAAATGGTACAACCGCTTTTGAAAAGATCTGACACCTTCTTTAAAGGTGTCAGATCTATCTTATGACCTAGCAGTTCCACTCCAACGGAGGTGAAAAGATGTGTCCATAAAGACTTATGTAAGAATGTTCATAGCAGGGCGCCTGGGTGGTTCAGTCGTTAAGTGTCTGCCTTCGGCTCAGGTCAGATCCCAAGGGTCCTGGGATGGAGCCCCGCATGGGGCTCTCTGCTCAGCAGAAAGCCTGCTTCTCCCTCTCCCACTCCCCCTGCTTGTGTCCTTCTCTCACTGTGTCTCTCTCTGTCAAATAAATAAATAAAATCTTAAAAAAAACAAAATAGTTAAAAGAATGTTCATAGCAGTTTTATTCAAAGAGCCAAAAATTAGTATTAAGTCCAAATGTCTATTAATAAGAGCTAGAAATACACAAACTCAAGTATATTCATGTAACGGACTACCACTCAGGAATAAAAGAACCACTAATACATGTCACAACATGGAGAATTTCAAAAATATGCTGGATGAAATGAGGCTATCTCCAAAAGACGACATACTGTACACTTGTGTTTATATGAAGTCTGAAACAGGCAAAACTAAGGCATAGTTAAAAAATCAAACAATGGGGATTTACTAGGAGGAGATAAAAGACTGAGATAATGGTAATGCTCTGCATCTTGAAAATGGACTGCATGAGTATATTCATTTACAGAAACTTATATTACACACACTTGGAATTTATGCGTTTCATGGTTTCCAAATTTTACAAAGAACTGAACTTTAGTAAAGGTAAACATGCTGAAGTATTTTGAGGAAAGATCTCGGACACCTGCAGATTACTTTGAAAGGCACCAAAACTCAGATCAACTAATGGATGGAGAGATGCACAAATGGAAAGAACAAGAACAGTAAATGTCAACTCTAGAACCTAGGTGGTGGGTACATGAGTATTCATCATAAACTTTGTCAATGTTTCTGTAGGTTTGAAAAGTTATAATAAAATACTGGGGGGAGGGAAATTATAGAACTTGTGTGTGAGTTATTTATTCTGAAGTTAATTAAATTAATTGAATAGGGTTACAGACCAATCTTTCATTTTTTTCAAATATTCAATAACTGACCTTTAATTCTTTAGACCTATACATTTAAAATAATATATTCAAGACCCTCTCCAAAACAAAATATGAGTATGTCTTCCTAGAAAAAAAAGCTCACTGTAGAAGGCAAATTATAATCTTTGAAAAGTCCACGACAGATATTCTTAACCAGAGAATCAGAGTTTAGGTTTAAAAAAAAATACATCTTTAGGGGCTCCTGGGTGGCTTAGTCATTAAGCATCTGCCTTCAGCCCGGGTCATGATCCCGGGGTCCTGGAATCGAGCCCCACATTGGGCTCCCTGCTCCGCGGGAAGCCTGCTTCTCCCTCTCCCATTCCCCCTGCTTGTGTTCCCTCTCTTGCTGTCTCTCTGTCAAATGGATACATAAAATCTTTAAAAAAAAGATACATCTTTATAGTCTCAAAGTAAAATTTAGCATTTCCTTCAACTACAGATATAGAGAACAACAGAAATAGTATCAATACCTGTAACTTTCTCTACAATAAAAATTATATTGCAGTGACCTAGGAAACTTAAACACTAATATCTAATGCCACTGTCAGCCATTCCTTTGTAATTAACCTTGGTTCAATGCAGCCTTGGCCTTGGGACTTCTAAAAGCTCCCCAAAGGATTCTAATGTGCAGAAAAAGTTAAGAATGACTAGTAGAACAATGAATAGCCATCCCTGTTATAGTCTAAAGGTTACAGGATCATATTTCTAAAAGATTTAAACAATTCACGTAGCAAGAGACAAAGATGAGCACTACATAATGACAAAGATAACAATCCAACTGTATATATTTATGTACCCAATATAGGAGCACCTAAAAACATTAAAGCAATTATTAACAGCCAAGAAAGGAAAAACTTTAATACAAGTAGAGGACTTGAACACCTCACTTACAGCAAAGGATAGATCACTTGGAGAGAAAAACCAACAAGGAAACAATGGCTCTGAAAGACACATTTGACCAGATGGACCTAACAAATATATATACACAGAATACTGCATCCAGAAACAGCAAAATACTCATTCTTTTCATCTTTCTTAAAAGTAGTTTGCTCTATCTCTCAGAGCCAGTCAATGATGTACCTAGCTTCTTCAAACTCAATTCTACCTGAGTATAAAGTATATGAGCTACCTACCTGCTGACACTTGGCAGGAGCTGAAGAGATGCTGTCCTCCCAAGACTTTGGCTAAGCACATGGCAACTCCAAGACAAATAATGTGGGCAGGAAAAAAAAAAGGTACAGAAAACATAACACCCAGTCCTTAAAATAAAAATTGACCTAAATAATGCCTGGGGTATAATCTCTGGGAATATTAGTACGCTGATGTCTAAATGTCTCTCTCTCAATTTTATTATCACTAGACTTCAGCATAGGATGAGGAAGGACTTGGTTGTTGAGGGAAGGCTCCAAATATATTTGCTGCAGGTAATTGCTTATTTGCCTATTCTGATGAAATCAAGAATGGTAGGAGTGCAGAGGGCAAAAATCAGTGCCTATTCTGATGAAATCAAGAATGGTAGGAGTGCAGAGTAGAGCCAATGTTGAAATGAAGTGAAAAGCAACATGTATGGGTGTTCATACAAAGTATTCTGGAGGAAAAGATTGGTGGGGGTGGGGAGGAAGTGGACAATTGAGGAAAGAACCAAACTTGAGAGGGTACTGGGGAAGAAAGGCAGACACAGGTAAGAGACACAAAGAGGCTTCCAACCATTCTGTGGCAGGGAAAGAATGCCAGCAAGGACCTCACCTCTTTCTCCAGAGCTGTTCATGGGTGGCTGCTGGCTCTGAGCAATCCGTGGGGGCTGCTGGGTGGCCTTAGCCTGCACTTTCCTGGCATTGATTTCATAACTCCCCACTATTATCTAGGCTGGGAGCACAAAAGCGGACCCTCTGCGAATTCAATACAGATAATTTGACTGCATGTGGTAAAGGGTGGTGGCCAGGGGAAAGAGTACTGATACAGGGGCCAGCAGACTTGGTCCAAATCTCATCTCTAACACCCAAAGTTTAACTTCTCAGGACCTCACTTTCCCTGATCGTAACATGGGCATGTTGTGCCAGCTGTAAGGTTGGAGGAGTAAATGCGAGAAGGTACCTAAAACGGTCTCACACAAAGCCTGGCACATGGGACATTTCCATCCTTTCCCCCCTTGCCTGGAGCCTTTTAGTAAGAAGATAACAATTCTCCCTACCTTGGCTTTAAATTATGACTAATTGCTTAACCTCCTCCCATAGGGTTTACATAAAAAAAAGAGAGTCTTTTTCAAAATCTTTACAAGTGCACATAGAATATCCTCCAGAACAGATCACATGTTAGGCCACAAAACAAGTCTCAATAAGTTTAAGAAAAATGAAATCATATCAAGCATCTTTTCTAACCACTACAGTAGGAAACTAGAAATCAATTACAAGAAAAAGTCGTCTGGAAAGTAAACTATACATAGAGGCTAAATAACATGCTACTAAACAATGAATCAGTCAACCAAAAAATCAGAGAGGAAAACAAAAAAACATGGAGAAAAATGAAAATGAAAACACAAGGGTTCAAAATCTTTGGAATGCAGCAAAAGCTGTTCTAAGAGGGAAACTTACAGCAATATAGGCCTACATCAAAAACAAAAACCAAGAAAAATCTCAAACTTAACTGTACACCTAAAATGGCTAGTACACCTAAAATGGCTAGACACACACACACAAATATGATGCCCAAAGCTAGAGGAAGGGAAATGATAAATATTAGAGCAGAAATTAATGAAATCGAGATTAAAAAATAGAAAAGATCAATAAAACCAGGAACTAATTCCTTGAAAATATAAACAAAATTGATAAAGCCTTAGCCAGACTCATCAAGAGAGGACTCATATAATTAAAATCAGAAACAAAGAAAGAGAAAAAAAATGACCCTACAAAAATAGATAAGAGATTATGAAAAATTATATGCCAGCAAATTGGACAACCTAGAAGAAATGGATAAATTCCTAGAAACACATAATCTTCCAAAACTGAATCATGAAGAAATAGAAAATTTGAACAGACCAATTACTACTAATAAAATTGAATCAGTAATAAAAAAAACCTCACAAACAAAATTCAGGGCAAGATAGATTCACATGTAAATACTACCAAACATTTAAAGAAGAGTTAATACACATTCTTTCTAAACTATGTCAAAAAACAGAAAAGGAAGGAAAACTTCCAAATTCATTCCACAAAGCCAGCATTACCCTGATACCAGAACCAAAGACACTACAAAGAGAGGAATCTACAGGCCAGTATCTCTGATGAACATAGATATAAAAATCTTCACAAAAAATTCAACAATACATTAAAAAAAAAATCATTCACCACAATCAAGTAGGATTTATTCAAGGGTGCAAAGGTGGTTAAGCACTCACAAATCAATGTGATATATCACATTAATAAGAGAAAAGATAAAAACCGTATGAGCACCGCAATAAGATGCACAAAAGCATTTGACAAAATACGACATCCTTTTATGACAAAATCTCTCAATGAAGTGGTTTTAAAGGAAACGTATCTCAAAATGATAAAGGCCAAATATGACAAACGGACAGCATAATACTCAGTGGTGAAAAATAGAGCTCTTCCCCTAAGATCAGAAACAAGATAAGGATGTCCATTCTTACCACTTTTATTCAACATAGTACTGGAAGTCTTACCTGCAGCAATCAGACAGGAAAAAGAAATAAAAGCCATCCAAATTGGTAAGGATGAAGTAAAACTGTCACTCTTTGCAGATGACATACTATAAATAGAACACCCTAAAGACTCCACCAAAAAACTATTAGAACTGATCAATGAATTCAGGAAAATTGCAGGATACAAAATTAATATACAGAAATCTGTTGCATTTCTATATACTGAGTAGCAGAAAGAGAAATTAAGAAAACAACACCATTTACAATTACACCCCCCAAAATTAAAATACTTAGGAATAAACTTAAGGTGAAAGACCTGTTATACTTTGAACTATAAAACACTGATAAAAGAAACTGAAGATAACAAAAACAAACAGAAAGATGTACCATGCTCATGGACTGGAAGAATTATTATTGTTGAAATGTCCATACTGCCCAAAACAATCTACAGATTCAATGCAATTCCTATCAAAATACCAACAGCATTTTTTATAGAACTAGAAGAAATACTAAAATTTGTGAGGAAGCACAAAAGACCTCGAATAGCCAAAGAAATCTTGAGAAAAAAAAGAACAAAGCAGGAGGTATCATAATCCAGATTTCAAGATACACTACAAAGCTGCAGTAATCAAAACAGTATGGTACTGGCACAAAAACAGACACACAGATCAATGGAAGAGAATAAAGCATCCAGAAATAAACCCATGCTTATAAGGTCAATTAATCTACGATGAAGGAGGCAGGAGTATACAATGGGAAAAAAACAGTATTTTCAATAAATGGTGCTGGGAAAAACGGACAGCTACATGCAAACAAAGGAAACTGGACAACTTTCTTACACCATACACAAAAATAAATTCAAATTGGATTAAAGACCTAAATGAGACCTGAAACCATAAAAATCCTGGAAGAAACAATAGGTAGTAATCAGTCTTAGCAACATACTTCTAAATGTGTCACCTCAGGCAAGAGAAACAAAAACAAAGATAAACTACTGAGACTACACCAAAGAAAAAGCTTTTGCAGTGAAGGAAACCATCAACAAAATGAAAAAGAAACCTAGTGAATGGGAGAAGATACTGGTAAATGATATATTCGATAAGAAGTTAATATCCAAAATATATAAAGAACTTACACAATTGAACACTAACAAACAAACAAAAATCCAATTATAAAATGGGCAGAGGGGAGCACCTGGGTGGCTCAGTCATGTAAGCATCCAACTCTTGATTTCAGCTCAGGTCATGATCTCAGGGTTGTGAGATCAAGCCCCATGTCAGGCTCTGTGCTAGGCACAAAGCCTGCTTAAGATTCTCTCTCTCCCCTTCCCTCTGCCCTCCCCCACCACTTTCTTTAAAAAAAAAAAAAGAAAGAAAGAAAAGGCAGAGGACCTGAATAGACATTTTTCTCAAGAAGACAAACAGATGGCCAACAAACACATGAAAAGATTCTCAACATCACTAATCATCTGGAAAATGCAAATCAAAACAACAACGAGATATCAGCCTACACCTGCCAGAATGACCAAAATCAAAAAGCAAGAAATAACAAATGTTGGCAAGGATGTAGGGAAAAAAAGGAACCCTTGTGCACTGTTGGTTACAATGTAAACTGGGGTGGCCACTGTGGAAAACTGTGGCAGCTCCTCAAAAAATTAAAAATAAAAATATCATATGACTCAGTAATTCCACTCCTGGGTATTTACAAAAGGATATAAAAACACTAATTTGAAAAGGTGCACTCTGTTTCTTGCACTTTTATGTACAGAAGCCAAGATATGAAAGCAACCCTAAGTGTCCACTGATGAATGAATAAAGAAGATGTGTGTACATATATACACAATGGAATACTACATAGCCATAAAAAGGATGAAACCTTGACATTTGTGACAATATGGATGGACTCAGAGGGTTTAAGCTAAGTGAAATGAATCAGACAGAGAAAGACAAGTAACTTATGATGTCAATTTATGTGGAATCTAAAAAAACTGGTGGTTGTGGGGTTGGGGGAGGTGAAATAAAGAGGATTAAGAAGCTGAAACTTCAGTTATAAAATATGTCATGGAGATGAAAAGTACAGCATACAGATTATAGTCAATAGTACTGTAATAATAGGGGCGTCTGGGTGACTCCCAGTCAATAAGTGTCTGCCTCCAGCTCAGGTCATGGTCCCGGGGTCGTGGGATCGGGCCCCACGTCGGGCTCCCTACAGGGAGCCTGCTTCTCCCTCTCCCACTCCCCCTGCTAGTGTTCCTGCTCTCGCTGTGTCTCTCTCTGTCAAATAAATAAATAAAATCTTAAAAAAAAAAAAAATTGACAGCCATTATTAAAAGTCATATGGTCCTTGACCTGGAGAAGTTCACAACCCGTGAACAAAAACAGCAAATTGAAAAATATCTGCATCATATCAGACAAAGTGTCAATACTCTTAATATAAAAGGGCTATTGAAAAATCAGTCAAAAAAAAGTACATAGGATTTAAAAGGGGGGGGGGGTGAAGAGATAATTCCCCAAAGAAAAAACACACATAATCAAATGAAAAATACTCAACCTCATAAGTTTAGACATTACTTCTCTAATTGCAAAACTTTAGGGTAAGAGAAAGAGAAGAGAGGAGCAAAGCCTCACCTCAAGAATTAAAGGATGGTAAGAAAAATGAGGTATACTGGATGGGGGTCTGCTCTCACCAGAGCAGCTTTTTCCTTCAAAGCTGAGGTATCTCAGTTCCACAGCTTGGCTTCTCTAACACTCACATTATTAGTTACTGGTTGATTTTAGAACCTCACTGAAGAGGTGAGCATTCTGTAGGTCATATGAGACCATGATGTATGCCCTTAATCCATTCCAGAATAATGCAGAGTGGTTTTGTTCTGATGTGGCTCCAATGACTTTGTTCCAGTGTTTCAATGGTCCCTAGTTAGTGTGGCTTTAACCCTTTTTATGTCCTTCTTTGTATTTTTCCATATTACCTACAATAATATGTATTATTTTTTTTTAAAGATTTTATTTATTTGACAGAGACAACAAGAGCAGGAACACAAGCAGGGGGAGTGGGAGAGGGAGAAGCAGCCCGATGCAGGGCTCAATTCCAGTACCCTGGGATCATGACCTGAGCCGAAGGCAGCCACTTAACTGACTGAGCCACCCAGGCGCCCCTATGTATTTTTCTAATCAAAAAAATCATAATTGTTCTAATCATAATCATTTTATTTCATATGTAAAAATAAATGGTCTTTGAGCCATCCTTTCACTTCATGATGTGCACAGATTAGTGAAGAACACACTAGCCTAACTAATATTTGAACTATGTGTCAGATCTATGTCAGGATCTCTACTACAAAGATAAGAGCATCCAGTACACAAGGAGGTCACAGCTCCAATCTTGATGGTAATGAAGTATTTGATCAAGACCTACTCAGCCTCTTAAAGACTTAACATTCCATCAATAAATATGGGTGTGTGGTAGACAACTTCAAAGGTGACTTCCAACTCTAAAAGTCAAGAATTCTAAATAAAACTATTTGAAAATCCATAAAGCAGACAGTTCTGTCCACTTAAGAGTACCTATCTTTACTCCCATTTAGTTTCAATTCGTGTTTATAAATAGATTTTCTCATTCAAATAAGTATCTATCCATTAAATATGAACAATTTATATGATTCAACATAGTCATTTCTTCTTTAATCATACCAGCATCAAACTATTTGGACATTATATCTTCTATCTCCATGTATCCAAGGACAGAAATCAATGATGCAATAAAAAACTACCATTATTTTCTAAAATAAAGGGAAAAAAATCAGTCTTCCAAAACTCTTGAGTTTTTGGAATAGGTTAGGAACTGCAAATTTCTAGCAGGAATAGCAAGCAATTATATAGCTATAACATGGCAAAGATCCAAAAATTACACCCAGAACACTGCAGGTATTAATTTACTAATCAAAGAGAAAAATGCCAGTTTTTTTCTTTTTGCAATATATACATAATACCATGATGGAAGGAAATGAAATAGAGGAAGGAAGACATAAGACAGGGGAAAAAAACTAAAGAAGACAAAAATAAGCAGCAAAAAAAAAAAGCAAAAGCAAAAACAAAAACAAAAAAAACCCTTAAGGCACACACACAATAGGCTTAGGATTCCAAAAGCAATAAGCTGTCTTACAGGGAAGAAATGTATCCCAGTAACCAAGATAATGATGCAGAAGCCTACCCCTAAGCCTTCCTGTGGTGAAAGGAGAAGAGAGGATGCTAAGCAACCACTTGTCCTTAAAAGATTAAAAAATAAAAGTGAAAGGGACACCCACGTGGCCCAGTTGGTTAAGCATCTGCCTTCCATCAGGTCATGATCTCAGGGTCCTGGGATCGAGCCCGGCATCGGGCTCCCTACCCAGCCGGGAGCCTGCTTCTCTGTCTCCCTCTGTCACTTCCCCCTGCTCCTGCTCTCTCTCTCTAAGTAAATAAAATCTTTTAAAAATAAAATAAAATAAAAGTGGAAGGAAGAGAAATACTGAAATATCTAGAAAATATAAAACAAGGTGAGGAAAGGACATTCTACTCTACCTGCTCCAAAGATATGCAGCAAGGGCCCATGTTGAGGCATACCAACCACACTATCTTTCAGTTTGTGCATTTCCATGTGGGGCAGAAGTATAACAGAAAAAAAAGGTACAGACCAAACACCAGGAATTGGAAAACTACCTCTGTAATATTACCTGCAAGGGAACACAAAGCTAACAGGGGAGATATTCTTGGGTATGGAGTCCAATCCTCCTGTGTGAAAAGCAAAGGTCAGAAGAATAACAAGAATTTATTAATCTTGAGGAAAAAAATAGGGAAAAAATAGACCTCTCAACATAATTTGAAAAGAGCAAGCATAAAGATATTAAGAGATCAATCTAATATTAGGTTCACCTAAGACACTTAATGAAATTCTCTGCACTAAAATCAGAATACCTGGACTATTCTGTATATGGGCTTCTCAATGGAAAGATCTATTATGTGGGATCCATGCACTGATTCACTGAAAATTTCTGAACAAACACAACTAAAAAAATTTCTAAGCAAGCAGTCTGATCAGTGTGATGGATTTGGTATTTAAACCTTGAGATCATGAAAGTCTGTCTGGTCAAAGGTCTACGTGCCTTACAAAAAACGAAAAAGGCTTATTCTATTTTCTGACTAGTTTTATAATGTTAAAACACAGCCTATTTTGGCAAGACTTGCCCACTTTTATCACTAGAGGATGTACCCTGACATTTGAGCACAGAAAGGTCAAGTTGGTTATTACAGTTCATGTTTAATAAATAAAATAAATCATCAGAAAAGTAGGTTATACCATTAATCTAAAAACCTTAAATGGTGTCTTATTTCCTTATGAAGGACAGCCAATGAACAGGGAGGTAGATAAAGTTGTTCTTATTAGCTCCATGACTAGACAATGTACCTTCAGAGAAAGAAATGACTGATCTGGTTTCCACAGTGTTATTGTCCACTGATGAACTGTCTGTATGCTTAAGTCTAAACTCTATTCAAAACATGCTAGTACCAAAGAAAGGGAAACCCTCTTACGCTGTTGGTGGAAATACAAGCTGGTACACAGCCGCTCTGGAAAACAGTATGGAGGTTCCTCAAAAAAATGAAAACAGAGCTACCCTACAACCTAGAAATTGCATTACTAGGTATTCACCTCAAAGAAACAAATGTACTGATCCGAAAGGGCATTTGCACCCCAATGTTTATAGCAGCAATGTCTACAATAGCCAAACTATGGGAAGAACCCAGATGTCCATCAACAGATGAATGGATGAAGAAGAGGTGGTATTTATATACAATGGAATACTACTCAGCCATCAAAAAGAATAAAATCTTGCCATTTGCAATGATGTGGATTAAACTAGAGGGTATTATGCTAAATGAAATAAGTCAATCAGAGAAAGACAATTATCATATGATTTCACTCATGTAGAATTTTTTTTAGAGATTTTATTTATTTATTTGACAGAGAAACAGCGAGGGAGTGAACACAAGCAGGGGGAGTGGGAGAAGCAGGCTCCCCGCTGATCAGGGAGCCCGATGCGGGGCTCGATCCCAGGACGCTGGGATCACGACCTGAGCCAAAAGCAGACGCTTAACCGACTGAGCCACCCAGGCGTCCCATCACTCAGGTAGAATTTAAGAAACGAAACAGAGAAGCACAGGGGAAGGGAAGGAAAAATTAAGACAAAATCAGAAAGGGAAACAAACCATAAGAGACTCTTAATCATAGGAAACAAACAGAATTGCTGGAGGGAAGGGGGTGGGGGAACGGGATAACTGGGTGATGTAATGAGCACTGGGTATTATATGAAACTGACAGATCATGAACTCTACCTCTGAAACTAGTAATATACTTTGTTAATTGAATTTAAATTAAAAAATAGTAAAAAAAAAAAATGCTAATTCCATAGGGAATGCTAGATCTTTAAATGCATTTAATTGAAGTCTATACTCTATACAGTAGAAAATGTTAATAAAATCTTTGTTCTATAAAAAAATGTAATGGCCTATCACAAAGCCTCAAATTCTGCCATTAATATTTTGATCTTATTTTTCTAGGATTTCTTATGAACCTACATGGGAAATGTTGAGATTTTTATTAAAAAAAGAAAGCAGGGGCACCTGGGTGGCTCAGTCATTAAGCGTCAGCCTTCAGCTCAGGTCATGATCCCAGGGTCCTGGGATCAAGCCCCATGTTGTAATCCCTGCTCAGCGGGGAGTCTGCTTCTCCCTCTCCCTCTTCTGCTCCCCCATCCCTCTCTCGCCGCCACTCATGTTCTCCCTCAAATAAATAAAATCTTAAAAAAAAAAAAAACCCTTAAAGGACCCAGTTCCGTTCCTTGCTGCTGTGGACTCTAGGCCGCCGGGGTCGGTGAAGGATCTCAAGATGGCTGCGCAAAAACTTGCTCTAAAAACCATCGACTGGGTAGCTTTTGGGGAGATCATACCCCGAAACCAGAAGGCCATTGCTAACTCCCTGAAATCCTGGAATGAGACACTTACCTCCAGATTGGCTACTCTCCCTGAGAAACCACCTGCTATTGACTGGGCTTACTACAAGGCCAATGTGGCAAAGGCTGGTTTGGTAGATGACTTTGAGAAGAAGTTTAATGCCCTGAAGGTTCCTGTGCCAGAGGATAAATATACTGTTCAGGTGGATGCTGAAGAAAAAGAAGATGTGAAAAGTTGTGCCAAGTTTTTGTCTCTCTCAAAGGCCAGGATTGAGGAATATGAAAAAGAGCTGGAGAAGATAAGGAACATAATTCCATTTGATCAGATGACCACTGAGGACCTGAATGAAGTCTTCCCAGAAACCAGATTAGACAAGAAGTATCCCTATTGGCCTCACAAGCCAATTGAGAATTTATAAAACTTGAGTTGGGGAGAAAGCTCTGGCCCTTGTGTTGTAAATGCTGGACATTAAAAATGATATGGTAAAAAAAAAAAAAAAAAACCTTAAAAAAACAAACATGCTAGTACCTATTACTGAAATTCTGAGAAACAATTTTTTTTTTTTTTTTACAGTCTACAAAGAAACTACATATAAGCACAAGCGAAGAAGTTAGTGCCTATGGCCCACTGCTATACAGAAGTAACAAAATTTTTCTAATGGTGGTGACAATATAAGGAAGCTGATAGCTTCTGTGAAGATGACAATTTTCTAGAGGCAAGGAAATCACCTGAGAGAAGACTAGTGTAGTCTTTGACTTATAAATTGATTTTAAAGAAGTCCTGTCAAGTTATATTGCTTAGAAAGTCCTATATAGTTGTGTATGTTTTGTTCAATCTTTAAAAAAAAAAAAATAGGCGAAAAGCAAATGATTTTTTTTTTTTTTTTTTTTAAGGAGGTAAATTTCTGGGCCATAGGTATGACTGGTGTATCTGGACCCTTGTCCCACATCGTCTTTATCTAACAGTAAGTGATACACGCAATGATAATTTGAGCTTGGGGTCTCTCCCAGAAAGCACTCTAAGTCAGCACTTATGTGCAGATAGTCGCTAAGATTACTGACAATAACCTGAGAGGTAGTGGGTACTGGGAAGAGTGAAATAAGAGGACAAAAAGCCAAAATAAGGGTGTGCTGTCAAGCGGGTCACTGTGGTCAATGGTGGCTCTGTGAGAAGTTGTAGAGAAAGCTCAGAACTGCGGCCTAAAAAGAGAGAATCTCAAAACATTTATTCACTGCTTCTGTTCCCGACTCGTCAAGCTGTCCTAAAAAGATGATTAATTCTCACATTTCCAGATCTGCATATATACCAGGGGCATACAGACACGCCTGGTCCTAGCATTAGAAAAACTCTGGGACAAAGAAAAAATAAGCAGTGGTTGAGCTGAGGTGAGGTGTTTCATTAAGAAGCACCACTCTGAGGCTGATTGAAGCAGTATGGCTAGGTAAAAAGTAAATGCAAAGGAAGTGAAGTAGGGAGTCAGAATTACCTGATTCCTAGCCATTTGCCAACAAGGGAAACATATGTTCAATTCTCTAAAAGGTAAATATATTTTGAAAAATTTTTCCTCATGAAATCAATTTAAATAAAGCTTTAATGGTAACAAAAGGGTTCTCTGAAGTAGCCAAAATATTATGTCTATAGAAAGGTCTGCCCATTTTAGGTTGTTGTCTTCTTATTGAGCCTTGAATGCCCATTATGTAAACTAAATACAAGTCCATTATCAGATATGTAATTTGCAAATATTTTCTCTTAGTCTGTGGCTTGTCTTCATTCTCAACAGTATTTTTCAAGAACAGAAATTTTTTATTTTGATTAAGTCCAACTTACCAATTTGTTCTTATACGGATCTTGCTTGGGGTGTTATATTAAGAAAACCCGAAGTCCCAAAGCTTTTTTTCTTCCAGAAGTTTGTCTTAGGTTTTACATTAAGTTCATAATCCAATTGGAGTTAATTTCTGTATATGGATTGAAGTTCATCTTCTTTGGTATACAGCAAACTGTTTCAGCCCAATTTAATGAAAAGACTGTCTTTCCTCCACTGAATTATCTTTGCACCTTTGTATATACATACAACTACTTTCAGCAGTTTGTATGGGTATACATACAATCCCCAACTTACAGTGGCCTGATTTAATGATAAAGCGACTTTACAATGGTGTGAAAAATGATAGGCGTTCAGTCGAATCCGTACTTCAAATTTTGAATTTTGATCTTTCCAGGCTAGTAATATGCAGTATGATATTCTTGTGATGCTGGGCAGAGAGCCATGCTACCACAAGGCTAAACAATCAATACACTTATAAACCATTCTGTGCCCATACAACTATTCTGCTTCTTGTTTTCAGTATAGTATTCAATAAATTACATGAGATATTCAAGACATTATTATAAAATAGGCTTTGTGTTAGATGACTTTGCCCAACTGTTGGCTAATATAAGTGTTCTGAGCATGTTTAAAGTAGGCTAGGCTAAGCTGTGATGTCCGGTAGGTTACATGTATTAATTGCATTTTCAACTTACAGTATTTTTAACTTATGATGGGTTTATCAGGATGTAACCCCATCTTAAATCAAGGAGTATTTCTATAATGCCACATTGTCTTGATAAGGGTAGATTTATATCTTGAAATCAAGTCATATTAAGTCCTCTAACTTTGTTTTTTTTTTCCAGTTTCCTATTCTAGGTCATTTGCATTTTCCTTATGTATTTTAGAATTATATCATCAGTTTCTAAAATCAATCTATTGGGATTTTGACTGGGATTGCATTGAATCTGTACATCTATTTGAAGAGAACTGCCATTTTAACAATATTGAAAAGTCTAATGCATTAATGTGGCCTCTCTCTCCATTTATTTAAGTCTTTAGGCAAAAAATTTGCAGATATTTCACCAAAAAAGATATATGGATGACAAATAAGCACATAAAAATAAGCTTAAAATCACTGGTCATTAAGGGAATGCAATTAAAACCACAATGAGTTACCACTACACACTATGAGGATGGCTAAAATGAGAAAGATGGGGTGGTTCAGTCAGTGAAGTGTCCAACTCTTGACCTCTGCTCTTGATCTCAGAGTCATGAGTTTGGGTCCCATGGTGGGCTCCATGCTGGGCGTGGAGTCTACTTAAAAAAAAAGAGAGAGAGAGAGAGAGAGAGAGACTGGCCATACCAAATGTGAGCAAGAATGAAGGCTGTAGAGAAACAGGACCACTCAGACACTATTGTTTGGAATGTAAAACGTTAACAACCACTTTTATAAGCAACTTTTTTTTTTTAATGTGAGCAGTTTCTTAAAAAATTAAACATACACCTCCTATATGATTCAGCATTCCACTCCTAGGTATTTGCTGAAGAGAAATGAAAGTGTATGTTCATATAATGACATTACATAATGTTCACAGCAGCTCTATTTGTAACAGCCAAATCTTGAAAACAATTCATATGTCCATGTAGTAAATCCATACAATGGAGTACTACTCATCATAAAAAGAATGAACTATTATTATATGCCACAAGAGAAGAATCCCTATGCTGGGGAAAGAAATCTGACAGAGAAGAATACATAGAATTATACAAAACTCTACAAAGTAGATCAGTAGTTGCCTGGGGACCAGTGGGAGGACCAAGTGGGACAGAGAAATTACAAAGGGGAGTGGGGAAACTTGGGTCTAATGGAAATGTTTATTATCTTGATTGTGAGGTTGATTTCACAGGTATAAACATTGGTCAAAATTCAAATTGTACACTTTACATATGTTCAGTTTATTACATATCAATTATACCTTAATAATGCTGTTAAAAAAAACTAATTTCTGGGTAAAAAGGGGATCTACATAGCAGTATCTTTTTTGCAGTAGATTAATAATTAGGAGCTAAAAAATTACAAAGTAGCAATATTTCTAACACTGAGGACAAAGGCAGAAAAGCTACTGTTCATAAACCCACCACTTAGAGAATGAAATTGTATCACTTTTTTATATATAAATATATAAAATGTGTATATACTGAAGAAGGAAGGAAAAAAGATATATATGAGAACTCAGATGTTAGCTATTCTCCCATAACTGTTATTAAATTATGTTAAACTAGGAAAGCACTTAAGCAGAAAAGTGTGAACACTGCCAATCTCAAAATGTAACGCTTATTATCTTTAAAAGCATTTTGTTACTTTTATAATACCTGAAGTGATATAATAATGTCAGTCACTTAACCAGATCTTAGAGTATAATATCTTCATCTTAAGTACTATTATTTCCAGTATTTTAATAATTTTCTCACAGTCCTGGAATGTGATCTTTTGTGCTCCGATGACACTTAAATTAATAGCATAATTTTCTGGTACTTGCAACAGTTGCTTTCTCTTCTGATTTTTTTTTTAATACTTTCCTATAATATGTGCAGATAAATCTTCTAATAATCATTTTTGTCTTTATCTCTGGGGGATTCAAAAAGCTTCAGTAGAATAAGGAAATAAAGAGATTAAACTTTTTAAGAAATTTAATTTTAATAATAATTGCAATATTTCTAATCAGATATCTTTAAAGAGATAGCAAATCTCTTAAATTTTTAGTTCATTTGATCTTATTTGCAAGCTTCATTGATGTTCTCCACACCTTCTGTAGGTAGCTCTATAAATACATCTATTTAATCAAATGCTATTCTCTGTCAAGTAATCCACAGAGAATATATCAACTCTTCCTATACTTAAGTTTATTTTGACTACAACTGACCAGTGGTGAGGATGATTTAAAAGATTTGTTACTATTTTTAGGTCATGTGAACAAGGTATCTACCCACAAAGTCAAATGAAACAGACTCACTTCATATGTTCCTATGTAGCCATTACAGAATGACTATAGCAACTACCTTTAAAAAAAAAAAAAATTAAAGAAAGAAACATCTGTCAAGTGCATGTTGAAATGTAGTAGGCACTCTCATATGTGGTCCTTAGCTATCCTGTATTATAGACCATTAAGAAAAAAAAAATCAACACCAAGCCAATTAGGAGAGGATTCTGAGTAGATGGCTAAGCAGAAAGCACCAGGAATCTGTCTTCCCACCTAGACATTTACACTGATAGAACCTGTCTGATATATTTTGGAACTCTGGAGTCTATTGAAGGCTTGCAAATTCTATCAATTTCAGCTCTTAGCTTGACAGAGGCTACCCATCACCCAGCCCCATGACAGGCAGCCCTGCAGGTACTCCAGGAGCAACTTACACACAGCTTACAGGAGGTATGGTAGGTAAAGGGATCTGTCTTCCAAGCGACAGGGATCTGTGTTAGGACCCGACTGCGGCTTCTAATGCGGCTTCTAATCTCAGAGGGTAGATAGACAAAGAGGCAGTAGGACACTGCTAATGCACCTCCTCCCATTGTTGCAAGCCCCTCCTCCTCCTGAAGTGACTTACAGAATATTTAAAGAGCCAGTGCCCTCCCCCCTCCACTTCATTTTTCTTTTTTTCCCTTTTTGGGAATCAGACATTAGAGACACAAACATTTCAAAGTAACTGCATAGACAAGGGAAATGTGGAAGTCACTGGGAAAGCCCAGGGAAAGATGCAGGCTCAAAAATGACCAGGAAACACACTAATCTTATACCACAGGCTGATCCTTAGAACAGAGACAGCCTGTAACAATCAAAAAAATAAAAATAAAAAATGGGAGATTTTAATCTTTCTTCTCTAGGGAGAAAGGGAAATACAATTTCTAGAGTTACCTCACTATTAAAGTATCCAGTTTTCAACAACAAAATTACAAGGCATAAAAGAACAGTAAAGTGTGGCCCTGATTCAAGGGAAAAAACATTAACAGCAACTTGCCCTAAAAAAGATCTGAGAGTAGATTATACAAAAATTTGAAAGAGACAGTCTTAAGTAGGCTTTAAAAATTAGATGTGGAGAAAGTCAAGAAAATGATGAACAAAATGGAAACATCAATAAATAGAAAGAAAACCTAAAAAGAAACCAAAAAGAAATTGTGGAGCTGAAAGTACAATGACTGAAATGAAAAATTCACAAAAGGACCCTAAAGGCAGATTTGAGCATACAAAAGAATCTGAGACCTTAAAGACGAGATGTCAACTATCAAATCTGAGCAACAGAAAGAAAAAAGAATGCAGAGAAGTGAGCAGAACCTAAGGGAACTGTGGGACAACAAGCCGACCAATGTATGCACCGTGGGGACCCAAAAGAAGAGAGGAAAGTGGCATAGAGAGAATATCTGACTAATGTCTTAAAACTCCAAATTTTGATGAAAGACATGAATATAAACGAGATCAACAAAGTCCAAGCAAGATGAAATCAAAGAGACCCACACCAAGACACATTATATTCATGCTTTCAAAGCCAGAGTCAGAGAGTCTTGGAAAAAGCAAGAAGTGACTCATCATATATTAGGGACCCTCAAAAACAATCAGATTTCTCATCAGAAATTTTGAAAGGCAGAAAAGGCAGTAGGCTGATATATTCAAAGTGCTTAAACAAAAACAAAACTGTCAACCAAGAATTCTGTATCTAGTAAAACTGTCCTTCATCAGTGAGGAAGAAATTAAGACATTCCCAGATAAACAAAAGCTGAAGGAGTTCTTTATTAGAATCACACTGCAAAAAGTGCTAACGGGAGTCTCACGGGTTGAAATGAAAGGACACTAGACAGTAACATGAGTCCTTTGAAGAAATAAAAATCTCAGTAAAGGTAATTACATGGGCAATTATAAAAACTAGTATTATTGTAACAATGGCTTAAGTCCACTCTGTTTTCTATAGGATTTAAGAGATTAATACATTTTTATAACAATTATTAGACTAAAAGCTAGACTTATTTGTAACTTTGGTCTGTAACTCCGCATTTTGTTTTTGACATAATTTATGAGACAAATGCATTTAAAAAATTATCAGTTTAGTTTGGGGCACACATGTATAAAAATGTAACCTTGTGACATCAACAACCAAAAAGCACTGATACAAAGCTGCCAAGGACCAAAGGTCAGGTTACTGAAGTTAAACTGGTACAAATCCAAATTAGAGAGTTTCAACTTCAAGATATTAAATGTAATCCCCATGGTAACCACAGAGAAAATAACTACAGAATATACACAAAAAGAAATGAGAAATTTAAATGTTTAACTACAAAAAAAAATCAACTAACTCTAAATAAGTAATGCAAAAAAATGAGACAAAATAACTACATAACATGAAAAAACAGCAGCAAAATGACAGAAATATGTCCCTCCTTATCATTACTTTAAATGTAAATGGATTAAACTCTCCAATCAAAAGACAGATTTTACTAAGAACCAAATGTGACCTTGTATATATTTTGGCAGCTAAAACTCTTCAGGGCTACTGATGGGTGACCCCCCATTTGGGGGGGTCTTATCTTTGCTGCATGCAGAGAAAGATTTCTCCTTTCATGTCTTCTTTTGGCGGGGGGGGGAGGGTTATTGCAAAAATACTCATTTTGACATTACAGGGACTCTTGTTAGAGCTCCTCTCCAACAGACATTAACATCTGAGCAATAGCCACATGTGGTGATTGTATCCACTTCATTGACAATGGCATTGAACGTAGCTAGCTTACTTCTATCACTATGGTTTTTTGAGCCTGCTCTTATGTTTTAAGAGGTGCAAGGAGTATATTTTTGCACTAAAATCTAAAGATACTTTAAAAAACACTTCACAAAAACAGTCCTTTGTCATTATTTACCCATGTGTTTGTACATTTTTGTATGCTATTTTATGAATGATTTCTTTCAATAAAACATATGCAATCAAAAATAAAAAACAAAAAACACAGATTGGCTAATGGATAAAAACACATGACCCAACTATATGCTGTGTATGAGTCTCATTTTAGAGACAAAGAGGTTGAAAGTGAAAGGATGAAAAAAGATTATTCCATGCCAAAAGACAGCAGGGATGGCAATACTAATTATCAGCCAAGATAGACTTTAAATTAAAATAGGTTACAAGAGACAAAGAAGGACATTACAGGCCCATCTTCGATATACTGTGGATTTGGTTCCTGATCACAGCAATAAAGCCAATGTCACAATTAAGCAAATTTGCATTAAAACAAATCAAATGAATTTTTTGGTTTCCCAGAGATTATAAAAGTTATGTTTACAGGGTATTATAGCCTATTAAGTATGTAATAACATATGTCTAAAAAAATGTAAACACTTTCATTAAAAAATACATTATTGCTAAAAGGTGCTAACTATCCTCTGAGTTTTCAGAGTTATAATTTTTCTGCCGGAAGAGGGTCTTGCTCGATGTTGATGGCAGTGGACTGATCAGGGTAGTGACTGCTGAAGTTTGATGTGGCTATGACAATTATTTAAAATAAGACAAAAATGAAGTCTGAGGCATTAAGGGACTCTTCCCTTCACAAACAATTTCTCTGTAGAATGCAATGCTGTTTGATAGCATTTTACCCACAGCAGAACCTTCAACATGGGAGTCAATCCTCTCAAACCCTACCATTGCTTTATCAACTAAGTTTATGCAATATCCTAATCCCCTGCTGTCATTTCAATAATCTTCACAACATCTTCACCTGGTATAGACTCCATCTCAAAAAACCACTTTCTTTGCTCACTCCTAAGAAAAACTCCAATCCACTAAAATTTGATTATGAGATTGAAGCAACTCAGTCCCAACTTCAGGCTCCACTTCCAAGTCTAGTTCTCTTACTATTTCCATCACATCTACAGTTCCCTCCTCCATTGAAGTCTTGAAACTCCTTAAATTCTTCCAAGAGGGTTGGAATCCACTTCTTCCAGACTCCCGTTCATGTTGATATTTTGACCTGTCCCATGAATCACAAATGTTCTTATGGCATCTAGAATGACTATTCCTTTCCAGAAAGTTTTCAATTTACTTTGCCTAGATCTCAGAAGAATGACTACCTATGGCAGCTATAGCCTTAAAAAGTCTTTCTTAAATAATAAGACTTGAAAGTCGAAATGACCCCTTAATCCACAGGCCGAATGGATGTTGTGTTAACAGGCATGAAAACATGAATATCATTGTACATCTCCACCAGAGCTGTTGGGTTACCAGGTACATTGCCTATGAATAGTAATATTTTAAAAGAAATTCATTTTTCTTTCTTTATCTCTTTCTTTCTTTCTTTTTTCTTACCATGTTGTAAACAGATGTGCTGTCACCCATGCTTTGTTGTTCCATTTATAGAGCATGGGTAGAGTAGATTTAGCATCATTTTAAGAGCTCTAGGATTTTCAGAATGGCAAATGAGCACTGGCTTCAACATAAAGTCACCACTTGCATTAGCCCCTAACAAGAGTTAAACTTATCATTTGAAGCTTTGAGGCCAGACACTGACTTCTCTCTCACTATGCAAGTCATAGATGGCATCTTCTCCCAATAGAAGGCTGTTTTGTCTACACTGAAAATCTATTATTTAGTGTAGCCACCTTCATTCACTATCAGCTAGATCTGGATAACTTGCTGCTTCACCTTGCCCTTTTATGCTAGGCAGAGGACTTCTTTCCTTAACCTCATGAACCAACCTCTGTAGCCTCAAACTTTCTCACCTCTTCTTTGTTCTCAACAAATTGAAGAATTAAGGCTTTGCTCTGGATTAGGTTTTGGCTTAAGAGAATACTGTGGCTGGTTTGATTTTCTATCCAGACCACTTAAACTTTCTCTGTATCAGCAATAAGACAGTTTTGCTTTGTTTGTTCACTGCAGTAGCACTTTGAATTTCCTTCCAGAACTTTTCCTTTGCATTCACAAGCTGGCTAAGTGTTGGCTCAAGAGGCCTAGCTTTTGGCCTATCCTGGTTTTTGCCATGCCTTCCTCACTAAATTTAATCATTTCTAGCTTCTGATTTAAAGTGAGAGACATGTGACTCTTCCTCTCACTTAGAGGCCATTTAGGCTCATTAAGTGGCTTAATTTCAAAATTTTTGTGTCTTGGGGAATAGGACAGTCAAAGGAGAGGGAGAGATGGGGGGAATGTGCAGTATGTGCAGCAGTCAGAACACATACATTAAGTTCGCCATCTTACATGGGTGCAATTCCTAGTGACTCAAAACAATTACAATAGTCAGAAAGATCACATCACAGATCATAACAAATAATGAAAAAGCTTGAAATACTACAAGAATTACCACAATGGACAGAGACACAAAGTGAGCAAATGGTATTGGAAAATGGCACCAACAGACTTCAAGACAAGATTGCCACAAAACTTCAAGTTCTTAAAAAACTCATTATCTGTGAAGCACAATAAAGCAAAGTACAATAACACAAAGTATGCCCGTACACTAGACCCTGCCTAACTCTAGCAAAAGCTCCAGTCGTATCTCTAACTCTGACCACAGGGTACCAAATGCTGTGTAATTCATGCATTATCTCCTATAATTTCATGTCTTTGTTCTTTGGCTAATGTAGTTCTCCCCTGAAGTATTATCTCTCCTCCCAAACCTAACTTCTCATTCCTCAAGACAACTGAGCTCAAGTAACATCTTATCCAGAAAACTTGCTTGACCAGATCAGGTTAGACTACGTGCTTCTACTCCACCTTATCAGAATGGTTCATCGTTAACAACACATTTTATTGAAATTATCTTTTTAAATTCTTCTTTCCTCATCAGACTGGAAGTTAATCCTGAAAGCCTATCCTAGGTATTAGAATCCAATTCACTTTAACATCCTCAGAATCCAGCTCAGTGTTCCACATATAGTGGATAATAAATGTATGTTACATTTAAATTGTTTCCTACTGAAAAATGTTGCTCCTTGCTTTTCTGTTTATGTACTTTTTCAAGGTAACAATTAAGGAAGACTTGACCATGACAGCTACACAATTTCATCTAATAAAGCATTAAAAATAGGACAGAACTTCCCTAGTAGACTTTTGTAAGTTAGTTCTTCTTTATCTTACCTAAGTTCTATAAAGGTCCAAAGAAACCTGAACGTTCCACACTAATCCCCTCCATATTACCCAAGTGGGTGGGAAAATATGAGGATTTATTTCTTTTGTCACTTGCCTATAGTTGGAAATGTGGAACCCTATTCATATTTAGCATATTTAGAAATTTCAGTATTTTTCTTTAGCAGCCCAGTGATGAAAGCAATGAAAAAATTTTAACATTCCTTGTTCACAACTAGTTTATACATCAGAATTCAAACAAACAAAGTAGTAACTATACATTTAATATTCTATAAAAAGAGGGTAAAAGCTATTAGGTAAGGAAGGTGGATTAAATACACACATCTAATTTCAGTCCCTCCCCAAAACTCATTAAAACTATATTGTTGCTGTTTCTCCTTTAAGGCACAATCTCACAAAACACAGGGAGAACTGGAGAGGCAACAAGAACAAAATTTTGGAAGCAGAAAAACAAAGGGATTGCTCATATAAGCAGAGGTGCAAATTCCTAAAAAAGTTAAGAAATGCAATCCGGCAATAAACAATAGACACTGGAAATCACATGTGTGTGAGCAATAGATAAATATAAAATACACCATAACCTGAGTGTATTTCAAGAACAAAGGACTAGCTTAACATTAGGAAATCAAACAATCAATTCACCACATTAACAGACTAAAGGAGGAAACAATTATGACTTTCTTAATATATAGAAAGAATATATTTGACAAAATTCACCTTTTGTTCATAACAAAACTCTTAGCAAACTAGAAATAGAAATAAATTCCATTAATAATTGTTAAAGGACTTTAGTACAAGAAATACATAGACAAAAATCTACTTAATAAAAACTTTGAAGTTTTTTTTTTTTTTTTTGAGATCTGGAACAAGACAAGAATGTTAGTGTTTACCATTTATATTTCACATTGTATTAGAAAGCCTACCCAGAGCAATAAGGTTGGGGGGAGGTATAAAGATGGGAATGGAGGAAATGAAACTGTCATTACAAAATATAGGATTATGTTCACAGAAAAAATCCAAACGGATTTACTGATAAATCATTAGCTAAGAGTTTAACAGGGCTACTAGACAGAAAATCATTTAAAAAAATAGATTTGTAGGGGCGCCTGGGTGGCTCAGTTGTTAAGCGTCTGCCTTCGGCTCAGGTCATGATCCTGGGGTCCTGGGATAGAGCCCCACATTGGGGTCCCTGCCTGCTCTGCAGGAAGCCTGATTCTCCCTCTCCCACTCCCCTGCTTGTGTTCCCTCTCTCCCTGTGTCTCTCTCTGTCAAATAAATAAAACCTTCAAAAAAAAAAAAAAAAAAACAGATTTATATACATCAGCCAAACAAAACTGAAGGGGGAAAAAATGACCAGTATACACCACTAAGAATGGCCAAAATTAAAAAGTCTGAAAAAAACAAGTGATTAACTAGGATATCATTTTTTGCCTCTTAGCTCCAAATCCACTGTCATTACCTCTTCTGTGATAATGGAGGTTTACCCTGTATGCATGTCTCTTTAACAGCTACGTGAAAACAAAAGCTTAGTAAGCTTACCACAGTAAGGCTGTGGTTTCCTGCACAGCCTTGGTCAACTTAATATCTCAGAGGAATGTTTTCTGCTTGCTCAGAAACAGAATGTTGGAAGAGTCTTCTCCAAGAAATCTGACCAACCAATCATTCCAAAAGACCTAAAGGTATTGACATTAGGCATTCCTAATTATGATATCTAGTCAAATGACTCTACAATAAAGTTCACAGTTGACAAGTCCCACGCATGCACTCAGAGCTTCCAAACAGCTTTTTATTTTTTTTTAATTTTTTTTCCAAAGTGCTTTTTATATCTGACTTAGTCATGAGCAGATGACCAAAGATTATAAGCACATAAAAAGAGCAACTCAAAGAAACAAACTACTTAGAGGAGAAAAATAATATCTCTAGGGAAAAAAAGAATATACCCCCATGAAGTAAACTCTCAGAAATTAACATGACAAAAGTAAAAAAAAAATTTCAACAGGAAGGTTATTAGGTAAATCTCATGAAATTCCCTGGAAATAAAGTCAACAAAAACCTAATATAGATGGCTAAGAAGAGATATAGACAAGTGATAGAAAACTGGGGGTTGAATGAGTTTTAAGTAGAGAAAAAACTACAGAAATGAAAAAGTAAGATAATTGTTAACTCTAGGAATAACAAGAACCAGGTAACAAAGGAAAAATAATAGTTAGCCACATGGCTTATCTCTGCATAGCATATACACAGTGCATAATGTGAACACTGAGTACTGATATAATCAAAATTAAAGGATAACTATTTGGGTGCTCGCTACAGCAGCACATATATTAAAACTGGAACAAGACAGAAGATTAGCATGGCCCCTGTGCAAGGATGACACACAAATTCATGAAGTATTCCATATTAAAAAAAACTAAAAATAAAATAAAAATAGAAGAAACTATTTGGGGAAAAACAGGAAGAAGTATGTATGTGTGTGGAGTGGGAGTAGACAGAAGAAACAGCAAACCCATCTACAGGCGAAAGTTAACAGATAATGCCTAAACCAAGCAAACAAAAGGCAGTATAATTACAAGAACATGTAATAATGTAAATAATATTAGAGCACCAAAAGGATCAGCTAACAATCAAAAGTCGTTGACCCTGCAGAAGGAGAAAAAGGCGGGAAGGAGGCTAGGAAATGCTCTTTGGTCTAAAAAGAAAACAGCACCAACAAAAAAACCCTGTAACCTAACTCTTTAATCTATGTTCTTATGTAACTTTAATAAAAGTAAAACTTTAAAAAGAAAAAGAAAATGAAAATAGCTTGCCCATATTCTCATGGTAAACTAGAAAATATCATTTTTTTAAAAAAGCATTCACAGTAGCAAAAAAAAATTTTTTTAAATACTTAGGAATAAATTCAACAAAAATATGCAAAATGTAGATTAAGAAACCAGTGCTACTTAACGGAGGGACCTAAATAAATGTAGACATAACCAGTTCCCAGATTGTGAACACAATAGTTCTTAATTTGATGGATAAATGTAAATCTAATTATAACTAAAAACTAAATGATTCTAATACCTGGAATAAATGCACATTACCAATGATGTTTTAAAAACTGAAATATTTGAAGTGACAAGCCTAGTTTCAAAGCTATTATCCAGCGAGAATACCATTCTAAATGAAGGCATTAAAGGTGATTTTATATTTTCTTAATTTTGCTCATTTGTATTTACTCTCTCTCTTTTTTTTTAAAGAATCAGTGCAGGGTACTTTTAAAATAAGTTATTGGGGAAAAAAAAAAGAAAGGTAGTTAATAGGTTACTGAGTCCAACAGATCACATTGATACTTCTTCTACCGTATCACATGATTTCAATAATGAATTAAGTTTCTTTGTTTTGGTCCTTTTGACGTCTCTTTAAACATACCACTAGGGCAACAATAAAACTGCCAGGAAGGCAAAAGCGTATTTACTTGACCAATTTAAGAGTGAACAGAAATCCAGTATTAGGAGTTCTCCAACAAAGACAGCAAAGAGAAAAATGGAAAGAAACAATCTAGTAATGGATCAAAAAAGAAAGTTCCACAGGATCCTTAGAGTGGATTGTGAGGGTTCTTCCCCCAACACTTTTATTTTAAATCGAATTTCTTTTTCTTAGAATCTCTGTGAAAAAGTTCATTATTTCCATATACATATGAACTGAGGCAAAGGGCAGTCACATGACTTGTTTGAAATTAAACAAATCAATGACTGAACTGTAAACAGAACCTAGGATACCCAACTGCTAGTCTGCCGCTCTAACTAATGGACTATGCTCCCTGCTATGTAATAGGACTGTTTCCTTGAATGACAAATTCTTCATTCACCATCAGTTTATCAGCCAGAGGCTTCATCATTAGTTTTGCTATTCTTGCATTCATGGCATTATTCTAAGAATATGAGATTTCCATGATAAAAAAATATAAAGACCACTGCTTATTATACCATACCAAATCTGAAAATTCCAACTGCCCTGGCAAGGACACTTCACCAAGCCTGCATTTAATGGCACATTTATAGGTAGAACTGCCTTTTTTTTTTAAAGATTTATTTATTCATTTATTTGAGAGAGAGAGAGAATGCAAGCAAGGTGGGGAGGGGCAGAGCGAGTCCTAAGCAGACTGCGAGCTGGGCGCAGAGCCCGACATGGGGCTCGATCCCAAGACCCTGAGATCATGAGCTGAGCCGAAGCCAAGAGTCAGACACTTAACCGACTGCACCACCCAGGCACCCCAATTAACATCTATTTTGGGTTGGTCAGTGAGCTAGAGAAAATGAGTTTTGTTCTTACAGACCCCAATATCAGCGCACTTAAAATCTTACATTAGAGCATTCTATGGTGTCATTAGTCAACAAAATTCACATACATGCCCTGCATGTAAAAGTCCAAGAGGCAGCAGGTTGTTAAAGACACATGGAGCATCTGTGATGCTAGAAAGTAGACTAAGCTAAAAATGACATGCTCTTATATTCTATGCTAAATCTATAAAAGAAAATTTACCGGGTAAGTAAAGTAAATATCTGAAAAGAGGTATGCAGTTGCTTGTCTTTGAGAAGCACTTTGTGTTTCTTTGGCACAGATCACGGTGGCAGTAGTAGCAGCAGCCCTGCCCTTGGTGCTGATTTCTTACCACTCTGAACGCCTCCTCTGAGCCAGAATACACTGGCTGTTGCTGATCATGCTGTGAGACACCTGCACTGGCTACTAGGCTTGTCATGACGCACAAAACCCTACCATCTTCAGCTTGACATTGTGCAAGTTATAATTACTCATCCAAATGAACATGTCAGAGCAGCAGCAGCAGACCTCTCATCAGAGCAAAAGAAAAATACATCAAAACATTATCAACACAGCAGGAAGACAGGGACCATAAGGAAAATTACCCATTTTTAATATGGATGCCACAAAGCCATGCCTATTATTTCACAAAAAGAAAGGAAAATAAAGATCTTCCAAGTCTGAAGTCCAGAAACACTGACTCCAAAGAGAAAATGTACAAAACAAAAACAGACAAGGATTATTTTTTTAATCACTTATCTGGAACCTATGTATGTACAATCTCTTAAATATAAGTTTGCTGTTAGACTACATTTATTTTGCTTAAGAACCACAACTGTTTAAAAATTAAGAAAAAATAACTCTCACAAGCAGAATTATTTCCAACAAATCAATGAAAAAAGATCATAGACAGCAAAATAGTCTGATATTGCTTACTTTTAAAACATAAACTAATATTGCCAATACTCTTACCACGTCTAAAAGACTCGAGAGCTCAAACCACTGGTATTATCACCAAAATGCTTATGATGTACTGCTAGACTCTAAAATAATAATAATATATTTTGAAAAATTTCTAAATTTTAATAGCAAATATAAAAGAAAAACTGAAATTACCCCCAGATCTAAACAAATGAAGACACACCCAAATTCTACGAGCATATATAAAATATGCAAGTGTAAATAAGATTCCTATCTCCTACTTAAATATGAAGAAAAACCATACTAACTTTTAGGATGATAGGAAACTATCTTTTCAGAAAAAGATATGAAAGATTTTCCCATGCAAGACACAAAAAGCAGAAATCACAAGGACAAGATTGATAAATAGGACAACACTGAAAGTTAAACTTCTGACTGACAAAATAGGTTACATACAAAGGTTAAAAGTACACCACAGAGAGAAGATACATCCCATATAACCAACCACTGGTATCCAAATTAAAAAGGAATGCTTACAATAAAAGAAAAAATTTTAAATAAGCAAAGATTATAAACAATAAAAATGATTTCAATTCTTGTTAAGAATTAAGGTCAGGCTAAGTAAGACCTGGGAAGGATTTGGAGAAGTAGATATTACATGCATTGCTGGGTAGGGGTATAAATTTATACAACCAATATGAGAAGGCAATTTGGCAATATTTAGTAATCTCAAAGAGGTACATTCCCTTCAATCCAACATTTTCTCTCAGCATAAGCCACACTTAAGAGTCTCATACGTGTACAAGGAAATGTAAGGATGTTCACTAGAACACAACTTAAGAAATTGTGAACAACCTTATCAGTAGTGCAACGAATAAATTAACTGATGGATTCATATAATGGAACTACTTAAAGCATTTAATGTACTATAGACATGCAAAGATCATGGGTAAATCTCAGAAACAATGCTGTATAAAAAAATTCAGACAGCCAATACTATAGAATATGGCATGAACAAATGTAGCAAGAAATATGCATGGATAGCACATGCATCAATTTCAGGGAGGTGGTTACCTCCAGAAAGGGAGAGAAGGAAAGAAAGGGAAAAGAGGAATAAGGTCTTAGTTGTTCCTAGAACATTTTATTCCTGAGAGAGAGACATAAATAAGAGCTAGAAATGAAACGAATGTGACAAAAAATTAACATCTGTCAAATCTGAGTTGTGGATAAAAAGGTATCCAAATTTTTATCTGTGCTTTTATTAAGGATCTTAGTATATTCTTTAATTAAAAAAAGATTATAACATTCTAGTTACTACTAATTCGTTCTGTTTTCTTGGAGCTAGTACAAAACAGAAAACTTGCTGTATGACCTAACTAAATCTAAAACTCATCCCATGCTTAAATGTGCAAGGCATTGAGCTGGTGTTAAATAGGGATAGAAAATTTGAAAGAAATTACCCGCAAAGATTTTCCAGTGTGTTGAAATCACAAAATAATTTTGCTAAATGATAGGATAAGGTAAGTGCTAAACAGTCTTTTTGTGAAGATGCAAACTTTTTCACAGATTTAAGACTGGGAAAAACTTGTATGGTTATCTACATTAAAAACACTACAAATTCATCAAAAATATAGTCTTCAACTTGGGATTTTGATACATATTAAAATGTAATCTAGGGACACATATCTGGAAAGAATACAATCCAGGTACAGTGTTATCTCATAATCTCAGATAAAATATAAAGTTTACAGAGCCAAGTAGGAAATTTATATTTAAAAAAGAGGAAAATATTTTAAAAAGAGGAAAGCCAAAGAGAAAATGTATATTTTAAAAAGAGGAAAAGTTTCTTTTTTAAAATAAAAAATGAACACAGTGTTTCTTAGGTATTTATAACCTATATCAGAATACCAAAAGCAAATTACAGGGTTCTTCCTCTATTTATTTTGCTGTTTTCTCAGTTTCCATTGAAAGGAGGGACTGTTGTTTTTAAAGGAAAAAAATACGAAAAATAATTTTTAATATATATGCACAATTAAAATGACATCTGAATCTACACAACACTATTTAAATCCTATTAGGTGTTTTTAAAAACTAACTTCATATACAATTACTGTGTGTATATACTTAAAAAATTAGGCATAAATTTTCCCTTGACCCCATCAAAATTTCATAACAAAAATATAGGTAGTCTCTAGAGAGTATCTGTAAAATGTCAGTAGGAATTATTTTCCCCCCTCTTTGGATGAGAACAGAAATGTTCTCTCCATTTTGCTACCAACTGCCACAATTTACTTGGTGAAAGAAGGACCATGCCGGTCATCCTTAGATTGTTCTCGGAATCTAACCACCACTCTGTCAGATCTTCAAAAAAATCACACATACGTAATGTTGATGTTCGTACTATTGATAACCTTACATCTACATAATGTTACCATTTACAGTGTACTTCTAATTTCACCTTCTTGTTAGACATCAACTTTTGAGAAATTAAAATGACAGAGGCAGGAGAAAGAATCTCTTATATTCTTTACACAAGTACGAATGTCCCAAAGCCCATACAAAAATGTAGTCTATGCTGAAGGATGAATTATGGACAAACACTTTAAAACAATAAAAACTGAGAGGAAATGATTTGTATTTTCAGCCATCACTCATTCTTCTCTGAAAAATATTCTCTGATATTATATCAATATTAACCTTTAGCAATCTAAAAAATTCACCCAACTTTCCACTTACTGTTCACTGCTTTATAGAGTTCTTTACTATTTAAATTCAAAGGAAAATTTCTGTCAATAGACCTTCATATTTATCTAATATGAGGCATAAACATCAAAAGACTGGATGGTGTGCTTATGTGGGAGGGGAGGGAGAAAGTGGAGATTAACTACTAGGAAATATGGAGAAAAAAAAGCACTCTGAAATTTCTGTTTATAAATAAATGCTTACAACAATAACAACAACAAAATCGCTTTAAACCTATAATGGCTATATTGGCTATAATCTATAACCTATTCTCATAATAGAACATGCTTTATAGCTACTTAAAATAAATTTAACTTACCTGTGGTGTCCAGGAAACAGAAAATGAAACAGGAAAATCCACAAAACAATCTGGTGATTCTGCAGGGTACTATGAAAAAGCATAAAATTAGGTCATTTTTGCTTCTGTGTGACAATTTCACATGAAGTATTTTAGAAAACTGAATAGGAAAAGTTTTATTATAAATGCACATGTATTATATATAAATATTTTGATTCTACTATTATAGAAAATGTCAGCTAAATAATAATCAACTTATGCTCAAGAGGTACAAAGTTTGGTGATTTGGGGTGCCAAAGCAATAGGTTTTGAGTAAAGAATAATGAATTAATTCAGTCAGTGTCAGGTTAGCTAATTGTAAATTGAGGGGTGAACCACACAGGATCTCAGTTTCTTTATCTTTAAAATGAGAGATCAAACTGATATTTAATTGATATTTAATTTCCTTTCAACCTAAAACTTAATCTCCATCTCCATCACTATTTAAAAAGGCAGTATCTGTTAAAAGAACCAAGAAGTGTACAAAAAAGTATAAATCAATTAAAAGAAGTATTTTCCACAATAAAGCAATTACGCTTAGCAAGAATATAATAAATAAAAAGAAACAATGAAATGCCTTCTGGTTATTAAGGAAAAATAAAAGTAATAGTTTTAAGAAAAACCTTTTCATTGTCGATAAAAAGAAAATTAATTCAATAGCTTCATACAAAAAGTGACAGTCACTAAGGACAAATTAGGTGTCTAAGTTAAGAAAGACAAAAGGCAGTTTTTCTTAAAATCAATTTTGTTATTAGAGAATTATACCACATGACTTCTGTAAAATCCAATTCTGGATTCTTGAAAGTCAGATGTAATTAAAGAATACTCATTTATTTTCATTAAAAAGCAAAATTTACTAAAAGAAAATTAGTTTTGGGAAAACTCCTAGCTCTCATTTGACAAAATGTTTAAAATAAGTTTTAAACTTTCTTCAGCCTCTTCTTTTTCACTACTTTGCTGAATAAGCAAATGGGTTCCAAAAATTATCACTATAGTATTTAGCAAACATCAGCCCATCTGAAGTCAATGTTTTGAAAAGAATTAACATTTAGTTACAGTAAGTGGTCCGCTAAAAAGAAATTTTTCAACCTATACTCTGATGGTTATCTGGCTACGCAGAACTTGTAACACAAAGGCAAATATACAGGAAATTATATAAAAATATAATAAGGCTCTAATTTGAAGAAAAAGAAAAAAGAAAAAGATCAGGCTGAGATTTAGGAGGAAGCTCTATTACAATTCAAAATATCAGATGATGTACTTCAGAGACTTCTTCAGCCAAAGCTGAAGAAGTCCTGGTCTACTTCTCTTTTAAAGAAAAGATTATCTCAAAATAAGTGCAGACAGAGACCTTAACCTTCTCTGGTTTCCAGTTCTGTTAACTTGTGTGATCTTGGACAAGTCATTTCATTTCACTGGCTGTTTGATATATAAAATTGATGGAACTCAATTAAAAGTGTTACCAAGTCTTTCCCCTCTAACATGCTAAGATTCTATAAAAATTATAATGCACACCTGAAACCTCCGTGGTCAAAAGTGGAATATTTACTTCATTTTGAGTTGTCTTTTTTTTTTTAATCTCCTACTCATGTTGACAATGAACAATATCAACTTAAATTATCAATCTAGGTAAGAATATGAAGTTAATAAGATGTTTACTGTATTTAGATGAACCAAAGTAAAATACCTGTGACTTTGGAAGTCATTTAGTACATACAGCACATTATTTTAAAAGAGAATATGATCTCCTACATTAAAATAGGGCTCAATATAATGAATAGTACATATATACTGTTAGAGAGACCTACAAAGAGTTAAACAAAAAAGCAGATTATAACAAACTTTATATGATTCCATTTATATGAGTCACATAATTTGAGATGATGACATCTTCAAATATATTTTCTGTGTAATTATACAGACATACAAGTGTATATATATATAATAAATTAGATTGATCTATATAGGTGGCTTCACTGTATATCTATTGTGAGTTAAATGCAAATATATATGTTAATTATATTCATGTTCAAGGTCAATCTTGTTTATACCATAAACTTAACATAACTATATAGATCCTAAAAAACAAACTGATATACTTCTGGATGATTTAACATGAATTATGAAGGAGCACCCTAGATATTTCAGAATCGTTTGTATTGTAAAACTACAACATAGATAACAATGAAATACTGTAAAATAACTATCAAAATTCAGGTGGTTTTCAAGAGTAAGTTGTATAGGTATATAAAAACCAGAGACTAATTGCCAAGTTTTACTTAGGCAGTCTAGTTGACAACAATGAAAGCTCCACATAAAGGAATATTAATTGAAAAATAAGTAATGCTTATTTTTAATGAACATACAGTTTTTTTCAAATCTCACTGGAAAGAACCCATCAAATCAATAACTATAAAAGAATACAATTATTATATATTAAGTAAATATTTTCATCATATATATACATACACACACACATATATATATGGTATTTTTTAGATTGTATAGCATATTGTTCTAAAGAAAATTTTAACCCAATCTCTTCTGGGATTGGACCATCTAAGCAGTAAGGCTTTCTTGAAGTAAACACATACAAACTGTAGCAAATCACAAAAATGGCCAGCAGACACAGAGTGCCCAGCTTCTGAAACACATCTGCATTTTTCAAATAGTTCTGATCTTGGCCAAAGTTGAAGAAGCCCTGGTCTACTTCTTTTTTAAAGAAAAGGTAATAGTTCCATCCCATAGTTCAGCATGTATTGTAAATATTACATAGAAATACACCTATAAAAATGACAAAATTCAACTATTTCCCTTATATTTCTTTTTGACTTATATATTCACTTTTAATAAAGTGTTTAATTAAAATTGGTATTTTTTTCTTTGAGCGCTGAACACAGTGAGGGGGAACGGCAGAACTGAGAGAACAGGTGTTCAAGGGGAAAAAAATGAAACAAATGTGTTCCTTTACTATGTATCAAAAAATATCAAAGAAATAAAGGTTTGTATATTTATAAAAATAAGTCTGCATTAAGGTTTAAAAAAAATCAGCTTGACCTCTAAAATTGTTTTGTGATTTTGCACTATATATTCTTAACATATAGCTTCAGCTATCACTGTTTTTAACTGACAATCCTAGACCCAAATATTCCTAAAGAAATAAATTACCACATCTAAAATACAACTTTGGTCTATGAAAACTGAACTAAATGGACAATTAAAGACTCTTAATAAATGATACCAACAGAAGATTCATTCATTTCCACTCTTTTCTTTTTTGATACACACTTTTTTTCTTAATTCCTTCCAAATTTAAATAAAGGCTTCTCTTCTCTCTTGCCAGGGAATCCATAATAGCGCTTCACAGCTATCAATGCTACAAACACTTGAAAACATTCTTCACAGAAATATTAAGTGTCACTTTATCTACCCTGAAAAGGTATAAGAAAAAGTAAAAAGGATGGGCCATACTAGCAGCTACATCCTTCCTCCTGATACTACCACTAATGTCATTAACTAGAATTAATAATAAAATCTTGTAGTTCTTGACAGAATCTCCTTAGTAAAAGCTTGTTAAGTATAAGGCTATTAAAAAAACCACCACCACCACCCAGAGTCAGGACAGGATGCATTTAAAATTTTTCATTTTGGTCTTCACAACAGCAAAGCAATTTCTATCAATGTACAAAGTACAAAATACAAGCAATTAAAACTTTGAAGTAACTGACAGAACCCTTGTGATCTTTGGAAGAATAAAGGAAGATTTCTCCCTGATCTTAAGGGAAGGAAAAAAAGCTCACCTTTAAAATTTAAAAAATAAAAATTTTTTCATTTTGACAAAAATCTCCATGTAACTTCTTTTACAAATAAGATTTCTATCCCACTAATATTTTCAACACTTATCACACATGAATCTTAAAACTATACCTGAATATTCTGTGAGAAAAAACAGAATGAGTCATTTCTCAACTTGTCTGATAAAGAGGCACTATAAGATACCAACTTTTCTGTGTCACCCAGTTCAGCTTTATATATTAATTTTCTCTCATGGAAAGCTTAAATGCCAGACACATTTTTAAAACGGACAAACACAACTGATCTCTTCAACACTACAATCTTCTGAAACAGAGTTGATTGATGACTCCTAGGAACAATAAAAAAAAGTTAAATGTCCTAGTTTTCTCAAGTTCTAATGTGTCCCTAGTGATTACTAAATAAGTGATTAATATGCTGAACTTGCTTATTCTACTTATTTCTCAAAATTCACAATCTAGAACTAAAACATAAAGACGAAACAGCTATGTTTTGTGCCAATAAAATTAGTAATTATAGATCACTAGCCTGTGAAGAGTTTATAAATGGAGGCATAACCTTTGCAAATTCTTAAAATACAGAAGTAAAATTTCAGCCAAAACAAGGAATAAAAAGGTATACATATGGATGTGTTTGGCGAGTGGGTTGGTGCTCAGAAATAAAAACTACAAATGTAACTCATTGTAAGAGTTGAAGACAAGAGACTTAAGTGAAACTGTACTTGGGATAGCGGAAACTTTCAAATTTTTTCTTTGTTCAAGGTACTTTGAGACTGCCCAATCTTATTTGTAATGTTTCTTTATTATGAAGTCTGTATTTTGAGCAAATTTGCAGAAGAGCAACACAAAATTATGTTTAGGCTTTTGGAAACCTAGTGGGTAAATTTTTTGAGCTTTCCAAAATAAATTTTTTAAAGTACCAGATATCTTTTTAGAAGCTACTACCCTACATTGAAAACATTCAGAGTTCATTTCACAAAGTATTTCCTGACCATAATAACAGTTTAATGAAGCACATACCTTTGCCTTCAACTTGAGGGTAATTAGATGCTTTCTACCAGAAGCATCTTCAGCTTTTAACTTGATGGTACTGAGACAAGTATCCACATATACAAGTCTGGTGAATAGAAGGAAATAAATGATCATACTAGGGAGGGCAAAGGTGGGGGGAGGGGAAGTTGGAGGATAGTAGGATTCAAAATGAAAATATTTGCTGTATTCCTATGAATCCATTACAAAAATTAATCAGAGGAATTTCTGCATGCCAGCCCTTTATGCAGCTACAGATTTACTGCCGTTAATACACCAGCCTGGTGCTTAATGCAGTCATAGATCTCTGGATTATTTACAATGTGTGTCAAGGCTCATGCTGTGGTCAGTGAGCACTATGTTTCGGTTTTCCATCACTGGAACCTTTGGCACACACAGCATGTTGCTGTCAGCCTCTACTTATGTACACATTAAACTTCCTGTCAAACTCTTTGATCCATTTCTGTAGTTTCATACAGTATGAGACTTTTATGCTTCCTTTATTTGTTTTTCTCTTCAATGAACTTCTCCTTTATTGTCAATAATGTTAGTGTACAAAAGTCTGGCTGATATTAATTCATATACTCAATTGATCCTCCAAAGAAAATGTTATATAAGCACAGGTACAGTCTAATCTGCTAACAATAAATTTTCTTTCCATGCAATATATAGCTTCTGACATTTAACCTGGACACGTATTCAAGATGACTAATATTTTAAACCTATAGCACAGCACAACTGTTTTTGGCTTTAAGTTGCTCTAAATGCATGAATTTTCTACAATGGAAACCAATACCCTTTGAAATATATCATTTTGTAAAAATATGGTCCCCTGAGTAGTATAAGCTACTGCCAAAAAGGTTCAAATTTAGCAGTATATTTACTAGCGAACTGGGCATGTGGATATTTTTTGACATTTTTACAATACCATTCTCTTGTAAAGATAAAAAGTAGCCTATGAGTATTGCACAACTTATCACCCAGACTGACGGTGAGACCCATTAGAGTTCAGAACTAACATTAGCTTCCTAACCTAGAAAACATTTCTTTTAACATTACTATATGCCATTTAGTCACTAGCCAGATATAATGGTAAAATGGGTCAATTTCAAGAAATGCTGGGCAATAGCTATGGAACACTGCTGTAATGAAAAACAGATCTAAATCTGAAGAAGATATAGATCTTCAATAGTAGAATCAAAAAGTAAAACAAAACAATCTTTTTTTTTTAAGATTTATTTATTTATTTGAGAGCAAGAGACAGAGTACAAGCAGGGGGAGAGGCAGAGGCAGAGGGAGAGGGAGAAGCAGGCTCCCCGCTAAGCTGGAAGCCCGATGAGGGGCTCGATCCCAGGACCTGGAGATCATGACCTGAGCCAGAGGCAGACGCTTAACGATCTGAGCCACCCAGGTGCCCAAAACAAAACAATCTTTATCAACAGAAGAAATTTGTATCAGAAACTATGAAAAACCTAGAGTCTTAGAAAACAAATGAAAGTAAAATATTCTAGAAAAAAACATTTACATTAAAATATCAATGACTTTATATATATAATTATTTTCTTACAGCTATATGTGTAAACATCTCAAATCCCTCTTCCCCCAAAAATTTAAAACATGAGACTTTATCACATGTGTCATCAACAGGACTCTAAGGTTCATATTTATGGGCATCTGACTCTGAAAACATTGACAGTTCAGATTCAAGATGTTGAGATGAGCCCATGCATTTATATCCTCAAATCACCAAAACAAAAACAAAGCAATTTTTTTAAAGTTATAAATAAACCCACAGCTAACAAAAAGAACAAGGAATTAACATCAACAAAAGAAATTTCCAACAGATAATATAAAAATGAAAAGTGGTTAGAAAAGCACTGGCTGACAAAACAGATGAGAAGAGGAAGAAGGAAAGCTCCAGGAGGAAGACACTGGCCAAAAAAGAAAAGTATGTAGAATGTGTAGACTAGAGGGTATGACCTATATACAAGACACAATTAAGAAAAAAAAGAAAAGAAAGACACCAAAAGGGATGAAGGAATTTTAAACTAAGTTATAAACAATAAAGCTATGACGAAAACTGTAATTGCTCTACCATTAGCTTTTCAGTGAAAAGTATTTATGTAGTCATTAAAAATTTAACGGCTTACTAATTACAATTTTTAGAATCCAGCAATAGACAAAAGCTAAAAGACTTAATTATAGCTACAGAAACTAATGTAAATATATTTGACCATGGCAATTTAAAAAGTAGAGATGACAAAAATTGAGAGAAGGGAAAAGATATGAGGAAGGAAGATTAGGAACACTAAAATATGTAATTGCTAATTTGAGAGTAAGAGGTAACATCTTTAATTGAAGGGACATGAAGGAAGTTTACGAAATTTTAAAGCAAATAGAAGAATAGTGAAGAAGGGAGAGAAAAGGTGGCATATGAGCCAAATCCGTTTTTATTATAGTAGCTAATCAGTATGGAATTTCTAAAACTGATAAATCAAGTTACATTGAAAAAGGAGTATTATTTAGAAATATGGAAGTGATAAACATGAACATTTCAGAGTGTCTGTCTAAAAGAGTCAGAGCAGGGATACGAAATGGTGTGAAAAAAGACTGCTGCTCTTCACTGTTTGCCCTAAGTAGTTCACAATCATGATAAATATGCACACAGAAAGCGAGAAGGGGCGGTGAGAGAGAAGGAACGACTACATCACCACCTAATACTTTTCATACTTCACACTGCTGCTCAGCATCAAAATTATTAGAAATTATTGGACATCTATAAAATAAGATAGAAATAAACAAAAGTTCTAGTCTTTCTTTACACAATCACAGAAACAAAAAAATCATCTTCCCACGAAGTTTAAGACAGAGATAATACCTCAGAGATAGACAATGTCATGCACAAAATATGGCCTTGCAGTCAAAATTATCATAATGTTAATTTTGCTGAACTTTAAGAATTCAAATAAAGTAGCAAAAAATTTTTAATTATAGGTTAATCTCAACATAGTCGTTTAAAATTAAACATTTTACCCATGCTGACTCCCTGTCTACTTTATAGGACAGGAAGAGGCGACAGGAAGAAACCTTATTGTATTTTCGGTACATCTGACCTAGACTGTAAAACATCCTCTGCTATCTACTCTCACCTCCTTCCTTTTGGTAATAGGATCCCTGCCTCCACATTACCCCTAACTAAACCAAATTTCAGGGTACATTCCACTCAGATAACAATCCTTCCAGGGTGTCAGGATATCACTAAATCTTGGTCAATGAACTGTAAGCAGTTCAGGTATGTGCATCTCTTGAATCATGTATAACAAACCTGTGCTTTCTTCCCGTACCCCTCTCATTTTCCCCACCTACAGACTAGAACTTGGGCCATTATGAGCTAGCAAAAACCATGCAGACAGGCACAATACTCTTAGAGCAGCTCTGACCAACAGAACCTTCTGCAATGATGGAGGTGGTTTCTACCTGCACTGGTCCAAAACAGTAACCACAGCCACTTGTGGCTATTAAGAATTTAAAATACAGCCGGTATGGACACTGAATTTTTAATGCAATTTAAATATAAATATAGATGTCAATAGCCACATATGGCTAATAACTATGTATTTAACAATGAAGCCGGGGTAGATGGTTGAGAAACAAAAGAAACTTGGGTTCTTAGAGGACCTTGTGGAACAGAGCTACCACTCACTCTTGGCCATCTCCCTACCTCTCAACTGTTAAATGAGGGATGAATAAAATTCTATCTTATTTGGAACACTGAGAATTTAGGGTTCTCTTTGTTAATGGCAGCTTAGCTTGTACCCTTATTAATACAATGTATTTCTATCCACAATAGGAAAGACTATCTTGGTGTTTGGTCTATGGAAGAGATGATTAAAGGAGAGGAAAAAGTGATAAAATCTTACACGTAATATCAAAATCAATTTTTCTGAAAAAAAAAGTATATTTCAAATGTTCTGCTTTATTGTAAAGTTGGGGATCTCAATTCAGACAATATGGAATAAACAGTTTCGCTCATTTAAATAAAATATACGTTCATATAAATAAATTTAGGAAAATCACTGAAAAGCTCAAATTTTTGAAAAGTTATGAAATCACATTTAAAATTTATACTTAGAAGTTTTGGTGTTATTACTTTGGCATATTCTAAAATTGACTAAGAAAATATAAAAACAAAAAATTTAAAGAATATATATTTTTGGCACTTTGTATTTATCATTTGCTGCATTTCTTTGTAAGTTACTGCTTACAATAAAATGGCACTACGCTTGAGTTAAATTTTTTAAAACATTTGAAAAAGGATACTAATACTTAAGCTTCATAGAGGTTTCCGCTGTTTTTGTTAAAACCTGAATGGTATCAGTAGAGAGACCAAACAAATTTGCTTTCTCTTGAAATACAGTACTTATTTTGACCAACAGCTTAAGTTACAGAGTTTTTCTTTAAACACCTAGATGCATATATGTAGCAATAACCTCAAAAGGCAGACTAAAGACCTTCATGGTTTTTTGTTTTTTTAAAGATTTTTATTTATTTATTTGACAGAGAGAGACACAGGAAGAGAGGGAACACAAGCAATAGGGGTGGGAGAGGGAGAAGCAGGCTTCCCGCTGAACAGGGAGCCCAATGCGGGACTCGATCCCAGGACCCAGGGACCATGACCTGAGCCCAAGGCAGACGCCTAACGACTGAGCCACCCAGGTGCTCTAAGACCTTCATGTTTTAATAAAAGCATCAATTCCATCTTTACCACCACCCTCAGGTTTAAGCAGTAACTACTTCAAAAAAAAAAAAAAAAAAAAACTCCCTAATTGGTGTCCTTTCATGACTAAATTAATCTTCCTAAGTACTTTTTATTTTTTTAAATATTTATTTATTTGAGAGAGAGAGAGAACATGAGTGGGAGGGGCAAGAGGGAGAGGGAGAGTGTCCCAGACTCCCTGCTGAGCACGGAGCCCAATGCCCATGCAGGGCTTGATCTCAAGACTCTGAGATCACAGCCTAAGCCGTAACCAAGCGTCGGGTGCTTAAACGACTGCGCCACGCAGGCAACCCAATCTTCCTAAGTACTTTTCAAATCATAACCCCTTGCTCAAAAATAGTCAATGAGTCCCCATCACTTGCATATAGAGAATCCTTAGTCTAGGAGTCAAGACCTCTCAGTCTGGCCCTGATATTAATCCTCTTATGTGAGCAACCGATACTCCAAAGTCCAAAGATGAACTGCACATTTCCATCACTACAAACTTCCCTCCACCACTGCCTCCCTTTTAAGGCTCTCTACATTCCTTCCAAGCTTATCCCAATACCCACCTCCTTTAGGAAGAACCTTCCTAAATCATCTGCAGCCCAAAAGGACTTCATCTTTCTAAGGGTGCCTGGGTGGCTCAGTTGGTTGAGCGTCCAACTCTTGGTTTCAGCTCAGGTCATGATCTTACAGGTTGTGAGATCAAGCTCGGAGTCTGCTTGAGATTCTCTCTGCCCTCTCTCTGCACCCCCCCACTTGCGCATGTATGCACAACTGCACGCACTCTCTCTCAAATAAGTAAATCTTCAAAAGGACTTCACCTTTCACACTGTTCCTTTTCATGTAAATTTTTGCTTCCTAATCAAATAAACTTTTTTTTATAAGGAATATGAAAGTTTTAAACTTCTATGCATTGTATCAATGCTCTATGTATCAATGCTCTATATGACCATGGAGAAGCTGCTATCAAGACTGGTTCATATTTATTGATTCATATGCAAGTTTTAAACAACTGAATACAAATTGTTTAAATTACATACTATAAACATATTACCAATTTAGAAAAACATTTTTTCACTATAAGATAATTTGCACTTATTCAGTGATTTGAATATATATGAGGAAAAAGCACTCTACGATAAAGGTAATTTAGGATGAAAACCATACTTATTAATATCTATGTTCTTATGCATTCTGCAATGAAAATTATCATTACTGGTTATAATTAAATCATAACACTAATTAAGAGCTGTCTGACATTTTTAGGTGAACTGGTGGCTCAACTTTATACCTACTTTACACAAGGCATTATTTGAATCAAATAACACGTGTTTCTTTTTAACCCTTATTAAGTATTATTAGTTTCATTTGAAAAATAAAGAAAATGTGGCTCAGAGAGGTTACATTACTTGCCCAAGGTCACACAGCTGATAAACCAGAATTAAAGCTCTTGTCTAGTTACTAGAATTAATTTCCTCTTAACAAGTATCTCCATTTCTCCCAATATGGTATACAGATCTTTAAAATACATTGAGCATTACAGAAAATATCAACATCAATGGATTAGTAAATCCATTACCAAAATAAGGTACTTAATTAAAAATCCAACTTAATACATATTTACAATCTTTCAAAAGCACAACAAACTTAATAAAACTCAGCTCTTTCCCTAGTCAAATTTAAAAGGCCAAATAGTTGAATTCTACTCACTCTAACTGATAAATACGCTGCCTAAAAAAAGAATAAAACCATCAGATCACACTTCCCCTGTTAGAACTATTTAATCTCTGAATTACCTAGGGCCATGTGATTACTAAAATAAACATAAGGTATCTTATAGCTAAGATGACTTTGCATTTTTTCCAAATTGAGACACTTTTGAGAATGAAAGAGGCCAGGATAAAAGGCATATATTAGGATTATCCTAGGTAAAGTGGGATGTAGATCAACCTACTTATAACGAAAAGTATTCAGTGCTTTCAACTCCAGGACATTCTTAATGTCCTTAACGTCTTAATGTTTCTTAACAGAAAATCCTGTTAAACCCCAAGGACTCTAATTCCTATCCCTTTAATGAGCCATTCTGCAAAACAACACAAGCAGAAGTGAACAGAAACCTATCAAGACAGCTTTCTGCATCACTTACATTTGTGAACTGTTTAACACCCAAAATCACCTACTTACTATCATCTTTTTACCCTCCAGACAACTAGCTGTTTTTAGTGTGTTTTTATACAAGTTGAAACAAGTACAGAAATTACAACAGCAGCAATCAAACTTAAGGTCAGTTACTAATTCTCAATGTCATTTCTATTAAAAAATGTATGTGAATAAAGGAGAAAAAGATTTCAATCATATTTTAAATATTTCTATTTTTTTCCCTAATTTTTTTTTTTTTTTTTAGACTTTATTTGACAGAGAGAGAGATCACAAGCGGGAGGGGGGCAGAGGGAGAGGGCGAAGCAGGCTTCTGGCCAAGCAGGGAGCCAGATGTGGGGCTTGATTCCAGGACTCTGGGATCATGACCTGAGCCTAAGGCAGACGCTTAATTAACTGAGCCACCCAGGCGCCCCTTCCTAATTTTTTATAATGCCTCATCCTATGGAATTGATTAGATATGTCAGTTATGTAATTTAAAAACATAGCAAGGTCTTCATTATCTTAAAGATTTTTCTTTCATTATCAGATTTTACCATTACACTAAAAAATCTACAAGATTATTTAGAGTATAAGGAAAATACAGACATACCGACATGGCCTACAAATCATTAAGATTCTGACAATCCATTCAAATCAATTTGTCATGCAAATTATTGTCTGTGTCATTTTAAGAGATATTTTAAATTAAGAAGCTGGCCAGCTGTTTAGGCAGGACCTCAAAAGGTAGCAATTCTAGTATGTGGATAGCATAATTCAAGTCTCAGTGTTAGCTCTGATGGTCTGAAACCCAATGCCAACAATACCAGACCTGATTTAAGAATTAAATCACAAGGGCGCCTGGGTGGCTCAGTTGGTTAAGCGACTGCCTTCGGCTCAGGTCATGGTCCTGGAGTCCCGGGATCAAGTCCCGCGTCGGGCTCCCTGCTCAGCAGGGAGTCTGCTTCTCCTTCTCACCCTCCTCCCTCTCATGCTCTCTGTCTCTCATTCTCTCTCTCAAATAAATAAATAAAATCTTAAAAAAAAAAAAAAAAGAATTAAATCACAAAAATTAAATTGATAGAATTTCTTACTCCAGAAAGCACTGAATAAATACTGAGAAAATCTTATTCTCTGGCTTCTGACAATCCACGCAAACAACTTCTCTTTTGCAAACACATTCCTCATTTGTAAAGACTATGAAACAAATAATTCAGTAACAGCAGCTATATTCTAGTTCAATCATGCATACTAGTCACTATAATTAAACTTTGATCTTTCACAAATCTTAAGCAACAGATTTCATAACTATCTCTCAGGATGGGTTAATTTTGCATGTGGCCAATTTTATCTATGATGAGACCATCACACACTGAGGGTGAAACAAATAAAAACTATCTCCCAAGTATTTGAGGGAACTTTATTAAAGGCTCCACACCAGGGTACTCCATAGCACAGTTCCAGGCAGCATCATTCACAGAGAATGCCTAAGGACTGTTATGCAGCCAGTCTTGGCTACATACACATTTGGTATATAAAGTTGAACATAAAAATATGTATCTTGAAATTTATTCTGAGAATTAACTAGGAATTATATAAAGTGGCTATTATCAGTCAACGGCATACAACAGAAACTCCATAAATAGAAGTTCCTTTTTATAATAATCTTAGTCTAAGAAAGAGACAAGCATTCATATTGTGATCAGTGCTATGATGGAGGCATTCACATGAAAAGATGTTCAACATCACTCATCGTCAGGGAAATACAAATCAAAACTACAGTGAGGTATCACCTCACACCTGTCAGAAGGCTAAAATCAACAACACAGGAAACAACAGGTGTTGGTGAGGATATATAAAGAAAGGGGAACCCTCTTGCACTGCTGGTGGGATACAAGCTGGTGCAGCCCCTCTGGAAAACAGTATAGAGGTTCCTCAAAAAGTTAAAAATAGAATACCCTATGATCCAGCAATTGCACTACTAAGTCTTTACCCAAAATACAAAAATACTAAATCAAAGGGATATACGCACTCCAATGTTTATAGCAGCATTATCCACAAGAGCCAGATTATGGAAACAGTCCAAGTGTCCATCGACTGATGAATGGATGAGGAAGATGTGGTATATATACATACAATGCAATATTATTCGGCCGTAAAAAAGAATGAAATCTTGCCATTTGCAATGACATGGATGGAGCTAGAAAGTGAAATAAGAGAGTCAGAGAAAGAAATACTATATGCATTCACTCATACGTGGAATTTAAGAAACAAAACAAAACAAAGGGGGAAAAAAAAGAGAGGGACAAACCAAGAAACAAGACTTAACTATAGAGAACTGATGGTTATTGGAGGGGAAGGGGTCGGGGGAAGGGTTAAATAGGTGATGCTATAAGGAGTACACTTGCTGTGATGAGCACACAGTGCTGTATGGAAGTGCTGAATCACTGTACTGTATACCTGAAACCAATATTACACTGTATGTTAACTACCTGGAATTTTTTTTAAAGATTTATTTGAAAGAGAGAGAGCAGGTGCACATGTGTGGGGGTTGGGGTGGCAGGAGAGGGAGAGACAGTCTTAAGCAGACTCTCTGTGCTGAGCATGGACCTCAGAAAGGGGCTCCATCTCATGACCCTGAGATCCCAACCTGAGCCAAAACCAGGAGTCAGACCCTTAACTGACCGCACCACCCAGGTGCCCCTTAACTAACTGGAATTTAAATAAAAACTTAAGAAAAAAAAAAGTAGTAGGCCCTGGTATTTACCAATGTGGATAAACATAAACACACACACACACACACACACACACACCTGAACACAGATATTTATAGCAGCTTTATTCATAACTGCCAAAACTTAGAAGCTAACCAAGATGTCCTTCAGTAAGGGAATGAATAAACTGGTACATTCAGACAACGGAACTATATTCAGTACTAAAAACAAATGAGCTAACAAGCCATGAAAAGACTAAGGATTTTAAAAACATATTACTAAGTAAAAGAAGCCAATCTGAAAAGGCTACATAATGTATGATTCCAACTATATGACATTCTGGAAAATCCAACACTGTGGAGACAATAAAAAGATCAGTGGCTGCCGGAGGCTAGGGGAGTGGAAGGGAGAGGAAGGAAGGGAGAGGAAGGGAGAAAAACAGACAGACAATTTGGGGGGGGGGGGGGGGGGGAAGTACTGGGAATGCCAAGATACGGCAACAGATATGATTGAAACCCACAAAAAGAAAATTAAAAACAGACTCCAGGGGACCTAGATTATGGGAATTAGTAGAAAATATTTTTAAACAATTATAAAAGAAAATACGGGAAAAGGCAGAGAATTAAAAAAAAAACATTGAAATCTAGTGTAGTTATACTAATATCTAACAAAGTAGACATTAAGGCAAGAAGTATTACCAGTGATTAAAAGAAACATTTAAGGGGAGCCTGGGTGGCTCAGTTGGTTAAGCGACTGCCTTCGGCTCAGGTCATGATCCTGGAGTCCCGGGATCGAGTTCCACATCGGGCTCCCTGCTCAGCGGGGGGTCTGCTTCTCCCTCTGACCCTCTTCCCTCTCGTGCTGTCTCTCATTCTCTCTCAAATAAACAAATAAAATCTTTAAAAATAATAAAAGAAAATAAATAAAAGAAACATTTAAGGATAAGAGGAAAAATCCACAGAAGATACAGCAATTATAAATCAGTACACACTCCAATATTAAAACTGGAACTGCCATTTGATCCAGCAATTCCACTTCTGGGTATATATCCAAAGAAAACAAAATCAAAATGTTGAAGAGGTATCTGCAACCCCAAATTCACTGTAGCAATATCTACCATAGCCAAAACATGGAAACAACCTAAAAATCCACTAACAGATGAATGCAGAAAGAAAACTGTGTGTGTGTGTGTGCGCACACACACACACACACACACACACACACCAAATATACAATGAGATACTATTCAGCCATAAAAAAGGACATCCTGCTATTACGACAATATGGATGGACCTTGAGAGCATTACACTACGTAAAACAAGTCAGAGAAAAACAAACGCTATATGATCTCATTTATATGTCGAATCTAAGAAAAAAAAAGTGAACTCATAGATACAGAGAACATATTGGTGGTTGCCAGAGGCAGAGGCGAAATGAATGAAGGTGCAAACTTTCACTTATGTAAGGTACAAACTTTCACAGCATCGTGACTATAATTAATAATACTGTTTTATTTGGAAGTCGCTGAAAGAGTAAATCTTTAAAGCTCTCATCACAAGAAAAAGAATGTGTAAGTATGTGTGATGATGGAGGTTAGCTAGACTAACTGTTGTAATTTCATAATATATACATATATCATTATGTTGTACACCTAAAACTAGTATTATATGTTGATTATATATCAAAAAATATTAAAAGAAATTACTTAGTGAGGAAAAAAAAGATTCCAGACAGAAAGACAGAATGCAGGAAGGAATGAAGAACACTGGGAGAGGGGAACCCGGGTAGCTCAGTCAGTTAAGCATCTGCCTTCGGCTCAGGTCATGATCCCAGGGTCCTGGGATCAGGAGCCCCACATCAGGCTCCCTGCTCAGTGGGGAGTCTCCTTCTTCCTCTCCCTCTGCTCATCCCCAATTTATGGACTCTCTCCCTCTCTCTCTCAAATAAACAAAAATCTTTAAAAAAAATTAAAATATTAAAAAAAAAAAAAAAATAACGGGCGCCTGGGTGGCTCAGATGGTTAAGCATTGCCGTCGGCTCAGATCACGATCTCCAGTTCCTGGGAATGAGGCCTGCATCAAGTGGGGCTCCCAGCTCAGCAGGGAGTCTGCTTCTCCCTCTCCCTCTCCCCCTGCTGGTGTTCTCTCTCTCTAAAATGAATAAAAATCTTTTTAAAAAATAAAAATAAAAAAATAAGAAAAGAACACTGGGAGAAATACACATATTACATACAAATTATACATACATACTGCATAACATATAAATATATAATTGTGTATATATATATATAAATATATACACATACATTGACTTTAAAAACAATGTTTGCCAATTTTAAATATAGAATTAAAATGCATGATAACAATAACACAACAGGTAGAGAAGTGAAAAAACACATTGAGTTTCAGATCCTCCCATTATAAGAAAATTGGTGAAAGTAAAAATGTGTATTTTGCTATACATATGTTGAAATCTCCAAGGTAATTCTAAAAGAGTAATAAAAGAGTGCATAACAACTTAATTCTTGATTAATCCAAATAAAGGCAAATGAAAGCAGATAAAGAGAAAAAACCACAAAATGCATAAGACAAACAGAAAACATATAGCAAGATGTCAGTGAAAATGACAGTAAATATACTGAGTGATGTCAGTGAAAATGGCAATCAAAAGTTCCTAAAAGTCTCCATTCTATAACAGTCACAAGAACAATGACCCAAAAAACATCTGGGAAAAAAAGCAATTATGTGAGGTGACAGATATGTTAATGAGTTTATGTGACTCCTACCACAGTGTACATGTAAATCAAATCATCACATTGTACACATTAAAAATATTACAATCTTATTTGTCAATTATACCTCAATAAAACTAAAATAACATTTATGTTCAGTAAAAATATGGTAACATCTTACTTGATACATAAAAATGTTCTTTTTCAAAATTTTATTATTTTACTTTGTAGATCAGTTTGTTAATCATGATATCTCTTTAATTCATACCCACAATAAGGATCAGGTATCAATTATAATCAAGTAAGTTCTAATTATAATGAAACGCTGACTAAAAACAGGTAAAAAATAAATTGCTAAAACTGCAAATAAATTGCAATGTGTAAAAAGAAAAAAGAAAAAAAAAAGACATTTCTGAAACATTTTAAAATAGACATACTTATCCCAACCAAGAGTTCCTATCTCTTCAATAAGGCTTGCGTAGAACTGGGGAGGAGGAGGTGGCGCATACAACTCCTGCTTATTCTTTAAAGCAACCTCCTGTTTAAAAGAAAAAAAACAATCTGCTGTGGATTGCTAGACAGTAAATTGTTACTATCGGATTACAAAACAACTTCATAATCTCCTCTGTGCCTCACTAAAGTGTCCAGTATTCTTATAGAAATTCCAGCTGAATCATTCCCCTTCTCATATAAAGACAGGAAAAAGTTAAAAGACAGCACTGAAGGTTATTATGTGAAAATGTCAATTTTCACATTTAAAAACTTTAGATTTTAATATTTTCCTAGACAATTATGCCTATCAGAGATGACAAGAGTTTAAAAATACCCTCAAGGCGTCACTATTTTTCTATGCCTGCGGATATAACTTTGATATAAAGAAACATGTACCTTTAAGAAAAGCCTGAACTCTTTAAGTACATTGTTTAGACAGATATATTTGTATACATTTATGAGTCACACCCTTACAAACAAAAACCCTTTATTACCACAGTAAATAATCACCTGCTACTTTCTTTCACTGACTTACATTCTTTATTACTCCCAGACCAGGTTAAGTGTTTTTCCATCTACGTGGAATCACAGTTCCTTTCCCTGCTAGGCTCACCTATGTTATCTTCAAGATGGTTTATGTATCCCACCCCCCCCCAAAAAAAATTTTTTTTTTTTTTTGCAAGCAATACAAACATTACTAGAATTGCTGAGGCTGAATATTATCAATTACTTCAAAGGTGCTAACCTAGACAAACATCTTATTTGGAAAGTAAAAATAAATGTATCTGCAAATTACAGAGGTTCATATGATCTGTTTTATCAAAAGGGATAAAAAATAAGAAATAAAAAAGTCAGATATAGTAAATAAAACCAGATGAGAACAAGTATAAAAATTATAAATGTTTCTGTTAACTGTAACCCTAATAAAAGGTATAATTCTTTTTTCTTTAAGTATATATTTAATCTATTAGTCCTTACACTTTGTTTTTAAACAAGGGTAGGATACTATTAAATTGAGATAATACTAGAAAGATTTTACAAAACAGTATTTCAAAATCAGGACTATTAACTGAAACTACTTTCTAAATCTGCTTTAGGATAAAAACAACAAAACTGTGAAAGCAGGTTTGTAAAGCCCAAAATGTCAGTTTGGATTTAATTAGAAGGTAAGCTCCTAGAAGACAAGGAGTATACTGCTTTTTTAATAAACTAAATACCTAATGTTATCTATAAATTGCCTGATAGTCCATAAAAAATTTTTACTATTAAAAGATTATCCTATTACTAAAAAAAGCAAGTCCGTATAGTTCCTATACTTACATAGAAAACAGCTTCAGCAATTCTCCTGAAATTTTTTTTAATCCAGAAATATTAAATACTGCTATCCACATACATGGATGGTAAATTTGGATAATAAAAATGTATTTTAATCCAAGGTTTATGACATTCATAAACTCTACCTTCTACCTTAGGTCAGACAAGTTACTCCTTCCTATTCCAGAACCATAATAGGAAAAAGGGCAAAGGCAGAGAATCAAAGCATTCTTTGTGGAGAAGAGGCAAGGTATGTATTAGAAAGATCACAGGCTTTACAAAGGTTTTAAATCCTAACTTTACCATTTCCTAGTTTTAAGGCCTTAGCTACACAGCTACTAAGCCCTAAAACAGGAAAAAAAAAAAAAAAAAAAAACCTAGCCACATCAGAGTTCTTTCAAAATACAGGTAATTGTGGGGCACCTGGGTGGCTCAGTTGGTTAAGCATCTGACTCTTGACTTCAGCTAAGGTCATGATCTCAGGGTCCTGGGATCAAGCCTCAAAGCAGACTCTACTCAGCACTCAGCTCAGAATCTGCTTGGATTCTCTCTCTCCCTCTCCCTATTTGCATGCACGTTGTGCTCTCTCTCTCAAATAAATAAGTCTTTAAAAATAAATAAAATACAGGTAATTGTTCATTTGTTAAATATATACTGAACTCCTACCATATGTCTAGTTATTACTAGGAAACTCGGCCAATAACTACTAATTTCATTTGGACATCATCCAAATACTTTCATTGGTGATTACATTATAGGAAGCTCTGTTACTGACAACACAGCCCAACAAATAAACTAAAAAATACTTATTTTTTTAGGTATACTGTTCATAAATGTGCAATAGTTATCACCAATTCTGTCAATTTAGAAAGCTAAAATATAGCATGTCATTTTATTCAGAAATGCAGCAACAAATGTACTAAATAGAATACTGTTAGAAATCAATGTCAATATTTTAAACTAATGAGTGTTTCTTCAAAATTAAATGACCAATAGATCTGTTCTTACAACCTCATAAAGTAAGCCAGTAATAAGAGCTTAATGGGACAGTATATATAGTTTTATTTGTATAGCTTATGAAAAGTATGATAAAAAGATAAGAAAACTTTTTTTTTAAAGATTTTATTTATTTGACAGAGAGAGAGCAAGAGAGCACAAGCAGGGGGAGCAGGAGAGGGAGAGGGAGAAGCAGGCTCCCCGCTGAGCAGGGAGGCCGATGTGGGATTCAATCCCAGGACTGAAGTGGGATTCAATCCCAGGACCAGGAATCATGACTTGAGCCAAAGACAGATGCTTAACCGACTGACCCACCTAGGTGCCCCAATAAAAAACTTTTTCAAACTTTTTTGCAATGTCAAAGGTAAACCAAAGTATGCTTTACTTCTTCATCTTACCTTTTTTAAGCTTATCATGAAATCTGGCCTTTGATGAAATTCATAATCAATTTTGGTAATTCTTATCACTTAGGGTTTACAGATTTGTAAGTCAAAATTCAAACTTTAGAAATTGACTTTAAACTCTTTCTTCTGATCCCAAACATTTTACCAAAGCCCTATCTCAGAGGGTTGTTATGAGGATTAAAAAAAAAAAGACTCTGAACAACTTGAGCAACTAAGCTCTTAGTATGTGGCAGCTGCTGCCAACAATAAAAAACTCAAAAAGAATTATAAAAAATAAACTGCTTTCAATTGTTAGTAGCAATATATTGGTACTATAATTTTGTAAAACAAATATAAAAGAGATACAGGAAAAGCATAAGTAAAATATAACAAGTAAAACATAATACAAAATTGTTAGTATTAGAAACCAAGATTTTCAGAGTAAAATATAAGCATTAAAATAAAATTTAAAATGTTATAATGCCAAATTTGAATTGGAAATATCAATATGAACTCATAAAGAATTATTCTTTCTAAACAGTATTTTTTCCTAGCTCTGTCCACTGAAAAGTCCTGCCAGTAATAGCAACACTCCAGTTTCCAGATCTGTGGCATCAAAACACTGTTTCCTACAAAAAACCATGGCTCTTTGGAGAAGTAACTGATTATAATTCTGAAAAAAGGATGAGTACATTAAACTGGGGTAACTGGTGTCAGAAAGCAAAGTCCAGGCGGTGTTAAAAGAACTAAGGAGCCAAGAGGAAGGGGCATACACTAACCAAAAATGATACAATTTATGCATCAAAAGGGATAGTGATTACAATGATTAAAATCAATATAAAAACTCATGAGTTCATAACGATACTAAAAAAAAAAAGTCATTATTTCCCTTTGACAATTGCTAGGCACTACCTTATCACTCTAAAAACTGATCTTTGTAAAAAAAAAAAAAAAAAAAAAAAAGGAAAAGAAACAAGCAATGAACCTATTTCTCCAGTATGAGCTATACCTCAAATTAACCAAATAACTGATGAAGGGAAGTTCTTTCTACAGAAGACCTCCAGATAATAAATGTAGATGATGGAATTTTAAAAAGTCACCACTTGCAACCCCTAATGAAACAGTGGATGTAGGCAATGATTATCACTGGATGCTAAAATCATTAGGTGATAAGCTGATAAGTAACTTTATATTTGATGGATCTAAACCAACTGATCAATCTTTACTAAGAGAGGAACTATCAAATACCATGTGCCTCCTCTTGCAATGTAAGTACACAGCACAAAGTATTCTTACCAGAACAAATGAGACTAGATCACAAAAAAGGTAGAATATGTTAGAAAATACTATGAATATCTAATAAACCAAATCAAGAATGCAAGAAATGTTAGAGGACACATAATCTAGTTTATTTAACTTGTAGATTCAAAAAAAAGGAGTAGGGGAAAGATGAAGCACTGCTAAAAATTAAAAGACTTAGACATATCAAGATGCAATGTGTGGACCCTGTTTGCATACAGACACAAACAAGCAGCTATAAAAAATTACCACTAAGTTTGTCGGGGTTATAACAGCGTATTTAAAGACAAAACATAACAAAGAAACACTTAGCTGTTAGACGTATATACCAATATGTTCATGGAAGGATGGATAAAATGTTCAGAATTTCCTTAAAAACACTCTAGTCACAGGGCACCTGGGTGGCTCAGTCGGGTCAGTGTCCAACTCTTGGTTTCAGTTCAGGTCATGATTTCAGGGTCCTGGGACTGAGCCCTGCGGCTAGCTCCACACTCAGCAGGAATCCACTTGAGGATTCTCTCTTCCTCTGCCTCTCTCAGCCCTACTTTGCACGCACTCTCTCTCTCTCTCTCAAACAAATAAATCTAAAAAATACTCTAGTCCCTTCTCCTTAAGGAGTAGGGGAAGAAAAACAGCAAAACACTGAAGTTAGGTCATGGGTCCATGGGTATTCACTATACAGTCTTCCCTCTTCTGTTTATGTTGAAAACTTGCATAATAAAAATTTTCTTAAATAATACAATGTCTATAGATAAACTAAAAACTCAAGTATTTTATGCATAACTGATTAACTGAATACTCAATTACTATACATAACTATATGTATGTAATGAAGCCTAACAAGTTCTTCAGAAATCTGCAGCTATGTACAAAATTATTTATATACTGTATTATATTAGATCTTTAAGTGTAGCTACCTAATCTCTCCATATGTGTTAAATTCTGACAGACCAGGAGTACATTTTATATCACCACCTGTCCAAGACTAGCGTCAAGTGTACTCAGTTTGACACAATCAATCTGGTTCCTCTAACAGTTCTGTTCCTCATGTAATTAAAAAAAAAAAGCATCATCCACATTTACACACACAGTAAAATAAAACATTAAGTGACTGGGAGTTAAGTTTTAAATTCTAATCATGTTAGTTTTTACAGGAATTTTTAAAAAATCAGGACTTATAGAATATGGTATTAGAAAACAAATTCTTACCAAAATCATCTTCAACTCCATCATAAAGCTCATTAGATCAGGAGAGTGCTGCATTCTCTAGATCAAAACATTTCTAATTAATTTCATTTGTACAATGAATATTCCATACACTGAAAGTGAACTAAAATACACGTCCATGTGAACATGAAAAAAATATCATATATGTCTACATCTTAAAAGTTTAAGAACTAAAGTACTTGTCACCATCCCTACTGTACCTACCAATTTCATTTTGAAAGAGTAATTAATGCCCTTAAATCTATTTTGGTGAGCTATACTGAATTGTACTTAAAAATCTCTTAAAATCTCACACACTCCTTTGTTCCTTCAGCACTGACAACTGATCAAGTTTAGCAAATCTACCAAACCACATCATTATTAAAAAAAAAAAAAAAGTGGTATAGGGGTGGAGAGAACATAAAATATAAAAATCAGGCAAATCTATGCAATTAAAAAATCTAATTAGAGTGAATTATCAATACAATATTTTCATTTTTCCCCTTGACCTTAAAAACTATGTACAATTGTTAATTTTGTCTTTTAATAGTTGTCTTTTCACAACTAACCCATATTAATTCAAAAGGAGTCAATTTTTAAACTAAAACCACTGTAATAAAAAGGCAAAAAGGAAATAACTTCTAAAAGATGAATATTTAAGAGTTATAATTCCATTTCCTAGAAATCTTTGATTCCTAAAATAACTATAGAATAAAGGAAAGCAAAGCAAATTCTCAAGTGTAACATTTTTTATTAGATGAAACTCCACATATCACTTCCCTGCTTGAAGTCAAAATACTGTATTTTTGTTACTTTTTGTGATACCCGCACTACCACCACAGAGTTCTGAACAAAGCCAATCTGTGAATTTGTTCCCTCTTTTAGAGGAGAAAAATAATAATTTAAAGATATTTCAACAATGCATGAGACATATGAATCACATCTTAACATAGCTTTGGATGGGCAAGTCTGTAAAACAAATCTCTGACTTTCCTATCTTCTATATAATATTTTCCCCCTTAGCTTACTAGTATATCAGATTTTTGCAAACTACAGCCTAGGGGCTAAATCCAGCCCAATACCAGTTTCTGTAAATAAAGCTGTATTGAAATGCAGCCACGCCCACTCATTTACCTCTTTATGGCTGCTTTGGTTCTACCAGTGAAGTAGTTGTGACAGAGATTTTAGGGACCACCAAGGCCTGAAAAATTTACTAGCTGGCTATTCACAGAAAATGACTGCTGATTCCCCTGACCCATATTTACTAAAGTTAAAATCGATACAAGGAAAGAACAGTAATATTAGAATAAACCAAAGACAAACTAACTCTGGGTTCTATATGAGCAACTGGAGGGCAGGAAAGAGATTAATAAGTAATTGGGACTTTTTCTAGGACGCCTCTTGGTGAACTGGTAGAGAAAAACAGTTACAGATATTATTATACTTAGTCTTTATTAACAAGTTTTTTCCAGGCTATTTAAATATCTCAATACATTCATTTTTTAAACTCTAGTATACAATATAAACAGTCACACTGGATGAGGAGGCAGCAGTGGAGAGAAAACAGAGAAATAATTTAAACATCCCCCTAAAAATCTGCAGTAATTATGCTGCCAGCAATGACAGCCTACATTCTACAAATCAAATAGTTTATCTCCTATATTTCTTTGTGGTTCAGTAATGCTTTATGTGAGTGACTGTCATTATCAGTTATCATAGATAATAACCTGCTTTTAAGATAGAAAAAATATAGGAAACCGGGAAAAACATACAAATGAATAAAGCATCAAAAGAAATGCAGTTCTACTTACATTTATTTTTCTACAAGAGGCAGTGCATTACTTTTGTTTCTTTAGTAATAGTGATTTTTTTTTAAGTTTTCCTAATTTTTAAAGGAATTTTCAGGTAGAAGAACCTAAACTTTAAGAATAACTACATTGGAGCTGAGGGTAAAATGGGTGGTGATCAATAATACAAACTTTCAGGGGCACCTGGGTGGTTCAGCCGGTTAAACAGTTAAGCGTTTGCCTTTGGCTCAGGTCATGATCTCAGGGTCCTGGGATCAAGCCCCACGTCAGGCTCCCTGCTGAGCAGGGAGTCTGCTTCTCCCTCCCCCGTTCTCTCTCTCTCAAATAAATAAAATCTTTTAAAATAATAATACAAACTTCCAGTTATAAAAAAAAGATTAATCCTGCCTATTATCTCACCTGTGCTGTATTTACATCTATGTTCATTAAGTACATATAGATGATCCTAAGTGATCTCCACCACATCTCTTCTGTTACTAATCTAAAACTACCTTCCCATTTTTGCCACAGATACTCTACAACTCCAAAATGGGTCCTGGATTTCTTCTTACTACCACTATTCAGCCTCAGCAAAAAAAAAAAAAAAAAAAAAAAAAAATCGCTCAAAAAGTGATAGATATAGATAAGGGTAAATACATTTGAAGACCCTAAAGTCTCCAGGATGGAAATCAGTTTCAGAAGAAATGCTGCCCAGAAATGTGCTGAGGATTCCAAGACAGAAAACATTTCATATAATGCATGGATACTTAAAATATTTAAGAGAGATGAAACCTATAGAATTCAGCAACTACTAAACCAGTCTGTTACAACATTCTGCAAGTAGTCCTCTAAAAAAGAGTTAATTTAGTAATTTCTTATCCTTGCTTAAAACAAACCTTTTAAAGGACTTACCTGTTGTACTATTTGATGGTATCCATTAAGTATTGCTCTCAGTTGCCAACTACATAATAATCTAAAATTTTAATGGAACAAAATGGTTTGTTCATTGTTCAGAATTAAAAGGAAAAAATTTATTTGTATGCTAACACAAACATGCATGTACAAAGAAAAGAATGACATAAATATAATTCTGACAAGTTAATAAAATTTTTACCACTAATACTGTTGAAAGTCTTGTCTTCAAACTGTCGGTACTAATTTTATTTCAAAATATAAATAACTGCAATCAGTAAATGACATGCAAACAGTAAATCTTTTTTTTAGCATATCCAAAGCAGAATTTTCTACTGAACTAGATTCTTCTCTAAGGTAGGTTAAATAAACCAACAGTTTTGATCATAATATACAGAACTTGTATTTGAGAAAGCATATCTAGCACTATAATCTCCAAATTCAAGATTAATGTAAAAGATACTTTTAATTGTGTGAGTAGTAGTTAGTGTTCATCTATCCACTGGCTCACCCCAGCTGTGCTCTCAATATTGCTTAAGTAAGTATAACTCTTCTAAGAATTGCTTTTCCCTACCTGGAAGTAGGAAGCCCCTCTGATTCCCCAATTATAGCCCTTTCAGACCACCATGACTCTCTTCCATTTTTGCTATGCTAACCCCCATTTCCACCCCTATTTTCTCTCTTAATGGCAAAGTAGTTCATTTAACTGCCCATGGGAAAACTCCCTCTCCAAATGTACTTTCCTTCCCTTGCCACCAACTTGGTCATATCAACTCATTAATCATCACTTTATTGTGATATTCTTATTTTCTGCTAGTTTTTTCAACAGAATATATTAACTTGCTCAAGCAAATCTCAAAAAAACAAGATCATTATAACTCTTCCTTGACCGCATACCCTTCTCTACCACTCCTTTTCTTCAAAATACAGTTGATCCTTGAACAACACTGGTTGAACTGCACAGATCCACATACACACAGATTATTTCAATAAAGATACATACAGTACTGCAAATGCGTTTCCTCCTATGATTTTAATAACATTTTCTCTAGCTTGCTTTAAGAATAGTCTACAATACAACATACAGCATGCAAGTGTTAAACAGTTTGTTCATGTTATCAGTAAGGCTTCTGGTCAACAGCACGCTATTAAATTTTTGCCATCAAAAGTTACATGCAAATTTTCAAGTGCATGAAGGGTTGGTGCTCTTGACCCCCTAGGCTCTTCAAGGGTCAACTGTAGTTTATACTGTTTACGTTTCCTTTCTACTCACCCACTCCAAAACCCAATACAATCTAGCTTCTGCCACTACGTGAAACCTAATTTAACCTGATCCCTCTGCAATACTCAGCACTAGGAACCATTTCCTCATTAAGCCTCTATTTGGCTTCAGCAACAACTGTCCAGACTTTCCTCTTACTTCTTTGGTCAATCCTTAGTCTTCCAAGTTCCTCTTTATTTATCAGCTCTTTACATGTTGGTATACTCTCAAGTCCTTTAAATGTTGGCTTTCTCTTTTCACCCCACACTTGCAGGCACTGGAAAGTATCCACACTCATACTCACAGCCCCAAATCCCATACCTACTGTGATTCCATGTCTCACACTTGAGTTCCACACCAATACATTAAACATCTCCTCTTGGTGTTTCACACCTAATATGTCTTAAAATGGTGGCTGTTCCACTTCTCCACGGTGACCTGTGCTCTAGCTTAGTGATCTGAGCCAGGAACTTACTTTTAATCGGTCACAAAATCCTGTCAATTCTACTAATAAACGTCTCTGGATTCTTCCTCCACTCTTCTCTCAGATGTTTAAGAGCAGAAAAGAATTTCTAGGTGCTACCTAACTTCCAGGCTCATCTCTTGACATTCCTTAATGGGTTATCTGTACCAACATATATCTTACACAATTGCTACTTATTTAAGCTTTAAAAAGAAAAATAAATTAGAAAATTAATGTGTTACCTTTGGAAAGTACTTCAGCACAATGGAAAACTTACAAATGTACACTGATTTGGAAAAACTGGAAATGTTTGTGGTTGACTAATAAGCACTTTAGGCAAAACTCTTAATGGTTAGAATAAGCTTTTACCAAATTAGCTGACTGCCCATCCCACCGAGATGCATGTATATAACAAAACACTACATCACCTTGCATTCTTCATTTGTAAATCTTCAGGCAACACTATTCTAAGGTGAAAATCACGTCCCTGTGGAAAATATTGAAAAAGTTCATTCAAATTTTCATCTTTCACAATGTTAAGAAAAAGTTAAACAAAAATCACATAGAAAAGGAAATATTTTCCTTTATTTTCTAAAAGGTATCAACTTTATCCAAATCTTTACGTTTGTTAAAATATATGCAATAGAATATTGCATTTGAAGGAAAATAATGTAAAAATGTCAGAAACTTTGTAATCATTGGGAAACCAAAACAAAGATAAGACTTCATTTTTAAAGAGAATCAATTCACAGAACACAAATATTAAGAAACTGTTAGTGCAAACATAAATTTAAATATTTCTTACAAAGTAACTTGTGAAAAAAAGAAATTCTTAATAGCTTTGTCTATGGGAGAAAAAAAATCAGTGTAAAATAAGAATATGTAATACATTACAGACTTCATATTTTCAATTTCCTCATTTTAATAAAATGAAAAATATATTTAGTTCCATAATCTGAACACAGACATGAAAGAAATATTTTCAAAAAACAGAATATTTAATTCTCCCACATTCATGGGCCTTTAATAAATAAAATTACTAATACTTATTTTAATTTAAATATTTGCTAGCTATACATTTGAATATACCAAATTTTACTCAAGAGTCCTTCTAAGGAAAGAACTGTTCTCTGAGAAATACATTCAGTTTCACTTTATTGAGAAAGTGAATGGGTAAGCAGCTTAAACTTTATATCTTAAATAGGATAATACACATGATCTGAGCAAAGATAAACAGAAAAAGACAAACAGAAATATAATCTTTTACTCCAACAATATAAAATGAAAAAGAGTAATAAAATTCTCGAAAAATAATCACCATGAGAATTTTAGCACAGGCTCCCTCAAAGCAGATTCAAAACTAAAGGAACACAATTAAATGTACCCCATAACCTTTACTTTCATGATAATATTACAGTTCTGACTTTCATTACATTTAAATGTCCTTTAAAAAAATGAAACAAAATGTACTACTGACCTTTTCAAAAGGTCAAGTAACAATAATTCACTATTTCATTAAAGCACTAGAAGGTATTATGTAGTAACTTTAACCTAACTTTATAGGCATCCCACACATAGGTGTAAGAACAATCTGGAATTCAGAATTTACATGAAAAATAGTAAAACTACTCTACTGATCTGTTATCTGAAAGGATAAAATTCCAAAGACCCTTATTTGCAAAATCCAGCCATTTTAAAAGGTCAAATGCTATGTTACATGCCATAATATTTTTGATTCAAGAAAATGTCCAAAATTAGCTTTTTTAATTAAAGCATATAAAAAATGTTAATTGCTCTTAAAAAGCAAGTCTTCCAGGTTGTAGGGAACAAAGTACTGACAATTGCCTAAATCAGACTCTCTCCATACATCCTCCCAAATAGATCAACATTTAAGAACATCTAAAACAGGAGGGGCTCAGTTGGTTAAGCATCCAACTCTTGGTTTGAGCTCAGGTCATTACCTCAGGGTCATGAGATCAAGCCCCACGTTGGGCTCCATGCTCAGCACAGAGTCTCCTTCAGATTCTCTCCTCTCCCTTTGCCCCTCCCCCTACTCTCTCTACAATAAGTCTTAAAAAAAACTAAAACCACAAAATACCCATGTCTCTGGCAAAATCAGAAAATAGAGAACACTATAAACTTCAAACAACCTGTAGGAAGAAAAACATAAACCACTTTCCAGTGGTTTTCACTCGGGGGCTCCCATATCAAGTCCTTTTAAGGAACTATGGGGTTCAGAAAAAACGTGCATGGAAGAGAGAAGAGGGGACTGAACTACGTGTTAAGATAATAAAGAGTCTGGTAGGTCAGAGCACTGACTACAGTGAGGGGGCTTAATATAAACACAAAGCTCAAGAAGCTCACCTTGGAAAAGAAATACACAAGTAGAAGCAGATAAAAAGGCAGGTAGAGACATCCTTTGGAAACTGGGTGTTAGGAAAAAGAGTGGGAAACTGAGGATCTCATATAACAAAATAAAACCACTCAACTCCTCCCTCAGCACTACTTAAAAAATTATCCATTAGATAAACTGCACTTTACTTCACCTACAGCATACAGAAGAAAGTATTCTTAAACTAGTAATTTTATAAACTACTGCCAATAACCAAATTCACAAAGATACTGTTTTCATCAATGCCAAGCTACTATGAGTCAAAATCAGAATAAAAGAAAACATTTCAAGTGATGATGATGCCCCATGCAAACAAACAAACAAAAAAAACCACAAGGCATAAACAAATTACAATACTGAATTATATTATTAGTAAGCATTTGTACCCAGACTCAGAAATTAAAAAAAACTATGAACAGAAATTATAAGGAAAAAAATTTAGTTCAGAAAAAAGGATATTAGAATAGAAGAATAAATAAGTGCTCAAGGAAGAACAGGGTAAAATAAAAATTTCTGATGAGGCAGTGTGCCTGGATAGCTCAGGTGGTAGAGCATGCACCTCTTGATCTCAGGGCTGTGAGTTCGAGCCCAAGTTGGGGGCAGACAATATTTAAAATAAAATGGTTAAAAGTGGCAAATGTCATGTGTACTTTACCCCAGTAAAAATTTTTAAGATTTATTTTAGAAAGAGAAAGGAGGGGCAGACGGAGAGAGAGAAAGTCCTAAGCAGATTCTGTGCTAAGTGCAGAACCCAATGCAGGGCTTGATCCCATGACCCTGAAATCATGACCTGAGCCAAAACCAAGAGTTGGACACTTAACAGATTGTGACCGCCAAATGCCACCCCCAATAAAAGATTTTTTTAAATTTCATAAGGGCAAAGAAAAAGCTAGAAAATTACAAAATGAGGGGGGAAAAAAAATCAGAGAAAAGCAGTTGAAGTAGAAACAGGTAAAGAAAATCCAATAAACAAAGAATTGGAGACCTTGAAATGGAAAACAAAAGAGAAGACTATTTGAAATTATAATCTAAGAATACTTTCTGGAAATTCACATAATGAAAAGAACTGAACACGTGAGAAATGAATCCTAATGATCCACTCTGAAATGTATCTTAATATGCAGACTTTAAACAAAAAGTCCATAGCTTATGAGACCAAATAATATACGGGAAATAGAATAAAAGTAGCATCACACTTCTCAAAGCAAGATTGTAAAAAAGCAACAATAGAACTTTTAAGAGGATTTCTGCTTCTAGCTCTGATGGAATAACAGTTGGCAGAATTTACCTCCCCACATTAACTGGACAAAATATATGAAACAATGATGTTCAGACATCAAAGAGGCAGCAAAAAACAGACTACCTGAAAGAAAGGAAACAAATGAGAAAATCTTTATAATTTTCCTGTCTTACTACCTGGAGAATTTTCAGGCTTCAGAGCAAGGATGGAGAACCAAATGGAGCCTGACAATTCTCCCTTATTTGAGAAAAGAGGGTAAGTTGGGGAGGCAAAGACATGTATAATTCACAATGTACAGTACCAAAAAGGGAAGACCATACATGAAGAAAAGACAACTATACAGAGAATAAACCTAGACAATATCAGTGTATTGCTGCCAAGAGTCATCAGCTAAGTATGACTGCTGCATGTACGTGAGAAAACCACCCAAAGCCGGGAATTATGAGAATGGAACATGCAAAACAATCTCAAAGCTCACACAAGGCTGGGAGTAGTCAAGTTTCCTCTCAGCAAGAGTAGAAAATCTTGTACTATAAAAGTTATCATTAAAGAGAATACTCAGAGCACCTAGGTGGCTCAGTTGGTTAAGCATCTGCCTTCAGCTAGGGTCATAATCCCAAGGTTCTGGAATTGAGCCCTGGATCTGGCTCCCTGCTCAGTGGGGAGCCTCCTTCTCTCTCTCCTTCTGCTGTTCCCCCTGCTTGTGCATTCACACTCTCTGTCAAATAAATGAATAAAATCTTTAAAAAAAAAAAAAATACTGACGAATACTGCCTAAGTGGTAGAGCTAAATTAACCTAGGCTAAAATCTGTTTTGATTCTGCCTAACAAAGCTTAGAAGCAAACTATGAAAAGCTTAAACTGTTTCCAAATAATTTAACTACAGCTTAGAATAAATCAAGAATATTTAAGAGAATAAAATTATCTAGCACATGATAGTTGGAATGCAGTGTCTGGCATCCAATCAAAATATGCCAGGCATGCAAAGAAACAGGAAAATAAGATTCATAATGAAGAGAGAAAAAAAAATCAAGAGGAATACAAAAATGGCAGATGATAGAACTAGTTAAAAAAATTTCAACAATGATAACTACATACGTTCAAGAAGGTAGAGAAAAGCATGAGTATGCTAAACAGAACAGGAAAGATAAAGACAGACCCAAATCAAAAAGATGAAAAATACGTCTGAGATGCTATAGAGTATTAACAGCAGATTAAGTCTTGCAAAAGAAGATATTAGGGTACCTGAAGGCACAGAACATTCAAAATAAAACAGAGAAAGACACTCAAACAATGAAAAAGAACAGAACCATTAGTGAATTATGGAACAATTTTAAAATGGCCTAATATACATGTATTTTGAGGCCCAACACAAAGGAAGGAGAAGGAACAAAAAAATTTTTGAAGAAATAATGGCTGAAGTTTTTCCCAAATTAAGTGAAAATATATACTCACAAATCCAAAATGCTCCATAAACCCTATGGAGGAAAATCATGAAGAAAATTACAGCAAGGTACATCATAATCTAATTGACAAAAACCAATGATAAAAAGAAGAATCTTAAAAGCTGTCAAAGAAAAACACAACACTTACAGAGGAACAAAAATAAACACTAGAGACTTTTCATAGGAAATAATGCAAGAGAATTGAGCAACATCTGTAAAGCACTAAAAGGAGGGAAAAAGCAATCTAGAGTTTTATACCTAGTAAAAGTATCTTTCAAAAGGCCAAATATGTCAGACATAAAACCACTGAAAAAATTTATCAGTACAAGACATGCACTACCAGAAATGTTAAAGGAATAACTTGAGGAAGAAAGTAAATGAAACAAAAGAGAAATGTGGCTATACAACAAAAAGTACCAGAAACAGTAAATATACAGGTAAATATGAAAGACCTTTTTTCTTATTTTCTAAAATGTCTTTAAAAGGTTAATTGTGCCCAAACTGGACAATCTGGATAAATACTCGATTACAACCCAAAGTATAAGATAAATATCTATGAGTCCTGATATAAATGACTGATTTAATAAATGAGGGAGTTAAGGAATAAACCTAACCAAAGAAGTGAAAGACCCATATTCTGAAAACTATGTAGTAATAAAAGAAATTGAAGATGAGACGAAAGAAAGAAAAGAAAAGAAAAGAAAAGAAAAGAAAAGGAAAGAAAGAAAGAAAGAAAGAAAGAAAGAAAGAAAGAAAGAAAGAAAGAAAGAAAGAAAGAAAGAAAGAAAGAAAGAAAGAAAGAAAGAAAGAAAGAAAGAAAGAAAGAAAGAAAGAAAGAAAGAAAGAAAGAAAGAAAGAAAGAAAGAAAGAAAGAAAGAAAGAAAGAAAGAAAGAGGAAGGAAGGAAGGAAGGAAGAAAAGACATTCCATCCTCAAGGACTGGAAAAACATATTGTTAAAATGTCTATATAAAGAATATGCAATGGGAAAAAAGACCGACTCTTCAACAAATGGTACTGGGAAAACTGGACAGCTACATTCAAAAAGAACAAAACTGGACCACTTTCATACACCATACACAAAAATAAACTCAAAATGGATTAAAGACCTAAATGTGAAATAAAACCATTAAAAAGAGAACACAGGCAGTAATTTCTCTGACATCACCCATAGCAACATTTTTCTAAATAGGTTTCCTGACTCAAGGGAAACAAAAGCAAAAACAAACTATTGGAACTACATCAAAATAAAGACTGTACACAGCTAAGGAAGCAATCAACAAAACTAAAAGGCAATCTACTAAATGGGAGAAGATAGTTATTTGCAAATGACATACCTAATAAAGGGTTCGTATCCAAAACATATAAAGAACTTATACAACTGAACACACACAAAAACCCCAAATAATCCAATTAAAAAATGGGCATAAGACATGAACAGACATTTCTCCAAGACATACAGATGGCTAAAACACATGAAAAGATAGATGCTCAACATCACTAATCATCAGGGAAATACAAACCAAAACTACAATGAGATTATCACTTCATACCTGTCAGAGTGGCTATAATCAACAACACAAGAAACGAGTTTTGGCGAGGATGTGGAGAAAAAGGAACACTCTTGCACTGCGGGTGGAAATGCAAACTGATACAACCCCATTCTGGAAGACACTATGGGGGTTCCTCAGAAAGTTAAAAATAGAACTACCCTATGATCCAGTAATCACACTAGGTATATACCTAAAAATTACAAAAAAACTAATTCAAAGAGATACATGCACCCCTATGTTTACTATAGCATTATTTACAACAGCCAAATTTCAGAAGCAGCCCGTGTCCACCGATGAATGGATAAAAAAGATGTGGTACATATATACAATGGAATATTACCCAGCCATAAAAAAGAAATGAAATCTTGGCATTTGCAGCAACCTGGTTGGAACCAGTGAGTACAATGCTAAGTGAGTTAAGTCAGTCAAGAAAGACAAATACCAATGATTTCACTTATATGTGTAATTTAAGAAATCAAAACAAATGAGCAAAGAAAAAAAATGGAGATGAACCAAGAAACAGACTCTTAACTACAGATAACAAAATGATGGTTACCAGAGGGGAAGTGGTGGGGGGAGGAGGGATGGGTGAAATAGGTGATAGGGATTAAAGAGTACACTTATCATGATGAGAACTGAGTAATGTATAGAATTGCTGAATCACTATATTGTACACCTGAAACTAATAAAATATTGTATATTATCCATATTGGAATTAAATTTAAAAACTTATATAAGGGAGTTATAAATTAACCTTCCTTACAGAAGAATTCCAGATAAATTAGATACTCTAAAAGAGGGGAAGCATAACCCCTCACTCCTTAAGTTGGAGCAACTCATAGAGATTTCCTTCCAAAGAGTAAGTATGGAAAGGGGAGAAAAGTTAACTCTGCAGTAGAGAAATCTGACAAATGCTACTTTAGCTAAGGTCAACATCAACAGTGGTAAATCATATTGATAGTTTGCTCCCTTTATATCATGTGATGAAATAATACTTAAAACTCTGTAATGTAGGGATAGAAAACCCAGAAATAAACCCACTCTAAAACTGTCCTTAAAAAATAAGTCTCTTAATAAAGGAAGATAATTGTTTAAAAGAAAATAAAAGTGTATTGGGAGGATAAATAGAAATAAAATATATGACAACAATAGCACAAAAGCCAGGGGATGGGAAATGGTACATTTTAAGATTCTTATACTATAAGTGGTATACTTGAACGTAGATTGTGGTAAATTAAAGTTGCATATTGTAAACCATAGAAAAAACACCAAAAGAGACAAAAATGATACAGCTGATAAACCAATATTGCATATAAAATATAACCCTACTCTTACTCATGTGGATCACAACAAGTTTAAGATATATGTTAAGAACCCTAAAGCAACTAATTAAGGGGGAAAATAGCTAATAAGCTGACAGAGGAGATAAAATGCAATTATACTACATAATGTATAATGAAAATGCAGAAAAATAGGAAAAAGATAAAAAAAGAAACAAATAGGACAAATAGAAAACAAGCAGCAAGATATTAGCTTTAAACCCAACAATATCAATCATCACATTAAATGTAAATGGTCTAAACACCTCCAAGAAAAAAGCAGTGATTGTTAGAACAGATAAAAAAGCAAGGTCCAGAAGAAATCCCCTTTAAATATAAAGACACAAATAGGTACAAAATAAAGAATGGAAAAATGATTAAGCCATGCCAACACTAAAAAAAAAAAAGCTAGAATCACTATACTAACATCAGAAAATAGAGATTCTAGGACAAAGATTACCAGAGATAAAAAGGGTCATTTCACAGTCATTTAAAAAGGGAAAAAAAAAAATCAGTTCAAGGGTGCTCAACAATCCTAAAAGTTTATGTACCTAATAAAAGAACTTCAAAATATATGAAGCAAAAACTGACAGAAATGAAAGTAGAAATTGAATAATTATAGTTGGAGATTTTCAATACCTCCTTTCACTAATAAAACAAGTAGAGAGAAAATCAGTGAGCATATAAAAAACTCAAATAGAGCCTTTTGGCTCCTTGAGCAGCGCCATGGCAGTTGGCAAGAACAAGCACCTTACAAAAGGCAGCAAAAAGGGAGCCAAGAAGAAAGTGGTTGATCCATTTTCTAAGAAAGATTGGTATGATGTGAAAGTACCAGCTATGTTCAATATAAGAAATATTGGAAGAACATTAATCACAAGAACTCAAGGAACCAAAATCACATCTGATGGTCTCAAGGGTCGTGTTTTGAAGTGAGCCTTGCTGATCTGCAGAATGACGAAGCTGTGTTTAGAAAATTCAAGCTAATTACTGAGGATGTTCAGGGCAAAAACTGCCTAATTTCCATGGCATGGATCTTACCGGTGACAAAATGTGCTCCATGGTAAAAAAATGGCAGACCATGATTGAATCTCATGTTGATGTCAAGACTACCAATGGTTATTGGCTTCGTCTATTTTGTGTTGGTTTTACTAAAAAACGCAATAATCAGATTCAGAAGACTTCTTATGCTCAGCACCAACAGGTCTGTCAAATTTGGAAAAAGATGATGGAAATCATGACCCGAGAGGTGCAAACAAATGACTTGAAAGAAGTGGTCAATAAATTGATTCCAGACAGCAACGGAAAAGATACAGAAAAGGCTTGTCAGTCTATTTATCCACTCCATGATGTTTTGTTAGAAAAGTAAAAATGCTGGAAAAGCCCAAGTTTGAATTGGGAAAGCTCATGGAGCTTCATGGTGAAGGTAGTATTTCTGGAAAAGCTACTGGGGATGAGACTGGTGCTAAAGTTGAACGAGCTGATGGATATGAACCACCAGTCCAAGAATGTGTTTAAAAGTCAGACATTTAATGGTGACAAATAAAAAATCATATCTGTGATGTTTAAAAAAAAAAAAAACTCAAATAGCATTATGAACCAATCTGACCTGACATTATATAACAATCACCCAACAGCAGCAGAATGCACATTTTTTTCAAACACAGACGTAACATTGACCAAGAGAGGCCCTATTCTATGCCATAAAATAAGTCCCAATATATTTAAAAGAATTTAAATCAAACAAATTATGTTATAACCAATATGAAACTAAATTATAAATCAGTATCAAAAAGATATCCAGAAAATCCTAAAATATTTAGAAAGATATATTGTTGTTCTAAATAACCCATGGGTCAAAGAAATTAACAAGTATTTTGAACTGAAAAAAAAAAATGAAAATATAACATACCAAAATATGTGATACAGCCAAAGTACTGTCCGAAGAAAAATTTACAGCACTAAACATCTATATTATAAAACAAGTTCTCATTATCAATGAGCTAACCTTCCACCTGAAGAAACTAGGAAACTTAAGATCAGAAAACAAAGAAATACATACACACACACACAGCAAAGAAAGACACAGAAAAATAAGAAAAATCAATAAAATCCAAAGTAGGTTCTCTAAAGAGATCAATAAACTGTATAAGCCTCTATCCAGTTGCAACAGGAAAAAGACACAAAATACCATCAGGAATGGGGACAAGAGGTATCTATAAAATACGTCCATAATGTCTTTGATATTTCTACCTTTAAGAGTTGGTGCCTCATTTTTCTCCTTCTGAATATGGACTAGATTTGAGGCTTGCTATAAAAAGCAGAATAAAGCAGAAGTAAATACGTGTAACTTCAGAGACTAGTACCTTTTCTCCAAAGCTACTGTGCAGCTTTATCTCTGTTGTGTCACTCAGGGGAAGCTAGGTGCCATGTTGTGAGGACCCTATGGAGGTCTATGTAGTAAGGAACTGAGGCCTCCAAGTCAAGAGAAGTAGAAAACAGAGGGCTCCAGCCAACAGCCATGTGAATGAGCTATCCTGGAAGCAACTCCTTCTGCTCTAGTCAAGCCTTTAGAGAACTGACATACAGGCTAACATCTTCATTACAAGATCATGAGAAACACTGATCCAGAACCATCCACCTAAGTAGTTTTCAAACTCCTGATCCATAGCAAAGGTGAGATAATAAATGTTTGTTGTTCTAAGCCACGAAGATTTGGAATAGTAGTTATGCAACAAAAGATAACTAATATAGGGAACATCATTACAGATCCTAAATACATTCATTAAAAGGATAAGGGAATATTATGAAGTAACATTTAAGCCAATAAATTCAAAAATCTAGATGAACAAATTCCTTGAAGGAAACAAACTGCCAAGCTCACTCAAAAGAAAAGGAATTGAGAAACCAAACTGAGAAAATATCTTCTTTAAATCACAGGGATCATTCTCTCTCTCTCTCTCTCACTGACACACACACACAAAGAATCAATAATTTTCACAGACTATAATTTTTAGAAACAGTATTATCTAATCACAAAACTAGAAATAACAAAATTAATAACCAAAAAAATACTTTCATGGGGTGCCTGGGTGGCTCAGATGGTTAAGCGTCTGCCTTCCACTCAGGTCATGAACTCCAGGTTCTGGGATTGAGCCCTATGTCAGGCTCCCAGCTCAGCGGGGAGTCTGCTTCTCCTTCTCCCTCTCCCTCCCCCTCCCTCTGCCTCTCCCCCTGCTTGTGCTCTCTCTCTCTAATGAATAAATAAAATCTTAAAAAAAAAAAAAAACTTTCATGAGAAAAATTTTTAAATCTTCTATTAAGTTAACTCCTGGGTGCAAGGGATCTATGAAGTAAAATTATGTAAGTACTAAAAAATGATTGATAGAACACTACATGTCAGCATATACAGCGTACTTTAAAAAAAGTGGTAAGGGGAAAATGCAGAGCCTTAAAAAACTTGTATCAATAAAAATGTGTTCTCACAACCAAATCTGGGACAATTTAAGCGTCAAAATAAATAAATAATGATTACAATCCATTAAATTATTTTTAAAACCTATGATTCCCTTCTGATACAAGTAAGTGGGGAAAAAGAGAAGGTTACTCCTTATAATAAAATGACAATAAATAAAGAATAATGGAGTTAGAAAAATCATCATTTGGCAACACCACAGTATTAACTAGCTCAATCAAGATGCTAAAACTGGTGTATGTACCTGAAAGTTTGATGCCTCAGAGTAGCTCTCTCAAAGTGCTTATGAATTACAAAAGGAAAATCTGGCACATGCCATCTTAAAGAGGTGATGAGAGGTAACCTCATCAATGCAAACCACTGACTTCATGTGCCCTATAAAGGGCACAACATTCTTTCTGTGTCAACTCTGCCGAAATTACATAACCTGAATTTAATGATGAGGAAGTATCAAACCCAAACTGAAGGACATTCTTAACATCCAAACCATATTCTTAAAAAATGTCAAGTTCAAAAAAAGCAAAGAGCCTAAGGAACTACTCCACATTAAAGAGCTAGGACAACTAAATGCAATGTGATACCTTACAACTAAATACAATGTGGTATCTTATCTTACATCAGATGACAGGAGCCTGGAAAGGGGTACAACTGTTAACTGCAACATTAACAAAATTTGGGAAATTGGCCTCCAGATAATGGCATTATACCATGATTAAATTTCCTGATTTAGATAACTGTACTGCGGATATAAAGGAGTGTGTCCTTGTTCTCATGACATATATGCTGAAGTATTTAAGAAGAGGCACTATGCCTGCAACCTAATCTCAAAACTGTTCAGAAAAATAATGTATATATACCCACCTACATATATACACACAGAATAAAATCAAATGGGGCAAATGTAAAATGGTGAATCTGGGTAATCTTCATACATATTTGCTATTTTCTGTAAGTCTGAAATTATATACAAGACAAACATTTTTAAAGAAAATCAGTTCCATCAAACAAAACAATGTTAAATAATGTGTTTAGGTTAAGAAATCAGAATTGTAGCTACAGCAAGAGTCACAAGAACATTTCATCTAATCTCAATTCTGACGTTTACAGGTTTTCTAAGAGGCTTTAGCAGATAGACACATATAAGACAAAGTACTTTACTTAAAATGCCTAAAATTAGGTATAACATGGCTCCTGATAAAAACGTAACTTAATAGCTCTTTAATTTTTCTAAATGCTATCTGAAAATGAATCATGTTTTCAACTAGATAATTCAAGACTGATACTTCCAATTCAGGAAATAAAGTGGATTACCTTTACTCCAGAAATAATAATGAGATTTAGCCTCCACTTTCTGTAATGGTCACAATGAATTTAAAGAAAAATGAATAAATCCATATGCACCCTCTATAACCTTTCCTTATTCACAGTGCATTCTGATTAGTTCTACACTTAATATTCTGAGGGATGCGTAAAAGTTTCATTTAGCAAGTAAATTTGATAATTCACTCAGTATTTTTTTTTTAAAGATTTTATTTATTTGACAGAGAGAGAGCGAGAGAGGGAACACAAGCAGGGGGAGTGGGAGAGGGGGAAATGCTTTCCGCCCAGCAGGGACCCTGATGCGGGGCTCAATCCCAGGACGCGAGGATCATAACATGGGACGAAGGCAGACGTTTAACGACTGAGCCACCCAGGTGCCCCTTCACTCAGTATTTTTGAGAGATTACTATAGATTTTGAGTAAACTTCAAAACATATGGTAATTCCTAGGATATGGCCCCTATCCTCAAAAAGTAGTGTGCTGGTGGAGTAGAGGGTGAAAGAGGTAAAGTTTGTGCTATTGTAGGCACAAACTCCCAGTCATAAAATAAATTATAGGGATGTAAAGTAGCACATGGCAACTATAGTTAATACCATATTGTATATCTGAAAGCTGCTAAGAGACTTATCTTAAAAACTGTCATCCTAAGAAGGGTGCCTGGGTGGCTCAGTCAGTTAGGTGGCGTACCCTAGATTTTGGCTCAGGTCAGGATCTCAGGGCCCTGGGATCAGGCTCTAGTCCCGCTTGGCACTCAGCAGGGAGTCCGCTTGAGGATTCATTCTCTCCTCTCCACTCCTCCCTGCACTTCCGCACACGCACCCACATGCTCTCTCTCAAATAATCTTAAAAAAGTTCTCATCATAAGAAAAATTCTATAACTACATATGGTGAATTCAATGAACAACTAGACTTACTGTGATCCTTTCACGATATATACATACATCAAATCATGTTGTACACCCGAAACTAATGTTGCATGTCAGTTATACTTTAAAAAAAAAAAAAGGGCATGAAACAGGCTTCTCTTTAAAGTTAAATTAAGTATCAAGTTTTCAAATATCCAATACTCAAACACTTAAATATTTCTGAAAGTTGAAACCATTCTCTTAATCACTATAATTAAGAGTTAAATTTTACCTCCATCCCACTCTTTTAATGCTGACAATGTTTTGATGAGGATTGCTGAATGGAGTGAGTGTTAATCAAGGTAAGGTGGAGCAATGCAATTATTCATTTTCCTTTTAGAAAATAAAAATAATTCTGGGAATAGAAATTTTTACTCATCACCATATTTTTTTCAAAGTATCTGGTTAATTACTAAATTTTATATTTATTATGACAAAATTACATTTGTTTCTATATAACTGAGTTCAAATAATTGAAAATGTGCATATCTATTAAAGATTCATACATATATTTCCAGAAAATACAGTTCTGTTTCAATGTTAAGTTGTATAAAAATGACCACTTTGTTTCTTTCCTCTTCTGAAATTTCTCCGTACTTCACCCAGCAAATCAAATCCCCAGGTTAGTCAGCCACGTGTTACATTTTATAGCTAAAAGGTACTGCTGGTAATCTAACCTATTCATGACCCCTATCACAAGTTGCAAGTGGTTAATTTGTGTGTAGTTTCACTAGCTTTTCCTCAAGCAGAATCTGTTCATTTTAAAAGACCAAAAAAAAAAAAAAAGAAAGAAAGAAAGTATTGTGCTGGTGAGGGAGGTGGCACGATGTTGAGTATAAAGGTCTGGGAGCAAAAATCTATACTCAAAATTCTAACCTAAGGTATCTTGGTGCAATGTAGACAGAGAAGCAAAATGCAGGAGTGAAATCTGATAGCCTCGCTTTCAGGGACTCTGGCGATCAGGGACGAGTAACTCAACCTGTCCACTTTCCCACGCCCTGATTTACTTAACTATGAAGACTGAGAATGATTTCTTTTAATTCTGCCTCAAAGGGCGGAGGATTAGTGAGAGAACGTGCTTGGAAAGAGCTTTGTAAACTTAAACCGGTACACGTGTGTTACTATGTGTAATAAACTCCACCAGGGAAGCCTCCTGGACTCAGGAAAGGTAATTAATTCTGCTGTCAAGATTCCGTACAAAATACCGCTACTGGATGTGCTCAGGTACACACGACTTAATTGAGAGCCAAAAGGAGGTTTTCCTCCAAAATATATTTTTACAGGAAAAACGAATATAATTTGCACGGATTCCTTGGTGAACGGCCGGCCACCAACCTTCGTAGGGCTTTGGGGAGGGAGGATGTTACAAACAAGGTAAAAATTTGCAAAACAAACAAAAAAAAACAGTTAAAGGTGGGGCAGACGCTGAATCAAAAGGGAAGTCAAACTAGGAAGCGGGTGCGAGGGGGGCGTGGCCCTCCGCCCTGCCCCCAGCTCCCGTCCCGCGCTGGGCTCCTCTCGCTGAGTCCCTGGCCGCGACCCTGCCCCAGGCTCGCGCGTGGTAGCGAGTGACGGCTTGCGAACAACCGCAACCGTCTAAGTCCTCAAACCTCTAGTCTCCGAGAAGCCGTTACGCGCCTCCCCTCTCAATTCCCACACGGTTAAGGGCCCCTAACCGCTCCCGTAACTGACTTCCAGGGGCGGAGCTGCGCCACGAGAGGGAGGCCCTCCTAGCAATCGAGCAACAAGCGGGCGGGTACCTGAGCCGAAATGAATCCTTCGTACACTGTTTTCGCTCGGTTCTGAGGCAGAAGCAGCGGGCACTGGCGCAACAGGCTCGCTTCCATCTCCGCCATGGTTCGTCGTCTGTGGAGCCGCAGGGGGTTTATCCGCTGGCCGGGCCCCGCACATGCGCAGTCCCGCCTGCGCCCGGGCCTCCGAGGGGCGGAAACCTGGCCTTTGGCGGGAAAAAGCCTCGAAGACGCCGGGGAGTGAAATTAAGGTCTGGTGCTAGTCCCGCGCCTGGACTCAGGCCCAGCCAGAGTAGATGTGGCTCGGCAGGAGGCAGCATTGGAGAGAAGATTGTTCTCAGGTTCATAGATCTACCTGAACAAGATCATTCCAGCCTTGATTGTCCCAAGAACCCTTTTGGTAATTTTGTTCGATTTTACTAAAAGGCTGCTACAATTTTTGTGCAGTTGCATTTCTTCCCGCATAAAATGGGACTGCTGCAAGTTTGAGATTGCATTTCTTCCAGCATAAAATGGTTTGTAGAGTCTGGGTGTTGTAGTATCTCTTTTACCCTGACCCTGCCTCAACTCCCCTTCTTCACTGTAATCAGTCTGTCTCCTCCTATTGGCCTATTCTACAGAATCTCCTGTATGCCCTGAGCATACAGAATAATGTATTATTCTGTATATATTATTATATAATATACTGTAATCTATTCAATATATGCAACATAATCCTATGGTTTACCAAGTTTAGCCAGATACTATTGTATATGAGAGATGCACAAATGTGTGTGTGTGTATACATATATACACACACATATATCTTCAGACTCAAGTCAACACTATACTCAGTTTTGGTGCACTGCACTCACAAATATCTAAAGGCAAAACATGAGGGAAGATTGCCGATTAACTTGATGAGCCAAAGTTAATTTTTCTTTGACAACCCTTTCTATACATTTTTTTTAACTCAGGAATGGTAATTATCCATTTCCTTTTACTAAGGGTTGATTAAGTAACATTACTATTTGCCACAAAATCATTTGATATCCCAATCACTATTCAAATGCATTACAATTTTGAGCCCTAGTATTTGCAGAACACCATTGTAATATGCCAAGACTATGTAAAGATAATAAGATGTACTCCCAGGGCGCCTGGGTGGCTCAGATGGTTAAGCGTCTGCCTTCGGCTCAGGTCATGATCCCAGGGTCCTGGGATCAAGTCCCGCATCGGGCTCCCTGCTCCTTGGGAGCCTGCTTCTCCCTCTGCCTCTTTCTCTCTCTCTCTGTCTCTCATGAATAAATAAATAAAATCTTTAAAAAAAAAAAAAAAAGATGTACTCCCATCTTTATTGCACTCAAAATGGAATTTGACTTCTTGAAGATTAAAGTTGCACAACAATTGCTACAGTATTCTGGATACTTAGGGGAAAGCATGGATACTACAGCAGTGGTTAGATAAAAATTACACTAAAGCAGTGGTTCTTAAAATATGATCCTAGAACCAGTGGCATCAGTAACACCTGGAAACTTTGTAGAAATGCAAATTTTCACTCTTCTATCTCAGATCTAGGGAATCCCAAACCCTGGGAGTGAGGCCTAACCATCCGTGTTTTAACAAGCCCTCCAGGTGATGGTGATGCACACTGAAGTTTGAGAATCTCCTCAGGGATATGACCTACACACACTCAATTATGCAACTCATTCCTTAAGGGTGATACTGTGTTCAACCATCACACTCATGTTAAACTATTTACATAGATGCCCAGGCTAGATCCCTGACTAGTGGTTCTCAAAGTGTGGTCCTTGGACCAACATCATCAGTATCACCTGAAACCATGTCATTCCAGACCAGCTGAATCTCTTAGTTCTAGGAGACAAGCTCAGCAATCTATGTTTTAACAAGCATATGTTTAACACCTCTGTGTTTTAACCAGGGATTCTGATGTAAACTTTGAAAACCATTACCCTAAACTTAGTGAAGTTTTGTTTTCACACCTAATTCTGTTGTGCAGCTAGTTGAAAGTCATTGTGCTTGTCAAGTGAATAACTGTCAAAGGTTTTACAGTTCCGAGCTAAGAGTTACCTAGCCACATTGTAAAAGTTTAGAAGATATTAGTACATGAATAAACAGAGTTTATTAGCATCAGATCATTATTTAAGAGACCTTCTTAATATAGAGATCATTTTAATTATAACAAGAGAAACTTAAAAAAAAAGCTGAAAGATTAGTCCCAATTTGGGTCTGATATCAGAGAGCTGAAATTCTCTTGGCTGTTCCATGATGGTCTCATGACCACTACTGGAGTCCTAACCATTTGAATAGATGGAAGAGCAATGATAGCTTTCCCAGAGGTCCTTTTGAGCAAGTCTTATGTCACATTCGCCATCCCATATACAAAGGGCCTAGGAAACACAGTTTTACAGCTAAATATATTGCTTAGAATTCCGTTAGTAAGAATTCCGTTAGTAAGAATAAAGGAGAGAATGGTTGAGATGGGCTGCTTCCACTTCTACAACACTGCAAACTCCACCTGCCCCCCCAAGAAAAAAAAGATTTTAAGTTTATTGGTATTGCATTATTAATGAAATGCATACTTTATATGACAAATTTTCGTGTATGTGTACTTCTAAAGGTATGGTAGTGTATTTTCCTTTTTTCAAGATGATTTTTCCTTCGAAGAATACTAAAATTAATTTCTATTTTGTTGACTAACTGAAGTGAACATCATCTAAAAAAGTATTAAGGATTAGAAATCAGATGAATAAGTAATATTATAAAAAGCAATGAAGAACCAATTTTACATTTTGGAAACTTAGTGTAATCTTGTAAAAATTACAAGTATATTTTCATCTGAAAATGTCCTTCAACTATGAAAGATAAATAAGATATGGTTGTAGTTTGTGACATTCCTTTGAAGAATCCTTTGTTGATGGGGATAGGATTTGCTAAAATAGCAATCTTGTTTCTATTTAGTAAAAGAGAGCAAGTAAAGTAACAATGAATTATCCATGAAGTAGAAGTAGCTGATTTTATAAAATTTTGAGAAATAACTAAATTAACAAAAATAAATTAAAATTTACTTTAGGGTCGACTGGGTGGCTCTTGATTTCAGCTTGGGTCATGATCTCAGTGTCCTGGGATGGAGCCCTCTGTGGGGCTCCGCACTCATTGGGGAGTCTGCTTAAGGATTCTCTCCCTTCCCTTCTGCACCTTCTCCCACTCCCTCTCTTTCTCTCTCAAATAAATAAATCTTTAAAAAATAAAATAAAATGAAATTCACTCTAAAATTCAGAAGTTTAGAAGTAATTTTATACATATATAATCATTTCAAAATAACAAAAACATTTTAAGTAGTACCCTTCTTATTCTTTAATATCTTACCTATTTAAAGTTAATATTAGCAGGTCTACGGGGAAACAGATATAACCATACATTGCCGATTATTATGCATAATTCACAAAATGTTCCTAAAAAGCAATCTATTTATGTAAAACAGAAAACATAAAAATTATTTTCTTTTGAACAAATACCACTTACGAGAGTATATCCCAAGAAGATAATCCAAAAATGTTTAGATAGGAGACAACTTAATGTTCAATAAGTTAGAAATGGTCAAGTTATATAACAGGATAGAATGTCTAAAAGCCATTAAAATGACATATGTGAACATGCAATATTGGTACATAAAAAGTGTATATGAAATCTCAGTATGTGAAAAGAGCAAAACAATGTCAAGAGAAAGAGAAGGAAATTACATACTTTGCTGATATTTTAAAGATAAAAGATCTTTCATTTTTCCATGTAAAGCAAATTACTTAACAGTACGATGAATTTTTAAAAGAAGGCATTAGCAAAGATTTTTATAAATGTAAATGCTGTCCAACTTAAAATCATCTGTTGAGTTAGAGGAGGCACAGTATAATGAAAAGAGAGTCAAGAAATTTCAAATGCTTGACTTGGTATAAATCACGTTATGATCTATAGGGTCCTTTTCAATTCTAAAAATGTATTTGTAAGAAAATCAAAAACAATAATTATGGTTAAATACGAATTATCTGAATAACAAATCTGAAAAAAAAAATTAACTTTGAAAATTTCATTCACATTGTCATTCCACTTAATGAGAATGTGTTTGTGAAATCTAAGGTGGAATATTGACATTGGATACTTTTACAATTTTGTCAACAATTGTAACAAGAAGATAATTTAGTCTTATTCACTTTTGGTTGGACAATAAATGCTTTCAGGAAATGATGGAAGAAAGTTACAGAACCAATTATTGCAGCAGGAGATGAAGTTCATGTTCAGTACAGAATGAAGAGCAATAAAGAATTGAAGGAAACATCTTTACATAAGGTTTTATTATTTTGTTAGATGAATCAAAAGGATTCATCCTTTGGATGTTCATGTTCAAATTATGAACTAAACACCTTACAAATTCACATGTACATAATCTCCCTTCTGTAGGTACTTATCATTCAGAAATTATTACGTATCATCAGTTCAAAATTCAAAGCAATTTCATATACACCTATAGTCATTTCAAAATGACAAAAACATTTTAAGTTCATAAAAAATTAGCAGGACTTTTAAAATATCCTTCAAAATCTTAAGTATATAAAATTGCTTTTTATAAAATAGTTACATTCTTCAAATAGTCCGTCTGAGGAGGATTCATTTTAATCTCATTTTCCTTTATAGCCTAAAATAAGTACAAAGGAAAAGATGTTGTAAAAGGAAAAAGGCACAAAGGAACAGAAAGTCACATGTCAAAATTGGCTGGTCCAAGTTCTATAGCTGGAACTCCATATAAAAACCTGACCAACAAAGATAAAAGATGAAATCACACAAATTTTTAGGACTCTTCAGAGCAGCAGTATTTATCCACAAGACTCTCATATATTAATATAAATATAACATTGATAGTTTTGTACTATCATGTTTCATATAAATTATAATAGTATAAAAGTTATTTTCTATATTTAAAATTTATCCAACTTTCTGAAAAAGAGTATCTTACCTAACTTGAGTGCACGGTTTGGTAGAAGTCACAACCTAAATTATGTCCTCTTCCTCAATTGTCCAGAGACTCTAAAAGACAAATGTAAATTCAGAAGAAAATTGAATAGACTTGTTGGATAAACACTTTCATTCAACAAAGGTAAAGCCTCAGAGGAAATCTGTTCCCAGGAATAGTCTTGGCCTATGCTTTATTTAGTTGATTTTCAACAAACCTAATTTGACTCAAATGCAACTTTATGTACTGTAAAGGACTTCCCAATGAGCAGAATGAAAACTGAATCAAGAAATATTTTCTGCTGCTAGGGCAAAGGGGCTCCTTATAGTCCCTAGCCTGCAGAATTTCCTAACCTCTACTGACAAGTAACTGCTTTGTATCTTCTACTATTCTTTCCAAATGGGTAAGGTCATTGTATTTATCCAGTCCCTGGTCCACCACTGTATTTTGCACCTGTATGTTTGTGTATGGTGGGGAGGTGGTGGCAGTGACCAGAAGATACAAAATCCAGATTCTAACAGTGACAGATGAAATGTTGGGCTGTCTAATTTGGGAATGGGATGGGGGAGTATGTTTTATGTGTGAGAAGAGGAAGGGTATTTGGTAATCAGAAGACTAAACTATAGTGGAAACAGTTATGTGCTCATCTAACCCATTTCCTCTGTCTCCTGGGCCTAAAACTAAATTACATTTCTATCCTCTCTTGCAAGTTGATGCGACCAGGTGACTGAATTGTAGCCAATGGAAAGTGGATGGCTCATAAAACTTTTCTATGCCTGATTCAACATTCTCTTTCCTTGTTCACTGGCTTGAATCAAAGTATTCTAAAGCCCTTAGGAATGGTAGAGGCATGAGGCGGAAAGAAGCTGTGTCTGAAATGTCTTCCAATTGACATGTGTGAGGGAAAAATAAACTTTATTATAATAAGGCACTGAAATTGGGGGTTTCATTTGTTATACTAGCATATAGCATGCATGACTCTAATATGGTGGGTATCAAGTTGCTTTGGTATTTAGATTCCGTTTGAACATTTAAAAGAGTGAAATAACAGCTTTATTATAAAAAATCAAATATTTACAATATGCCAAAATTAAATCCTTTGGGTCTATTTAAACTCATAATAAACAATTTTAGATGTCAACAGAAATATATGTAATTAGAAATTTAATCTGGGGGATATGTGAGTGAAAATGTGTAAAGACCACTGCTGTGAGGTTTCACTATTACTGTACTTATTATTATTCCACTATAATTTTTCCATTAATTTATATGATAAAGCCCAGGTGATATTATGCAGAGTAAGAATCCACATTTAAACACATTCAACAAATCTGAAACAACAACCATGGGATAAACATTTTATCTATTTATCAGAGTTTTTTGTTTTGTTTTTGTTTGGTTTTTTTGTTTTTTGTTTTTTTGCTGAACTTCTGTTTGAAACCCTTTATTAGCCTCCTTTCACTTAGGAGTATAATAAAACTGAATACCTTTAAGAATATCTGGCACTATAGACTAATAACAAATTCATACTGAATTTCAGTAACATTTGATTGTATGTTAATTTGCTCTTACCTTTTCTTATCTCATCAGCTTAACTGAGCCTTTTGGTTTGGTACATCTATTGTCCTGGAAAGGGTATATGTAAATTAGATATTTTTTCAGGGTCACAAAGTGATAACTACTCCATTTTTGATGGTATTGATGTCCAAGGATAGTAGATCTAGGATCACAAGAAGCAGACTCTGAACCAACTGTGCTTCTGGAATTGCCACAGGGAGGTGTTTCGAGCCCCGTGGCCTTGGAAGAGCCAAGACATAAAAACTGTGACTCTGGGAACCCATCAAAGACACACCAGCAGAACTAAGTTCTGACAGAGTAACATTTCTCTCTCAAAGATCTATAGCAGCTTGAGTAGAGGGGAACATCAAAAGCAGAGGTGTATTGCCTAAAGCAGTGGTTTTCCATTATGGTCAATGTTGACCCCCAGTGGGTATTTGGCAATATTTGGAGACATTTTAGTTGTCACAACTTGGGTGGGGGGTACTACTGGCATTTAGTAGTTAGAAGTCGGGACTGTTGCTAAACATCCTACAATACATAGGACGGCCTCCTCCAACAAAGATTTTTCCAGACCAAAATGTCAAACATGCCAAGGTTGAGAATCTCTCCTTCATAGAGATATGCAGCAAGACTTCAGCAGCCAGGCTTGGTTACCAGCTTTGCTTACTAGAATCGTCAGACTTTATATTCTTCCTGCTTAGTGTATATATCAGCCTACACTGGCTACATTGTTCGATGCTAACAATTCCAAAATCTCAGGGGCTGAATACACAAAAAAGCTTATTTCTTGTTCATGCTACATTCTAACACAGATTGAAATGCTTATCACACAGGGACCCAGACTGATAAAGCTGATAAAGACTCCATTTCAACATATGCTTCCCCAACCACTACAACAGAGGGAAGGAAAGAACAAATCAAATACTGGGCCTTTAAGTCTTCTGCAAGGAGGGGAAACGTGTCATTTCTACTTACATTTCATTGTCCAAGCAAAAAACATGGCTACTTCTTTCTTCAAGGGAGCAGAAAAGTATGCATTCACTATATGTTTAGAAGGAGAACCAGGATATTTTTTTAACAGCTCTAATGACTATCACAGCATATCTTCCTGATTACCCTTTTTTAGACTGTGTAAGCCTCTAGAACTGGAAAAACTGAGGGAGGGAACAAAGAGGGAAGTGCTTTTTTTTCCTAGTGTGGCATTTCAGGTATACTCTAGGTAATCCACTGGAAAGAAAATAAATGATCATATTTGTACTCAGTTTGTAGAGCAGTGCATTAAGGTCACAATTGAGGCACACACACACACACACACACACACACACACACACACACACACACCACAAAATAATGGTGGTCAATTCCACCTTGCTGAGGTCAGGAAAGGTTTCATAGTTGCCTTTAGCTTAGTTCTAAAACGTGAATTAGGTGAAACAACTGAAACAAATTCTCCCACAAAGAAGTCAAATAAAAGTTACAGAAACATTAACAGTTTACAATGTTTCAAGAAACTGCCTAGCAGTGCTTACAGGTAAAGGATGGGGAATGGCAAGAGGTGATCTAAGCAAGCAGGAAAGATACACGTCAGGAGTCTCATGTGGTGAAAGTAGCCATTTGGGCTTTATCCTAAAGGCAATAGAGAACTTTTAGAGGGTTTTATCTGGAAACTAATAAAGCTGATAGATTTGACTTTTAGAATAATTTCTCTGAAAGCCCTGTGGAGCATGAATTAGAAAAGGCAAAACTAGAGGCAGTAAGATCAAGTAGATGACATAGTCCATAGTCCACAGCAGATACCGAGGAAAAAGCCATGAGAAATTATATAAATGCCGTAGATCCTGCCTCTCAGCCCTCTCTTGGTTCCTCCTCTTCATCCAGTTATAACAGTTGGGGTGCCTGATTGCTCACTACTGGACCCTCTTCTCCATCTACTCTCTCCCTTTAAAGATCTCAACCAGCCTATGAATAGTAAATGTCAGCCATATACTGATGACTTCTAAATTTATCTTTCTCACACCAACCTTCAGACTAGGTATACTTAACTGCTGCAAGACATACCCACTTTAGGTATGTAATTGCCATCTCAAATTGTATCAAAAATGGACCTCCAGAAAATGACCATTTATAACTCCTAAATAAATAGTTGACTTAGGCAATAAGCATCAATAGGTGCTTAAACCATTATGTGAAAAGTTATGGTGAAATGGATAATCACATGAGGCAAAATTATCAACTTTGTAATGGCGGAGTTGCGAGGTTACAAAGATAGCCCTTCATAAAGGGCTATCACCACCTGATAACTCTTTAACCAGAAGCTGGACAGCCTTAATTTTGTGCCAACTGATAAATTACGATATGAATTACAGCACCAAAAATGTTTGATATGAATCTAATCAAGCTTTAGGATGTAACTTCTAGTTTACTGGTAAAACAGGGATGGACAAACAAGCTAAATGAGGTCAAGCTAGAACAATCAGGCAAATTCAGAATGTCAAGTATACCATAGAACAACTGAATCAGTTTCCTTAGCCAGTAGCATGGGAAAAAAAGGGGGGGATGGGCTTGTCAGGAGGGGAAAGAACTGTTCAAGGGAAAAAGAGACTTAGGAATCATAACATTTAAGAGCAATATGAAACTTTGAATTTTGAATACTAGGTCTCTGGATTAATGAGGTCTTCATAATGGTACAAACATCCAAGACTAGGAGCAATGAAGAGAAAATTATTACTCAGTATATAAAATGTTAAAATGCAAGTTCTTGTGAAACCTTTAATGTGAAGATGACCATAGGCCAGTCAGTGGTTCTCGACTAAGGGCAATTTTGACCCCCAGGTGACATCTGGCAATATCCAGAGGGGAAGGAGTGGGATGCTTCTGGAATCTGGTATGCAGAGGCTAAGAATTCTCCTCAACCCCCTACAAAGCACCAGACAGCCATCCTCAACAAGGAATGATCCATCCCAAAATGTTAGTGCCGAGGTTAAGAACCCTGGGGCTCCTGGGTGGCTCAGTTGGTAAAGCATCTGCCTTCAGCTCAGGTCATGATCCCAGGGTCCCGGGATGGAGCCTCCTTGCTCAGCGGGGAGCCTGCTTCTCCCTCTGCCTTGACACTCACTCTCTCTCTCTCTCCCTCAAATAAATAAAACCTTAAAAAAAAAAAGAAGACAAAGAAACCCCACATAGGCAATCAAATGTCTACACAAAGAAAGCAGAGCCCAGGGTTAATATGTTTACTTTGATCTTTGCACAGTTGCTGGCACATAGTAAACAAAAATATTTGATAATCTCCTTTACATTGAATAAGCCTTCAGATTCTTAGGAAACTGGTGGGGAGAGGCAAAGAGAGAAATATAGTTTGGGGGGCTGAAGCTTAGAAGACAGATCTTAGAAGAATTTATAAATGTACCTCATTAGCATAAACGTGGTGATAGAAACCTTGGGAGTGAATGAGAACTTCTGCAGCAGTGGTCCTCAAACCTCACCATGGATGGCAGTCACTTGGGCAGTTTTGAGAAAATGCAGATGCTTGGTCTAAGCCCAGAGTTTCTGCTTTAAATGTCTGGCAGTGGAGGGTATAATAACCATCATATTTTTTTAAAGACTCCTCATTGTTTTAATGTGTAGCCAGTATTGGAAAGCTAAGATTTTTTTTTTTCTGAACACAAATGAACTGTATTCATTATGATGGGTTTATACATAAAACATACTGCGTTCAGTGTGGTAGCTCAAAAAGTTTTAGCAGTTTTTGTGGGTTTGGCACAGCAAACAGGAACTCACTGTTGGTTGCTTTTGGTAAAAGAAAGGCTAGAAAGTCCTTGGCACAACATAGAGGAAAGAATTTGAAGATTTTGTGAGGTAAGAAAGTAGATTAAATGGATCATGTGTCTTATTCCTATATTCTGCCAGGGCCATGAAGATTCCTTTCCCCTGCCAATAAAACAGAGCAAAAAAGGAAATACCCAAATATTTAAAAGTGCTTTGCTGGCTTTATTTTTTATTTTTATTTTTTTCTGAGCTGTGAATCCTTGTGGAAAGAGCTGCAATAAAAATGGTATTCCTGATCTCAGTGGATCTCAGTGAGGAGCCAGCTGAGGCCTGGCCCAGGTGATGACTGTTAACAGTCTGAAGCAAAGTGGGTATTGTTTTAATAGCCAGATGCTACACTCGGGGATCAGGGAATGGCTTCAGTAGCAGAAATCTCTGGCTATGGTTAATTAATCATGGGGTCCCCAGGAATGAAATAGAAAGACAGCCAATTAAGGTGTGTCTTGATTTATTTAACCAAAGTTATTCTAGGTCTGGTGAACAGAGGCCTCACTGGAACCAGTGTGCTAGAGACTTTTGGGTTCACAGACCCAGCATCACCCAAGGAAGGGGAGGCTAGGACCTACGAGGAAAGATCCTGCTGTAACCTTCTGCCTTATCTTCCCTACTGGGGCTGGCCGTTGTTAACCTGAATACTTGTGCATTGAGGAAAGGGAAATACCTAAGCTCAGGAAATATTGGATATTGGCTCCAAATTTATCACTGATTCCTGGGGACCTATAATTCCACTATAGTTAGTTGGTTAGGGTTTGGAATCATTATGGAGCCCAGGTGATAAGTGGAGTTCTGACCTGAATTTTTTTCATGGTATTGTGTGGGATTCCCAAAAATATCTTGGGATCATTTTCTCAGATGCTAAGGGAATTGTTGGAATGGATATTTTAGGAATTTAGATAATTTAGGATATTTTAGTTCCTCACTCACACCTATTAAAAAAAAGGCTATCATTTTGGGTGGGGCCCAGTGGAGGCCATTTGGCACTCTCTTTCCCTGCCGAAACAGAGAATGAACAGGAGCTTGCTTCCTGAAAGTCAAGATTTGGTGATTAATTTAATTAGGCTGGATTGGCTTTTGCTCTCCCATAAGTCATGGGGAATGACAGTAGATTATTGAAAACAAAATCAGCTGAGGCTCCAGTTGTGGCTGCTATTGCGATTTTTTTTCTCCTTACCAGAATAAATTAGTGTATCTTCTAGCACTAAGTGTGCAGTTATGAATCTTGCCAAAACATTTTTTATCCATTTTGGTTTATAGGTATTATCAGAAATTTGCCTTCATTGACATAAACACCAATAAATCTTTATTGTTATGCCTCAGGAATACATCAGCTTTCCAGTTCTATGCTACAGTCCAGTTTCTGGGAATGTCACCTCTTTGATCCAAGTGGTACATCATTTTGATCCAATACCCACAAAACATTATGTTGATAGCACACGAAGACAGAACGTGGAAATGCTCCTGGTTGCTCTTATAAGTCATATATGTAAAATTCTGTAAAAATAAAAGTAAAAATTCTGGTATGACACTAAAGGCCCTGGGAGCTTGAGGATCTATGGCATTCCAAGATACTCCTTTCAAAAACGGTTATCTAAATTTTGGATGCAGCATATTTGTATGTCTTACTCTGACCATTAACAAGATGACCCAAAATTTATCCATCTTTAATTGGGGTCCATAATAAAAGAAAGCTGAGCACCTGGTTCAGGGTTTCAGTGCAAGTAATTGTCAACTGGTCATTATGACCCAGAATCCTTTATTGTGCTTGAATTGTTTGTAGCTGACTGAGGTACTGAATGGACTTGCTAACTCCAGGTAGGAGATACTCAAAGAAGGATCCTCAAGTTTGGACAAAGTCCATGCCCCCTTCAGTAACTTTTTGTTAAAAAAAGTCTTGCCTTGATATTAGCTCTGGAGGGAACTGACTCCGGGGTTCCATTTGGTTCATGCTGTCAATAATGAACTATGTGCTATTCAATGAACCCAGCCATAAAGTTTGTGGTATCAAATAATTTAATAACGGAACAGGTCCTACATCCCTATGCCTTCTGCAAACTGCCACACTTGCTTAAACTCACATCTATGGCCTAGAGGGAGTTTCCTATGAGCAATTGACAGATGATATAAAAGTCAATTGTACATCCCAGTTTAGGTACTGGAGGGAGTGGAGCATCCTGGTTTAAATGTGGCTCCACACAGTATGCCTATACCAGATTAAAGAAGATTGCTGGCTCGTAGGACAATGGAGAATAAAAATCACATTAGTAGGAAGAACTTGGGCTTTACATGTTAGACACTTTTCATGGAAGAAGATCTGGCCTGAGGTCAAGATATATACTGATTCCTAGCAAGGGGCTAATGGTGTATTCCTTAGGATTTGGAAGGAACAAGATCAAAAGTTTGGTAAAAAGCAAGCTTATGGAATGGGTAAAACTATGGGGTGGATCACTTAAAATAGTCTGAGAGCCCAGAAATATATGTGCTTCGAGCAAATACTCAGCAGAAGGCCCGTAATGGAGAAGAGCCTCCCTAATAATCAAGTGGACAGGATGACTTTCTGGCTTGGTGTCTGATCAGTGATCTTATCAACAGAGCCATATTGGGCTAGGAGACCTAAGGAAGGCAATCAGAAGGGAGTAACGGGAAAATGGGAGAGGACATTGCAAAAGACAAGAGGCATAAAATTTTTGCCAAATGGTTCTGGAAGCCTAGATGAAGCCAGAGACGATGGATATGTAGCTGCAACATGAACAGGTACAAGTTTTTCTTTACCATCCTAGATTTAAGAACAGCAAGGCTAAATTGACCCAAGTTTGGGGGTTTACTGGTAGGTATATCAAGAAGTACAGCTTGATGGGCGCCTGGGTGGCTCAGTTGGTTAAGCGACTGCCTTCAGCTCAGGTCATGATCCTGGAGTCCCGGGATCGAGTCCCGCATCGGGCTCCCTGCTCAACAGGGAGTCTGCTTCTCCCTCTGACCCTCCCCTCTCTCATGTTCTCTCTCTCTCTCTCATTCTCTCTCTCAAATAAATAAATAAAATCTTAAAAAAAAAAAAGAAGTACAGCTTGAAGGGCAAGTTGGATAGGAAGTAGGGGAATTGTTGCTTTCCCCGAGGAGAGTCTCCTCCTTCCAACAGTGGCAACTTCTCCAAAAAACGTTTTACAGAAGAAATAGTTTGACATGAAAGGTGTTAAGATTATGGTGAAAAGGCACAAGAGGACGCAGGGTGAGAGCAGGACTGGGAGACATGACAGAAAGATAATGCACAGTGGACCACCTGTGTTCAGTTCACTAGCAACCAGTGCACAGGCCTGCCTACAAAGCTCATTCCCTTATTTCTGAAAGCAGCCATGCCTGCGCGGTAGCAGAACTAGACGTCTGAGGCACTGAGCATTCTAGTCATGGCATGGTTGCACTTATATACCACGGGTTCCATGCTAAGTAGGCAAACAAGTGATAAGTGATAGGCTGAAAGAAAGAGAATTAAAAGATTAAAGAAGCATGTGGGTCAAAAGCAATGTATTTTTGCAACCCACCTCTGCTCTGCCATCAGTATTTTCTTGACCATACTACAATTGTTTTTTTCCATGTATTTGTTCTACTCTTCTCACTGGAAAACCTGCTCCCATCTGCCAATTCATACAACTTTTTCAAAACCTTGCTCAGAACTCATCTCCAAAAACTATTTTTTTAATCACCCTAATTATGGCTTAATTTTAATCCACCCTTAATCTACATCTTGATTTTGTGCTATTTGAAGATGGTGCATTATAGTAATTTGCACCTGTTGATGCTTCTCTGAAAGTGTTTTCACTTATTACGTGTGCATCTGTTATATTTCCCTACCCAAACTAAAAAATTTGCTAGCAAGTACCCGATCTTTTCTTTTATCCTTGGACATGGTGGATCTACCAGTGAGCTTATTGATACAAAAGAGATGTTCAAAATGTTTACTTTGATTTGGCTTATATAGATGGGCTCTGAAGTGTTAAATCCAAGATTTTACTAATAAATCTAAATTGTATATTTTTATCGGGGATGAAAAGTACAAACTTGAATTTTAACTTTGTGTTTCTGGTTTTTTTTTTTTTTTTGGTTTTTTGTTTTTAAAGATTTTATTTATTTATTTATTTATTTATTTATTTATTTATTTATTTATTTGAGATAGAAAGAGAGAGAACACACGAGCAGGGGGTAGAGGCAGAGGGAGAAGCAGGCTCCCTGATGAGCAGGGAGCCCAACACAGAGCTCGATCCCAGGACCCTGGGATCATGACCTGAGCTGAAGGCAGACACTTAACCAACCGAGCCACTCAGGTGATCCTGTGTTTCTGTTTTTTGAAAACATAAACTGAATCCTACTGCAAAGGCATTTTTGCCAGGAGCAAAACCAGTGAACTTTAAAACCCAGAAGTGTAGAAACCAGTAAAACACACCTTTAGAGTGCTTTACTTCAACTAGCAATTCAGTAAGGGAGCGTGAAAAATATACAATTAAGATCATACCTTTCAATAAAAAAAAATTCAATAAAAGTAAAATAAATTCAATGAAAAATAAAATAAAAAGATCATAGTAATAGTAATCATTTTTTTAGAGGAGTTTTCATCCATAATAAAAATTATATGGAAAAATACTGAAATTGTTACTAAAAAGGAGAATATAAATTAATCTATGATGTTAGTGAGATAGTTCGCACACCAGAAATTATTTTATATTTTAATACCAACAGTGTTAGTTAATACAGTACTAGCATTTTTCATGGGGTCCTTTTACAAACTAAATCCTTGAATTCAAATAGGTTTCATTTTGACAAATGCTGCTTTATAATGTTACAGAAAATATTTCCCCTGGAAAAAAAATACTTTGTTTACTCCGTTCACAAAAGATATTGCCAGTGTTTGATAAACGCTCTTTTTTTTTTTTAAGACAACCCTCAAAATAACATGTAGGCTTATATATCTTATGGGATATGTCAAAGATTCTGAGCCTTACATTTTAAAAGATTTGTTCATTGACAATACATATGGATCTAAAAATGATATGACATCTAAGAAACTGGTCCATTTTAACTAGTTCCAAATATGATCATTTAAGTCTGATCTAGAATAATGTGGGGTTTTTTAAGATTACTGAATATAATTTAAATGGCTACTTACAGATTGTGGATGGGTTGTTTAATTGTGCTGGGTTATGCTGAGGAAAGTCTCCAGTAAGGGGAAGATTTGACAAGATAGACAATTCTTCTGATTCCTTTGTTTTGGGGTCTATAAATGAGTGAGAAAAAGCTCCAGGAGACGAGTCATGAGACCCAGGTTAAGCTATGACCTTTCATATGTAAATAAATAAATATATATATATATATATATATATATAGTGTGTGTATACATATACACAAATATGTGTGGAACATGCATTCATTTGTATGACATGGTTTGGTGCTTATTATGAAATTTTCTATCATATCAAATTCTAAAATGAGATTACAAAGCACTGTAATCACAGGCCACTGACCAAAGCTTAGAAACATTTTCATTATTTGGCTTCTATTAAAATTGACATTTATATCAAATTTTAGCTATTTTAGGGTTTTTAGGACTTAAGTTTTAAGTCCAGAAATTCAGAATGAATTGCTTCAGTTTGCTACTTTAGGTTGTTAGTATAGATTTTGTTTGGTTTTTATTTAACTTTTAAAAAAAATCTCAAAGAACGTTTTTAATCTCACCTACTAGCATTAGACACTCTTTAACTGCTGTGTCTTTTATTTTGCAAGAGCAATCTCATATCTATCCCAAAGGTCAATTTCTGTTGCTACATGTAATGATTAGGCTAGAAGTCTGGTGAAATTATTTGTTGAAACAGCATATGATTGCCATAAATTTTATCTTATTTTATTTTATTTTATTTTAATTTTTAAAGATTTTATTTATTTATTTGACAGAGAGAGAGACAGCGAGAGCAGGAACACAAGCAGGGGGCATGGGAGAGGGAGAAGCAGGCTTCCTTCCGAGCAGGGAGCCCGATGTGGGACTCGATCCCAGGATCCTGGGATCATGACCTGAGCTGAAGGCAGACGCTTAACGACTGAGCCACCCAGGCACCCACCGTAAATTTTAAAATATAAAATTTTAGGGAACCAGGCTCTATCATATCATAAATACATGGTAAGTTATTCTAGTGTAGGTAATAAGTCCGATTCCCCCTATAAAAATTGTCCTTATTCCATTATAATCATACTCGTGTAATTAATTATATTACAAATAAGTTGCTTAAGGCTGGAAACATGTATATTTCTTTCTATCCCTTAAATCAACTGATTAACTCTGCTATGCAATAATAGGAATTAAGGAAATAATTATGTAATGAATGTATGAAGGAATATCACAGGTTCCCAAATTATCTGAATAGCACGAGAAGAGAAAGTGCTTCTCCCTGTACTCTACAAAACATGGCTAGCTACTTGTTCACCCAGCAGTATCCTGTGTCTATCTGCCAGGGAACTGCCGTTAATATTTCTCAGGTTCCACAAGCAAACTCTACTACTTTTAGGGAGGAAAGAAGAGTTATGTTGAGCCTATTTAATTTATTTTTAATGTTTCTCCACCAGGTCCATGGCTGTATGAAAAATAAGACTTAAAATTCATAACATTATTTAGAATTTATTTAGAATTTTCACTGGAGACAGGGAATGGCCTAGTCAGAAATTTAGTAAAAATTGTTCTCTAACTAGTCTCCTAACAGATTCCTGCTTCTGCCTTGGGTCCTCTATTCCCAACACAGAAGCTTCTGAGATCCTCTTTAAATGGAAATCACATTGTCACCATGCTGCGCAAATACCTCCAATAGTTCCCCATTTCAGTCAAGTAAAAACCAAAATCCTCAAAATCGTTTACAGGGTCTCTCCTGCCACCTCCTCTCCCTTTCTAAATCCCGTCCTCTGCTATCCTCCTTGTATGCTGCTCAGCCCACGTTAGTCTTCTTGCCGTTCCTTGACCCTGCCAGCCATGCTCCTGTCCCAGGGCTTCATACAGGTTATTCCCCACTCCCCGGAATGTTTGCTTCCCCACATGGCTTCTCCCTCCCTCCCCATCTTCATTCAAGTCTTCGCCCAAATGTCAGCAAGACCTCACGGTCGACCTATTTAAAAGTGTAGCCCACCACTACATCCTATGTCCCTTAGCCTGATTTCTTTCCCTTAGACTATCTTCTAACAACTGTAAATTTAACTTGTTTATTTCACTTATAGTCTGTCTCCCCCCCCACCCAAGAATGTGTATAGACTGCGTAAACAGGATATTGTATCTGTTTTATTTTCTGTCATTTCTACAGCATTTAGACTAGTCCCTGGAATATAATAGAAACTCAAATAAATATTTGTTGGATGAACAAACAGATACACAAATTTTGCCTTAATTTTATCAGTTTTCAGTTATGTTAGAGTCATAAAGTTACTAATGAAAAGATGAATAAATAAGCTACATAATCTGAAATCTGACTGATACAAATAAGTACCACATTTTATAAATGAAATACAATCACAAAAATGAATAGCACATTTTCTTTTTCTTTGTTTAAATTTATTCATTTGTCAGAGAGGGAGAGAGCACAGGCAGGGGGAGCAGCAGGCAGAGGGAGAAGCAGGCTCCCCGCTGAGCAAGGAGCCGGATGTGGGCCTCGATCCCAGGACCCTGAGATCATGACATGAGTTGAAGGCAGATGCTTAATCGACTGAGCCACCCAGGCATCCCAAATATCACATTTTCTCATAATTTATAATATATTGAGACCTTGAGCATATTTGAGGAATATATTCAACAGAATGGATCACCCATTCTGAGCAGGACTTATCACCCTGTGGTCATACGAGAAAGTCAGATCCATCCCCATACTGCTTCAAACTGCAGCTGAAGTGGAAATTGTTCTGACTGTAAGATGAACGACCTCCAGATCCAGACTAATGTGAATTAAAAAATAAAAACAAAAACAAAATTTAAATTAGTCATGAACGATTCCCTCAGTTGGGCCTATTGTACTAACTTGGTAAAGTACTAACTAACCATACTACCTGACAAAGTTATTCAACACTTTAGAGTCTGCCATTGCATGGACTTATAAACAGGTCCTGGCCACATGAACTTCTATTTACATCAGAAACCAGAATCCAGTGAAGCCTTTAGCTTTAGGTGAAGCTTACATGGAGAGCAATGCGGGAGGAGAAGGACATTTGGCCACATCAGTCAAATCAAGTTTGGTGATCAGTAGGCTGATAGAGATCAAAGCAATCTCATCCTGCCAGTTCTTCTGCATCCCCAGCACCTGGCATACTCTACTTATTCATTCCTTCAATACTTTATTTCTTTGTTCAGAAATGTTTATCGAGAACCTACTTGTATTAAAAACGTACTGCTGGAGGGATGCCTGGGTGGCTCAGTCAGTTAAATGTCTACCTTTGGCCAGGTCATGATCCCAGGGTCCTGGGATGGAGCCCTTCATCCGGCTCCCGGCTCAGCGGGGAGTCTGCTTCTCCCTCTGCCAGCCACTTCCCCTGCTTGTTCTCTCTCTCTCTGTCAAATAAATAAATAAAATCTTAAAAAAAAAAAAGTACCTCTGGAGCTAAAGTAGCAAACAAGAACCAACACAGTCCTTGACAGGATGGAGCTTACATCTAACAGATGTAGCATAACACAATTATGGTATCTATTACAAAGGAGAAGCAGACCTTGATAAGAAAGCATACAACCTAGATCTGACCTAGTTTGAGATGCAAGATACAAAGTCTCATAGGAAGTGATTAAGAGCCTAAGGATAGATATGAGTTAATAAGGCAAAAGAGAGGAAGACAATGTATACAGGGGTGGCAGTCTGAGGTAGGAAGGTAAGTGGCACTTTTAAGAAATTAGAGTGTAAAGAATAGGAATGTAGGGAGGAATAAAATGACTCTAATGTGTGAGGCAGGAGATAGTTCTTAGAATGCCTTGAAGTCAGTGTAAGGAATTTTAATTTAATCAAAGAGTTTGGAAGAGTCTGTGGGATTTTAAACAGGAGATTGACATGATAAGACATGATTAGAACCTGGTTTTCAGAAAAATAAATCCACCCCAAGTATAGAATATAACATAGCTTGGTATATAAAATCTCAGCAGCTGCCATGTTGATAACAGAAGGGGCAGGGTAAAGTCAGGATTTGTTAAAAGGATAGTTAGATAACTTCTTTTGTTAACTTCTAACAAGGTCTTTGGATGTCTCTAGTGATAATCTGAAATGAGCTTTCCTAGGGCTATTTTTTAAGTTGTGCTTTTCATACATTAGAGTAGAGAGGGAAAGACCCCAATTGAGAGGCTATTGAAGTAACCTGTATAAACTACGAGGATGCTTGGACTCGGGGGGTGAATGGTGATGGAGATGAAAAGATTCTGAAGACAGAAAATAGAATCAGTAAGCCTTGCTGATTAATTGGTTATGAGGTAGGCTGGGTATAAATGGAAGCATAGTTGGTTATTTACTAGGCTCATGAACAGAGAAATAACTGGAAAATTGTGAGTTTGGTATCGAACATAGAGAGAGAGAGATGCCTGGGCAACATCCAAGTGATAATGCAAAATGGTACTGGGTAAATGGGTTTAAAGCATGGAGGAAAGATCTGGGCTAGAGATAGAAATGTGAGTGGTTTGCACATAGATGGTAACTGAAGCCATTTGAATGGATAAAGATGGAGTCTAAACAATATAATGAGAAACGAGTTTGCCTTAAGGAACTCACATGTTTCAGGGTTGGATATAGGAAAAATGGTCATCAAAAGATACTGAAAATAAGTTACCAGAGAGATAGGATGAAAACCAGTCAGCATCAGCCTGCATGTTTATGGAATGAATGTGTATAGGAGAGATCTGGGAACATACTTTTGGATTCCTCCCTTACCAGCAAAACAGAATGTTTCCTCATAGTGCACCTGCATATCACACATGATATACAGTTACCTATGCCTGCTGGGAGCATCCATTCCTGGCTGTAGAAAGTGTATTATCCCTACCCCCAGATATATGCCCTCATTGCCCTGGTGCTTGGTCTTGGGTGTGGCTGGCCCACCCTGGTCTCATATCTAGGGGATAGGCATCGAGAGTGACAAGTTGGCCTTAGTTGGCACACCATCATCACCACCTAGTCAGACCACATGCTTTATGCATTCCAGCCAGCTTCTCAGGAAGAGACCTAAGTCACGGGAAATGACATCCTAGGTTAGGTACCATGCTGACACGGCAGGAAAGCCTATCCTTTCCTTTCCTCCCTTAGACATACGTTCTTCACTAATGGGTGGGGGTTGTAGGAGGGTAGGGGGCAAAAAAGGAGTAGTCATATACCTAGAGTGCTTAGAGGTAAATGCCGTAAAGAGTACTTCTCAACTTTTCATGTGCACAAGAATTACCTGGGGTTCTGGTTAAGATGAAGATTCTGATCAGTTCATCTCATTTGCTGCCTGAGATTCTATATTTTCAACAAGCTCGCAGGCTATGGGAATGCTGCTACCGACACTTTCAGTAGCAGGGTTTAACTTATATTTGTAGGCTAGCAAGCCGGAAGAGAAATTAACCACCTAAGCAGCTAAAGCAGAAACTGATCAAGAGAGACATGGCATGCTATGTGATGCCCAGATCTGACCTCTAGGTTCAGGAACAAGTCCTCCACAAGGTGTATGGATGGTGGTGCCCAATTAATGTGCATCAAAACTGGATACTTAAATAAAGGGCTCTACCATTATGGGCTTCATGCTCATTAGGTGCATGGATCCAGGAGAGTTTGAAGCATGATGTATTTATAACACAGATATAAGGTAAAATTTTCCTGGGTCAGCAGCATCTTCAGCTATGATTTTGCTTGGGAATGTAAAGAAGATTCCTGGTGGTAAAAACAATGAAGAAATATTTCTGGTAAGAAAACTGAGTCTAAAGGGGTGCATGGGTAACACAGTCGGTTTAGTGTCCAACTCTTGATTTCGGCTCAGGTCGTGATCTCAGGGTTGTGAGATTGAGCCCCACATCAGGCTCTGTGCTGAGCACAGAGTCTGCCTGAGGTTCTCTCTCTCCCTTTCCCTCTCCCTCTGCTCCCCTACTCCTGCTCTCTCTTTCTCTCTCTCAAAAATAAATAAATAAATAAATAAATAAATAAATAAATAAAAATAAATTGTAAAAAAAAGGGAAAATTGAGCCCACTTAATTTTTGAAAGTGCAAATTGATAAGATATATATTATGCTTTTTGTGCATGAGGGAGCCTAGAAGAGTTATATTTGGATCAGCAGTTAAATTCCAAAATAAAGTAATACTTCTATACCTGTACAACTTTTCCTTCTTAAAGTATGCTCAGAGTAAAAGAAACAACTGAAAAAAATATGATGTTAAGAGAGACAGAGTAAAAGGAACTAGAGAATATATAATATAAAGAGAAGCAGATAAGGAAAATTAAAGGAGGATTTTTACAGGGGAAAAACAATTTCATTTTATTGTAAAACCTAAATGAATAAAAGAAGACTTTGAATGTGAAGATGATTAAAAAGACAAAATCATTAGCTAAAGATATTTACAAGTTTAGACTCTTTCATTTTGATTGTAATTTTAATTAGCTGGACACTGGGGGGGAAGAAAATGAAAGCCTACATCATCTACTTACTCTTTAAATTGCATTCCACCTTAATTTTCTGCTCTTCAGTTCTTAATTTTCCCTATTTTTGTTCTAAGTAATCCGGTTATCAGGCTAAAGTGATTTTCCCTCAGCCAGGTTTAGCATTCAGTATTTGCTTTGCGTCTGTAAACCAAAAGTTCACCCCATTGCTTTAGTTTTTATTCTTTCAATAGCAAAAACTCCCTACAGGTAATTTTTTCCCCAGTCCTTTGTCTATACACCAGGGTGCTTTGTATACCCGTGACAGTTAGATGACTAATAACAAAGACTTCTATTTTTAAAATAATTATGCTCTATTTACACAGCTTTCCACAAAATTTACTCATAAAGTTTAGAAGGCAGCAAAGCTTTAAAAAATCTGTAGTTTTACTATTCATTAAAACCATTTTTTTCTGTGTGCAGGCAAGTTGCTTGTTTCCATTTCTCTGATAAAGTAGAAGCCAAAAAATCAGTATTAGTTAATCAAGTCTAGGATTTATATCTGTGTGAATAAAATTTTTAAAAATAACATTGATATAAAACAAAACACATCTGTTTAGAATAACCTACTTTAGGAAGGGTTTATCTTCAAGATATTATCTGGCTTTTTGGTAGGCTATTTATTTTGCATTGGTTAAAGAAAACAAAATTAGCATAGCTAACCATGTATTATGTGTCTCTCAGTTTGCCCTGTCTTCCAAAAGAAATTCTCTTGAATAATGCAAAGTAACAATGTTGGAGTGCCCTGAGGTCTGTGAATGAAAGGCACTATTTAAGTGGTGACAATTATTATTATTATTCTGCCATGGATAAAGAGTAACAATTGGCTTTAAAAACCCATTGTGGATAATTTCATTTTGCTCCCCCATACCTCAGATACAATCAGAGCACAGAGTTCTCAGCATATGATATACACTCAAACCAGGACAGCATATATACAGTGATGAGGAGTATAAATGTAATTATCCTAGTAATTAAACACCTAAAAAATAGCACTGGCTGCCAGTCAATAGCCATTCGGGATGGTATAATTTAAGGAACAGCAAAAAAACCCCAAAAAAACCAAAAACAAAAACAAAAAAAAAACCCAGCCATACATCACCAGTTGTCTCAAAATGCCATAATTTAATTTGCATTTTTAAAGGCTTTCCTTACTTTAAAATACAAATACGCCTTGAGATGAATGATTCTTTGAACCTTATTCATTGTCGCATTGTTGTAATGAGTTCCACATACTTTCCAGATGCAGTGTGGAAGAAAAGGGGTGGAATAAGAGAGGGGAACTAAGAAGTAGAAAGAAGAAATTATAGGAGCTGTTGAGGGTGAAAAATGCAGAAAATGAACTATAAGAGCAAGAGAGCTCAAGTTCTTAATTTTGCCCAAGAATGTGATGATAATTAGCATTAAAATCATTAGAAAGTGTTGTAAGGGATTGCTACAGAATCCTCTTACCTGGAAGTCTTTTAAAATTGGATACTTGGGTCTTTCTGGCATGGTACTACTAGTAGAGGGTGGTGACATTGATTAATTGTCCTGTCTAGGATAAACCTCTTTGAAATGTACTATACCTGAAAGGTCTTTTTCTTTAATGCACTATTGGAATGATGTACCAATTTGTTTATAATTTGGATATGCTGCACTGAGATTTTATTCCAGTATTTCTTGTCTCTCCCATTTGCTAAAGACTGATTGCAAAGTGTCTTCTAGACTCTTGTATAGAAATCAACTGGAGTGCTTTTTAAGTATTTGGATCCCTGAGGCCCTGTCCTTCTTTGGGATCAAATAAGCCCAATTTGTGAATCTGTAGACACCTCCCAAGATGAGGGAGGAATGTTTTAGGAGTTAGAAAGTGGCGAAGCATGGTATTCTCCAATAACATGATATTACTGACACCTGCTGGGGCTCCCCATCAGGGGCATTCCCCAAACTGGGTTGGGTATACATCCTCTGGCCCCATGACACCCCCACAACTCCTACCATAACACTTAATAGCACTGCCTTGTAATGCTTGCTTAGTTGGGAAGCCCCTCCTTGACTCTTAAGGCTGAAAATAGGGCCAAATGTTTCTCACGTACTCCTAAGTCTCTGGGATCTAGTATGGTTCCTGGAACATGACAAGTGCTCAGATAATATTCTTTGAATAAAAGAATAAAGTAAAGAATAAACTTGGGGCACCCGGGTGGCTCAGTCTTTAAGCATCTGCCTTCAGCTCAGGTCATGATCCCAGGGTCCTGGGATCAAGCCCACATCTGGCTCCCTGCTCCACAGGAAGCCTGCTTCTCCCTCTCCCACTCCCCCTGCTTGTGTTCCTGCTCTTGCTATCTCTCTCTCTGTCAAATAAATAAATAAAAATCTTAAAAAAAAAAAAAAGAATAAACTTCTTAAAGGAGAGCTGCTTGGGTAAATGAGATAAAATTTTTAAAAAGAAAAGGAACTTGTTAACGACACTGGAATTAAAATTTAAAATTTCTTAAAAAGGAATGTACCTTCCAGCAAAATAAAATAGAGAAATAACAAAAATAACATTAGGAACTAAACATGTTTAAATTCTTACCATGTCAGAAAGTTCTAAGTGCTTTAAATGAAGTTTTTAATTCATACAACCTTACATATGAGATAATACTACTGCTATTATTTTATTTTAGAATAAAGGAAGGGCTAGTAGCTCTTGCCCAAAGTCACATATCTAGCAAGAACCAGGACTGAAATCAGCCGGATGCCGGAACCCCAGCTTGAAGCTATTACTCTGCGGAGTGTAGGCAATGAGGAAGGTGCTACCCCAGGAGACTTGGAGGACGCTAAGAACAGGCTCTTGCTTTCAGGGAGGCTTACAATAATTAACAATACATGTTTAACTTGCTCACTTTTTTTCTTTGAAATTTAAGAGAAGATGAGAGGGGATTGGGGGAGAGAGAGAGAGAGGGAGGGAGAGGACCAGGGAGGGAAGGAGGAAGGAAAGAGGAGGTGGGAGGGATGCAGCCTTGGTTCTTAACCAGCAAGTTTGTGACCCATTTTACACATGTTTGATTCTATTCCCAACTAGCAACAATGAATGAAAAACTCTCAAACCATCAATCAGCACTTAACCCATAAATTTTTTTCACCATTCTTTGAATATTTATTAAAATGTCTGAGAATTATTCTTTACTAGAAAAAGAAATCTTTTCTTTGAAAATAACTTGAAATTTTTTCTGCTGTCCAAATAACCAACATATCCTTTATATGTCTCTCTCTCTCTATATATAAATACATATATATAAAATTTTTCCTAGGCCTTTAATCTCACACTACCATTTCAATACTACCACCATAGTGTTTATGTATAGTCTAAAACTATCCAATGATGTGGCATAAAATAGCCAATTCATTTTTATGGATGATCATAAAACCTTAGAAGAATTTAAGGTTATCAAGTCTTTAAACAAAAATAGCAACAATAATATAAGGTAAAAAGAGAGATATAACTTTTGACTTGTTAGAGTAAAGGGTTCAGGTGCAGGATGAAGCATATATATCAAAGACATAGGAAATGTCATTACTTTGAAAAGAAATAAAAGAATAACAAGTTTAGAAAATTAACTATCAAATTACAATTTTTTTAAGAGGGGCAGTTAAAATGTTGATGAACAAATATAAGATGATGACTCAGGGGCACTAAAAATACGAAATGTGTGGGTTCTTCTAGATAATACAATAAGTACCGGGAGTTTCACTTTATAACCCATTGTGATTAAACAGCATATTGCTGAAAATGCAGATGTGATACTGCCATAGTAAAACCAGCCTTTTAAAAGATGTTTCTAATTAAATCATGAAAAATCAAAAAGAAAATGTTGAGAGAAGGCATTTTGAAGATTTTATTAATGATGCATTCATGGAGAGGGCTTTGATTTGAACTAGCAAATGCTTAATGCTACTGCACAAAATGATAGATAAGCATTTTTCCCTGAAAAAGTTTTCTTTCAGAGCAAAAACTTTCTTGTAATACAAACACCTTTTGATTCAGTTAAAATCTAGTAATAAGAAACTTTGATGTTTAACAATGTTTTAATTAATCTGTATCTGCCTATGACTTAGATGTATTGATTTCTATCTTTTCTCACAGAGCTTTCTACTTCTAAACAAGATTCCTTTTAACATTCAACAATTTTTCTCAGGAGGTATAGACAGCATTGACTTTACTGGAAATTGATATCAAAGCATCAAGTGTAAATTGTTCTGCTCCAGAAGCTCTTGTGAAATGTTTTCTGAAGAAACCCAGGGAAGATCCAATTTAGGATTAATCTATGAAATGTATTAATAATTTCAGAAGGTGACAAATAAATGCCTTGTTATTTTAAACACTATTACCTCCTCATGCACGGGCTAATGGCTCACTATCCTTTGAAACTCAGCTCAAGATTCACCATAACTGGGAAACTTCCTAATTCCTTTCTTCCTTTTTTGACTCCTATGTGATCTCCTATCAAACTGTGGACAGCCCACTCTTTATAAAACTCTAATCCCTTGGGGAGCCTAGGTGGCTCAGTCAGTTAAGCGACCTATTCCAGATTTCAGCTCAGGTCATAATCTCAGGGTCCTGGGATCAAGCCCTGCGTTGGGCTCCACACTCAGCCGGGAGTCTGTTTGAGATTCTCTCTCCCTCTCCCTCTGCCCTTCCCCCTGCTCACACTCTCTCTTTCCCTCTAAAATAAATAAATAATTCTTAAAACAATAACCCTATAATCCCTTATCTATAATTCTGAAATCTAAAAATCTATGAAAAAGAAGCTTTCATGCTTGGTGCAAGTTTATTTGAAGTCAGGACCTGTAAGATTCTCTGCAGAAATAGTAATGTGCCTGTTGATCGTGGGAGCACTTCCCCAGAGCATACTAGGGCGTTGGCAGAATATATGGCAAATGCACAATAATAGTCTTCTAAAAATCTGAGGAATTTTGAAACACATCTGGCCCCAGGAGGTTTAAGTTAGCAATTGTGGACCTATATTACTATATCATATTGTAATTATTGGTTAATTGTCTGGGAAGTCCTGTGACCAAGTACTGATTTTTATTGACCTTTGTAGGGTGATCTTGATTTGCCCAGAACTAAGGGATTTTCTGGGATACAGGACTTTCAGTGCTAAAACCGGATAGGTCCCGGGCAAATAGGGATATTTGATTTTCAGCCTCTAGCACAGTATAAAGTTCATACTAGATATTCGAAATATACTTGCTGGATGAATGAATGAATGGTCTTCAAATATTCTCTGGTCAGTAGTAAAAAAGCCTGAAAACATTCCCAGTGAAAAATTCACCCAAATCAATTCAGACTGCTCCCTACCAGAATGAGGCCATTAGAGTGTTAACTTTCAAATGTTTTAACAGGCACTTTTTAATTAATTCTTATAATCTTCCCAGCTATCCATTTGGTTAAATCCAAAATCAGATGGCCCAAAGTGAGTCAAAATCCTCGTTGGTGTGTTCTGGAAATTACTCATATTTTACTTTGATATTTACAGTAACTCTAACACCTATGATGGAAATAGGTGAATATTAAAATGAATTTGTCAGTATGCTTTTATTTATTTATTTTGGTCTGGGGTAAATAATAAAGGGGTAACATATTTCATGAACATCAGAAAGGTGTTTCTATATCGTAAAATGAATATCATGAAATTTTATTCTCTATTTAATACTAGATTTTCCTTCTTACTATAACCTGAAAGTGGTATGTTTTAGTCTCAGGATGGGGTAGTCATATAAAGTACTTCTATACTTATAATTGATGGTAGGCTTTAAAAACCTCTATAAATTATTTTTCTTTATCATAATACTAATACAAATGCATTGTAGGTAAAGGCCCACTCTTACTGTAGCTGCTCTTTGATTTGATAAAAATCCCTTGACTAATCAATTTCTCCCTAATCTATTAGCCCCACTCTGAGCCGGCCTAGACGACACGGATCATCCCCGGACCTATTTTCTCTCCAGGATCGTCAGCCATGACCCTCGTAGCTCATCCCCTTTACAACATTGCACCCTGGCTGATCTGACGGACCACTTTCTTGCTACACTTGCGAGGCTGAGGACAGTCACAAGGAGAAACCTCTGGAGCATGCAGGTAGGCACTGTTACACATTTATCATTTCCCACCGTGGGGCCTCAGCGCCATCCCACGATCCTTAGATTGCACCCCGTCAGTTCCCTTTCCCATTTGGACACAGCGACTCTTTAGCCTTACCATATTTTACCATATTTTTCAATTTCCTTACCCAAAGGAGCTTGCCTCATATTTCACATAAAAATTGAGCCTATGAGGTTTGAGACCTCCTCTTATACTCCCTCCACTATCCCCACCCCCACCATTTACCTACACCTACGTTCATATTGACTTGCCTTTCTCAAGTCTCAAAGGGTGAAGTCTACTTCTTTTTGTTTCTCTGCTTCAGGTCTCAGTTCTTGCTGTCTACTCCAAGAACCTACTGTCCTTGGTTATTTTCCTGTTTTATTTTCTCTCATTTTCTTTTTTCCTATAAATATGTTCAAGTGTCTCCCAAGTCTTAAATGAACAAGGCACTTACAATAGCCACCCCCCCACACACACCCCCTCTACTCTCCCCTGCCTGCCTCCACCACTCCTTTATTGCTTAATAAGCTGCTTTTAAAGAGGAGGTGACTCTTGCTTCCGGTAACTGTCCAACACTCAAATTTCCTGCAGTTGGGTTCTGCAGAGACTAGTGCCGGGGGGAAAAATTACTAATAACTTTCAGGCAAACAAGTTATGTATCGGTTCTCCTCTTAATATCTTAATGAACTCCCCTACTCCATTTACCACTTTGATAATTTTTTTCGAAACTCTACTCCATTGGTTGACATCTTACTGTTACTTCATTTTCAGCGCTCACCTCTGTCCATTCCTTCTTCATTTCCTTGTGGGTTCTTTTTCCTTGCCTGCCACTTTTCGTATGGTGCCCCAGTAAGTTCCACTTTTTACTCACTGTTATTTCTTTTCTTTTACATACTCTTTTTTTTTATTTTTATTTTTTTTAAAGATTTTATTTATTTATTTAACTGACAGAGAGAGACAGGAAGAGAGGGAACACAAGCAGGGGGAGTGAGAGAGGGAGAAGCAGACTTCCCGCTGAGCAGGGAGCCCGATGCGGGGCTCGATCCCAGGACCCCGGGATCATGACCTGAGCCGAAGGCAGTCGCCTAACCAACTGAGCCACCCAGGCGCCCCCTTTTACATACTCTCTTGTGTAAAGTGTATAGCAATCTGGTTTTCACGGTTTCACAACACCCACTTAGGATGCTAATGACTTCAAAAAAATGTGTCTTCAGCCCTAGCCTGTTCCCTTCCCTTTATATTTAAATATCCAACTCCCTTTAGGTGTTTTATAACAACCATATATGTGCCATCTCCTAAACTGAACTCATCATCTCCCATCCCCCCCCATCATCCCATCTATTCCTACTATATCTATAGTGTGCTATAAATCTATTGTGATTTATAATAAGAAATGTATATTCTGTCTCCAACATCTTCCTGGCACAGGCACAGAACTTCTAAAACCATTGGAGGTTCCTAAGTGATAAGCGTGACAAAGATGAAAGGAGCAAGGAGAGTCTTCAGTTATTCACAGAAAGTCTCTTTCAACCACATCTGAGTTCAGGTGAATGAGGTAACTTTTGGAAAGTCCCTAAGGCTGGGGACTGGTTGCCAGGGGAACCAATCCAATGATCAGAGGTTTGGAACTTCAGCTTCACCTCCTGACCTCAGGGAGAGGAGAGAGGCTGAATGGTTGAGTTAATCACAACGGCCAACGATTCAATCAGTCATGCCTACGTGATAAAATTTTCATAAAGAAACTCTAACCAAAGAAGTTCAGAGACCTTCCTGGTAGAACACATGGAGATGCTGGGAGGGTGGCATACCTGCAAGAGAGCAAGGAAGTTTCATGCCCCTTCCTACATACCTATGCATCTCTCTCATCTGCCTGTTCCTGAGTTGTATCCTTTTGCAAGAATGGCTCATAGAACTCAAGAAAACCATTTACTGTTCTACGAACCATTCTTGCAAACTATCAGATCTGAAGAGAAAATCATGGGAACCCCCGATTCATAGCCTGAAGGTCAAAAGCACAGGTGACAACCTGAACTTGCAAATTGGTGAGTAAAGGTGGTGGTGGAGGGGAGGCATCCTTGTGGGATTGAGCCCTTAACATGTGGGATCTGACAGTATCTCCAGGTAAATAGTGTCAAAATTGAGCTAAATTGTAGTACACCCAGTTGATGTCCACCTAGCCAAATTGCTAGGTGTGGGAAAATCCCCACACATTTCATAACCAGAAGTATATGAATGTAGAGAAAGGAAATACTTTTCCCTTTCATGTGGCAATGGTGATGTATCAAAACACAATCTGAAATTGTCACTCCTCTACTTAAACCTTTTTATGGCTTGTTATTATCTAATGTCAAAACTTCCTAGCTTGGTATATCATAAGACCCTCCTTGACCTGGCACTCCTCTACCTATCTGCCTGACCTCATCTCCAACTTCTCCCAGGTTAATGGTTTAAGCGTTAGGAACTCCAAGCCACCTATAGTTTTTCATACATTTTATACAATTTTACACTATGCACACTTGCTCATGCTTGTCTGTGGTGAGAACTTCTAACTTTTCTTACTCTGTTTAGCCTTTATTCATCTTTCAAAAGCCATCCCAGGCATTATTTCTTCTAAGAGCAACTTTTATTGACCAAATTTATCTCATAGTAATTGTGAAAAGAAACGACGAAACAATTCCTTTCCAGGCGTAGGTTTTGCAAGGATGGTATTGGGGGCGATCTTAAACATTCTCAGTGATCCTTTGTGGATATTTCAGAAGTGCATGCTGAATAGTGAGGGTTCATTTAAGAACAGCTATTCCAAGAGCAATGTTTTACTCTTCTAAACACCATTGTGATGATATATTTGGGCACCTCTTTCTATATTTTGTTTTAATTTCCTTATATCTTCCACCTAGATGAAAACAAACAAAATTACTAGGCCAAAAGTCCCTTTTCATGTACATATTGCCAAGCTATTTTCAGAGAGTTGTACAAATACATAATACCACAAGCAGAGTTTTACTGCATCCTCCCCAGCATTATTCTTATTAAAATTTTCTTTTACTTTTGTGAATAGGGAACAAAACAAGCATTTTGTGCTAATTTGCTGAATTTACATACTTGCTATGCTGTTTTTCCATATATTTGTTTGCTAGTGGTAGATCTTTGTTTAGCCATCCTATTTTAATTTCCATGAGTTTTGGGTGCCTGGGTGGCTCAGTTGGTTAAGCGATTGCCTTCGGCTCAGGTCATGATCCTGGAGTCCCGGGATCGAGTCCCACATCGGGCTCCCTGCTCAGCAGGGAGTCTGCTTCTCCCTCTGACCCTCTTCCCTCTCATGCTATCTCTCATTCTCTCTCTCTCAAATAAATAAATAAAATCTTTAAAAAACATACTGTATTTGAAAAAAAAAATTTCCATGCGTTTTTCCCTGTTCTCTGATTGACCCCTGCTCTTTTAATAGCATCCTGTTCATATTTTATAAATACAGTATTTTCTGAAATATTCATGAGGTGTTATTGGATTTTTTTTTAAACTTTTTTCCTTTAGCCTGAATTCTGTCTTTCTTTGATGGTTATTTCTGCTCATACTTTGTGATCATTCTCTTTCATACTATAGGCTTCGCTCAATGCCAGGTGATTTTTTTTAAATCTGTTTGTGTTTAAAAATGTGACAGTAAAACTAAATGACTATGTGCTTTGTGTGCATGAGCACAGTTTATCCACTGGCATGCTTTGCTTTAGGGTGAGTAGAGTGGAAGCCAGCCACCATGCTGGGAAGCCCTAAAGCAGGGAAAGAAGGCTTTGCTATGAAGCAGTGTTATCACACTCCTGAATTCTCCCCAGAGAAGTGGTTCATTTTCTTTGGAAAAGGAGACTCTGATTTTCTTTTCTTTTTTAAGTTGGGCAATAAATGCTTGACTTCTGGGATTGTGCATGTGTGTGCATGTGCATGAAGGAGGGAGTGGGATGGGTGGAGAGAAACAGCAGTAACTGAATTCTGTGTACACCGTGCCTATGAGCCCTTTCTTTCCAGCCCCAGGCCTCACTCCCTGATGTTTCAGGGGTCCATCTGTGGGCTCAGGAGGGCAGAACCATCAGCCCCACTCCCCCCATGTTCTAGGCTTCACTCCCTCCTCACCCTGTGCCTAGTCACCACTCCACCAACCACCTGCCATTCTGCAAGTATCAGTTGGAAAATCTTAACCACAATCTCTTTATTGTCGTGGTATTTATCAGGATTTTCCCTCTGGACATGGCTGTCCAAATCATGTTTTTTTCTAAAATCAAGATCTTTGTCTTTTAATTCATTTCATAAAGGCTTTTGAAGATTAAGAAACTAATACATTAAAATTCACATATGATACAAGTATTTCCTTACTGCTTTTTTACTTTGTTTTGACATAGAGAAAGTTTTAAATTTTTATCTAATCATCTCAGTCTTTCCTGTATCTCATTCCATTGCATCTGTATTTGGAAAATTCTACTTATTTCAGGTACTTACTACTAGTGAATTCTGTACTCCCTTGGACTGTCAGTATTTTATTTTCAATAATAAACATTTCATCCCTCTGAATATTAGTTGGTATATGGCAAATTTTAAATAAGGTGAAAAATTCTTCTTCTAACAAAATCTTTCATGGAAACTTCATTTGTAAAATTGAGGAAGTGGATGGGTTTAGGTGAATGGATGTTGGGGTTGGGGGTTGTTAATCACTCCGTCCTATCTCTCTCTTCTGCTTTCTTTCATCTCTAGTCCTATATTTGAGAGTGTCCTGAGTTTTTGAGAAGTAGATTAAAAAACACTGAGATATGATGTAAAGTAAAAGTCAAAATTGATCCTATTCCTAAGTTGCCAACCACTTATCCAAAAACTAGTCACCAGTAACCCTTTTCTTCCCCCACTGAACTGTGAAACCACTGTGATACATTAAATAATTAACACACAACACACTCTAGTTGGAGGCTCTCTTTCTGTTCTGTTAACCCTGTTTTTTACACCAGAACTCTTACTGTTTTACTTAGTATAGAATTGTTTCCATGTACAGTAAGGCTGGTACCCATTCATTACCCCTTTTTCCCCAAAATTAAAAAAAAAAATGCTCTTGCCTATGCATTATTCCAGAGGGTCCTGAGAAAAGTTATATTACTTTTGGGTGGAATAATTTTCAAAATGTTAGAATTCCAACCTGTTAATTTTTGTTTGATTCTCTGAGATCTTATTTATGTTCGTCAAGTTGCCTTATCCTACACTGATAGCGCTATGTTAAAATATCTTAGCAAACTTGTGTTTCTGTTCATCTCTTCTTGGTTCTGTAGTAGATTTTTTTCCTTAGGTATTTTATTATTCTGACTCTGTTATTTGGCACTCAGTATCAGTTCTTATGAGATGACTAGCTGGGGTGGGCTAAAATCCATCTGTGCAGCCCGTCCACAGGATGCTCAGAAAGAATGCAATCAGAGGTTGAAGACCAGCAAGAAGATCTTTTGATGAGGATGAAATGACACTGCCAAAAGCTTTAATAGATGCCAAGGCTGTTAGAACAAAAAAGGCCTCAGTGCCAGAGAGTCACAGAGGAAGCCAGGGATAAAGTAGGGCATGGGGTGGGTTAAGTGGTGGGTACAAAAGAATAAATAGCTTGGAATGAGAGCTGGCTATGTGTTACAAGAGAAAATATGAGGATAGGAAGTTTGAGTAGCTTCAGAAGTACGAGGTGCTATCAAGAAGATATTAGAAAGATACAAGAGAAAAGTAACCCTGGGCTTGCTCTGCCAAGAAGCAGAATCCTGTTGGGAAAGGAGGTTCCTACTATACTCTCAGTTAAATTTGGATTTTTTTATTTCTCTGTCACAGGAAAAAAATGGGAAAAAATGGTATGTCCACTTTTAAGTGAATCTTGTTATAAATTCTTCTTCATTTGAAATTAACACCACCACCTTCATTTCCATTTGCTTGAGTTTGTTTCCTCTAAGTCCCTTTTACTTTGTACTTTGCCTGTCTGTATTAAACCCTATCTTTTGTAATCAGAAAATAGTTGGATTTTGAAAAAAGAATCCAACTTGGGAATCTTTGGTTTTTAGTTAGAAGAAACTACTTACACAGATGGCTGTGCTAGAGACGGTGGGCTGACCACTGAAGATGTGTGCTCCTCTCCCATAATGTAGAGAAAGATTTAGCCAGGGGTGAATCTCAGGGTGTCATAGTGTGAGCAAAGTGGGTGTGTCCTCTCCACCCTCACTCTTCTCCCATATTCTGGCTGGATGTCAATGCCCAGGGTGACATCTGAAACTGGAGATGTCAGAGCCTTTCAGCTAATTCCCTGGAAGACCCAGTACAGCAACCCCTACATCCTTTATTGCTAATATGCACATTAGGTTGTTTGGTGAGCAAAAGCCAGACTTTTATTGTGTAAAAGCACTGAAATCTTAGAAATTATTTATTATAGCAGCTAGAGTTACACAAACTTACATGATTGTTTGGCTTTTTCTATTTTTATGTTTCTTTGCTGTTTATTTTTCTATTGTTGTTTATTGGCAAAGTCTCCGTTGTGATACATGCTGCATTCTGTATTCTGTTATATATTTCAATGTTTTGTGAAACAAGTATCTTGTTTCAAAATACTATTTGCCTTAAAACTAAACCTATAGTTATCTTATTAGCAAAAGTGAAATAATGAATTATGACATTTGGGGGGGGAGAGAAGGAACTTCATGTTTCATACTCCACTCAGACTCATTTCTCTTTTATTAATTTTTGCTAGTTTCATCTGGAATCACAAGTTCCATCATTAAAAACTATGTTATTTTTCTCATTTCTTCTGTTTTTTAACCACTGTGACAATACAAACCATTTCCTGATTACTTTTCTTTTCTCCATTTATTGTTATTTCCTCGGCTGATTTTTGTTCTCAGTTCTCATCCCTATCTGACACAATATACCACTGATTCGCTTTTCAGTGAGAAGAGCATCTTTTAGTAACCTTTCCGAAATTTTACCTGACTGATATATTTTCTATGGCTTTTGGCATCTGAGAATGTCTTCTTGTCACCTTTGCACTTGAACAACAACTTAATTATAAAATTATTGGAACATTGCCTTTTCCTCTTTTTCTCTGGAAGTTCTATAGAAACTTTCCCAATTGTCTTTTGTTATTTATTTTTGCAGAGGCCAATCTAATTTTAATTATTTCCAAAAGCAAAGGTGTCTGTGTGCACACATGTGTATCTGTGTGTGCGTGTGCATGTGTGTGTTTGTACTGATTGCTTACAAGTTCCAGCATACAGCAAGAAATTAAAGCTTTACCAGGCTCTAGGTATTAATCTCTGTTCCTAATTTTTGTCTGCTACATATTTAGCCTTGTTAATATCTTTGTTCTTTATTAGATCTTGAAAATTTTTTATATCTTTGTTTATTATTTCTAATCTTTTTGTTCTGTTCTTTATAACTATTTAGATTTTAATTCATATTTTCTCTTTTTATATCATCATTTAGACGTCTGGGGACATTTCTCAAATTTAGCCTCTATATCACTGATTGGGATCTTTGTAGTCTTAATCTTTATTTTTTCTGTTTCTAAGAAAGTTAATATTATTTTGTTTTGTGTTTTTCATTTTATTCTACTTTCTGCTCCTCTTGTCCTGCTAATCTCAGGAGGGTGGCTTGGGGTGCCTTGGGGAGCCTGGCAAGGGTATAGGTTGACTCTCCACTTGGCCTTTGCTAGAAGGAATGAGGGATGAGGAGCTGTAGTTTTTTCTGTGGTGTTTGCTGGGTACAGCAGTTATTGTCTAAACATTTCTATCCTGCTAGGCTATCTCTTTCTGTTTTGATTTGTTTTGTTTTGTTTTGGCAAGACAGAACAGGTTTTTATTGGGCCTCTGTGGTCTGTACCCACTGGTGTTTTCTGACATTCTCCACTGCCTAGTCTGGAATATATGAGGCACAAAGAAAAACCAGGTCACTCACCACTGTGTCCTTCCTTTGGTCCCCAGATCTCTAGCCAATCTGCCTTCTTCTTGCCATCTTTTTGTCTTCTTATGTTTGTTTGATATTTTTTAAAAGAATTTATTTGAGAGAGAGTGAGCGAGAGAGAGAGTACGAGCAGGGGGAAAAGCAGACTCCCCGCTGAGCGGGGAGCCCAATGCGGGACTCGATCCGATCCCAGGTCTCCAGGATCATGACCTGAGCCAAAGGCAGACACTTAAACGACTGAGCCACCCAGGCACCTCTTATGTTTGTTTTGTGTATAAGGCTCACAGTTTTCAGTTGTACTCAGTGGAAGGAATAGGGAAAAGGGCATCTACTCCATACTCAGGAAGCAGGTGTCTTTAGCTGAAAATTTAAAGATAAATTGGAAACATGGGAGGCAGTGAAATCCTGCCCTTATTCCTATTCTCCGGTCAGATCATCATAATTTCCATTGTCAAAGAATGGCGCAAATTTCCTGGTTTGCTCTACCTACTAGTTAGAAGCACAAAGAAAGTCAGGTCACCTCTGCAAAATGTGGTCAAGCCATACAATCCTAGAAGAGTTGATATTTTAATTCTATAGTTAATTTCAGAATCATTTTTACTGCTTTCCCTACATTACAGCATTTGACTCATTTGTCTTCCAAAGGACTAGTAAACCTTGATTTGCTTTAGCAGCTTTGAATGGATTTTTATTGTTTCTTACCACTGCCTTTCAACTCATGTAATTTGAAAACTAAATGCAAACTGTAAAACTCAGTCAATCTGGTAGTATTCTTTTAATATCAATTTTTATATAATTAGCCCCCAAACTGTGTTCAATTACCGACAATTAATCTTATGCACTTTGAGGGACAACACTAATTTCACACTTAGCAGCATTTAAAAGGAAGGTGGTGCAAGTTCTATAGGGAAAAAGTACCTCCCTAAGGAGTTATGCTTTATTATCACTGCCTGGAGAATAAAAGTGCTTTCCCATTGTACTCCACTATAGGGGCCCACATTTTCTGTAACTCTAGACCAGTAGAATTGTGTAACAAACACACAAGCAGAATCACATGTACTTTAATTACAGTTTTCAGTGAGACTGCCAGTTTTTTTTAAAAAGATCCTCAATTTTCCGTGTTCTTTTGACAATTTTCTTGAGTTAGTATTCTTAATGCTATATGGTTAATTGCTCCATTGAAACTGATTGTGAGAAGCCAAACAATGGAACCACGATAGGACAAGGAATGAGAATGACAGCTGGCGGAAAGGTAGAAAATTGTGGAAAACTCCTTATTACAGAAGAAATGTGCATAAGAATCAAGAATCTCCAAAATGAGAATGTATTTAGTCAGTACGTAATACATGTTATAATGTACCTGACTCTTTTTATATATTCTGGCTCTTAAAAAAATTTTACCAATTTTCAATTGACAAATTATATCTTATTACTGACTTGGATGTACATGAGTACTTTCCCCTAATAGTCGGTGTCTAAAGATGATTTCATCAAGTCCGAATTGTATTAAAATAATTTTTAAATACCATTTTAATGTCTCCTAATAATTCAAAGTCAACTATTATGAAAAAGCCAAAGTTTGAACCATCTTCTAATGTCAAAAAAAATCACGAATACATGTCGTATTGTATGCATGGCGTTTAGCAAAATGTGCACACGTATGTTTACTTTGGTCTTTCATAACTTTGACCTTTTAGGCGCTTCTTGTTAGTAATTGGGTGATGAGGAGTTGTAGCCAATTTTAATGTTTGTAATTCATACTCAGATATGCAAATTGATGAACACATTATAAATTTTTAAAATTATAGGGATGATTTATAGTGCAAAATGCCATTGATCCAGGGACTGAGCAGTGGCCTGGGAACTCAGAGCTGTGCATTTTAATTTCCATTAACTCTCAGTGTGATCACAGGTACATTACCTTAATCTGCCTGTACCTTGGAATGTTCATCTATAATTTATATGTAACAATTTCTTTCCTGTAGTTGAGGTGAGGACTAACCATAAAGCAGAGTGGCTTAAAACAAAAGAGCACTATATATACATACCACATAAAAGACCAATATGAGGCTAAAGATTATACGGGCTTAGTAAACATTACATTGTGTCATTTACACAAAAATAAGACAAATGGCCCATTGTCATGAGAAGTACAGAAGTCACCATAACTCAACTTACAAATTTTATTAAAGTTCATGTAACATAAGAAATAAACATTTTGTAATAGCCATCAGACACTTATGTGGACATTGATTACTAAATGAGCTTTATTCTTTATGCTGTGTTTTCTTCAATACTATATACATCTTTCAAATGTATAACAATGCCTTTAAAAATGCTTTCTTAGGTATAGCCTTTAAAGGAAGACTTTTTCCCCTCTCCCTAACAATGACTAGGTTTCCATTAAGCATTTAAACTTTATACCGGGAAAACAAAAAAATCATACAAAGGCATTCAACTTAAAAGTAGGACATTACAAAATCACACTCCAATTCATGGTAATTCACAGCAAAGAGTAAGTCTGTATTTTTAAACTTATCTAGTTGTCCTACCTGCTAAATGATATAGTGTATCCTGGGAGCCACAGAATACATAAGTGCAACTGGTGAGTTGATGATGGAATTTGAGCCTCTTTACTTTTCCATATATTGAAATATCCATCTTTTTAGCTTAATAAATAGCTCTGCAATGTTGGATTTCAGCAGGGAGGCCATTCTCCAATTGTGGAGCAATACAATTTTGAGTCCTAGTCTCTTCCTGAGGCTCCCTTGCATTGTGAAGCTGATATTTAGAAAGCTCTAGCAAACTAACACCTGCTAAACATAAATCACTGCGGAAATCTACAACTGGACAAGCTCAGGAAGATATAATAGATCAAATCCATGAAGAACCTCACAATGAATTAAGAAAACCTTAAACTTAATCCTATAACCTGACAGGCAGTCAGCAGACTGACTTATGGAGAACTGTAATGTGGGAATTAGACTGAATGCCAGATGGCTTCTAGAAGTCAAATTAAAAAAAAGAAAAAGAATAAACTGCAGTCAATGATAAGCACAGGTAGGAAGCCTGACAAAGAAAACACGGTAACTACATTCTGAAATAACAGACACTAATATTTTACACTACAGTCTCTTTCTTTTGTTTCTCGCAGCCAGCTTGACAGAAAGTAGTAATGTTTGACTAGTTACACACCTAATATCAGATGCCAGTTTGAACAGGTGCAAAAACAAAGAATAGAACATTTCCATTTGGAACATCATCAGCCTTCCTCTTTATATGTAGTCCCTGAAATGCTTTGCAGGAGCTCACTTACTAGGTTTCTTATTGTTATTCCCCAGCTTGGGAGAAGTTCTATTTGCCAAATGCATGACATGTTTCCTTAGCCAATGGAAAGAGTTAAATTGAGGAATGATCAGCTAATTTATCTGGGACCTGGTCTAGTTCCAACAGTTCACTGTGAGAGGATGCAGTGCTGGAATTTTGAGATCATCCCGAGTGAAAATGTGCCTGTTAACCTGTTCCCATTCACCACATAATTGTCAAAGGCCACGACATACTTCTACCAGTGAAAGACAGTGGAAATTGGCACTGCCAATTATCAATGTTAAATGTATGGTCAGTCAGTACTAGTGTCTCAAACAAACAGGCAACTTGTTCCATACAGTCAGTTGGTAAATTGGATGCAGGCAGACAGAGGAACACAATATCCCTTCTCTGTAGGTGGTCCCTGTTTCATTAGGTTTCCAACTGATGTTGCTGCACAGTAATCCAAAAATGTGTGATGGGAACATCACTCTCATTTTTCATTAACACTCCTTCGCAAATGTATTGGAGGCAGGTACAAAACAGATTTTGCCAGGCTTACTTTTATCCTTTTGGAGACTACTGTGTATCCAACAACACTGTGGGGTGCTTAGTTTCTACTTTTTAGAGTCACTGTTTGATATGATCAATTTCCCTAAAGATGTTGCGGGAATAGTGGAAGAGATGCTGATCGTTAAGAGACAAGTGAGTTAGGAAAATCAGCTTATATATAATAATGAGTAGTAATATGACTACTGAAGTTCGGTGGGACAAGAGAAAACAGAGATGGTGCTTATTGTCTCAGGAAAGCTATCAGAAATATGTAAACCATGGAATTTTTTGAGAGATCTTAGAGATCATCCTGTCAGTTTTCTTCATTTTCATTTCTTAAGCGAGGGAATTGAAGTTTACACTGGTTTTGGCTTTCCCAAAGCAATGCAATTATTGGCAACAGCTAAGACTGGAATGGAGGGCTTCTAACTTGTGTTCTAGTCAATATTCCATGTTCAGCCTATAATATGTGGGTGCGGGTAACTACCAAGAACTACATGATTCATACCCCCTGCTTCCATAAGCCTCCATCATAGCTTCTATTCGAAAAGTTATATCAACACATGATCTAAAATGTTCCCCAAGTTGTAGCTTTAGGAGAAATCATTCAGCATGATGGTATCAGTAGCAGTGCTCATTTCCTGGTGTAAAGGGCAAAGTGTTACACATTTCTGGTAGATTTCCTGAGACAATAGGTATCATTTCTGTTTTTCCTTGTGTCCCCTTACTCCAGTACCCACAGTACCCACAGATTATGATATTGAAAGCCTGCCCTGGATCCCCACCAGTGATGCCTTGACTCAATCCAGAAGCCTCATTCCCAAGATGAGGGTGAACACTTCTCACATGGCCAACCCCTTTTGTTTGACTCCAGAAAAATAGCTGCTTCCTGCATTCCTGGCAACTGTGCTCTGTCTACGTGACAGGACTCTGGTTGAAGTGTGTTTTGGATTAATGAAGGAGACTCAGTGCACAGGACTTACCCCACCTGGTGCAGTCTCAGAGCCAGCTCTGACTAGATGGGTCCCATGTTTTTCTCTTCTGCTTTCATTGAACCATATCTTTATTACCTGTGCTCCTGGGAATTTCTTGCTTCAGTAAATGGGGAATCACTATCCCTCAGTCATAGGTTTTGACGTATACCCAGAATATTGAATCACAGCCTTTTTTTTTCTCTTAGGATTATTCATCTAGCTAGTTTAAAGACAATGTAATCATTCCAGAATATGAATATCAAGGAAAAGAATGACTGTATTCAAACTGTCTAAAATGTTTGAGAATATACCCATAAACACAGAATACTTTATATATATCACAGACTTTGCTCAAGTTTTCCACCATGTGTTGTATTCATCTCTTTGCCACAAATGTTAGGAGTGAATTGTTACTACCTACTGTGGTTCGTCTTTGTTCTGTTGTAAGAGCATCCAATCCTCATCACCAAAAAGAGTGTTATATAGGTAACAGTAGCAGATAAAATAAAAATAGATGGCAGATAAATAAATAAAATCATTTTAAAAATAGATGACAGATATTAGTTGCATTATTTTATTGTAGTTAAAAATCATGTAATTAACTATATCCTGTTTCTTACAGTATAAGTAAGAAGAACATGCTAATCACATAATCCAAAACAAATGGTAAGTATACTAAGTGCATCACAGTGCCTCCAGACATACATTAATTTCATTTGTAAAATTCAGCTGTCTCTTGCAGATTTATCAGCAAAAGTAAACAAACAAAAATGATTAGTAAGCTGAGAAACTTAAAAATATATGTAATAGGGCGCCTGGGTGGCTCAGTTGGTTAAGCGACTGCCTTCGGCTCAGGTCATGATCCTGGAGTCCCGGGATCGAGTCCCACATCGGGCTCCCTGCTCGGCAGGGAGTCTGCCTCTCCCTCTGACCCTCTTCCCTCTCGTGCTCTCTATCGCTCTCATTCTCTCTCTCTCAAATAAATAAATAAATCTTTAAAAAAAAATATATGTAATAGTCACTCAGGTTCTTTGGAAAATTGTTTCCCTGATTCATATCAATACAAATACTATTTTTATGATATGATTAAATGAAATTATTTAATCACAGATATTTATTATTATGCCACATTGTTTAACGTCATATATGTATATTTTAAAATTCACCTTAATGAGACCATATTAACATCACTGTTTCAAGATAACATTCAAGTAATTTTACTTTGCTCATATGCCTTGCTTGAATAAAAGGATCTTTTAAGTTTCAACAGAGTGTACATGGTGTGGACGAAACCTTCTGCTCTCATTAGTAGGTTTCTCTATCAAGACAGTATCTTTCATGAAACCTTTACATCCCCAGGTTCAGAGTCACTTGGGAGGTAGTCAGACCTAAAACAGATGTTTTTATAATTTGGTTTCCAGATGGATTATGATGTCAGAAATAGTGAAAACTCCATTGAGAAAATGAATTAGGAATTTAAATATCCAAATAGAATTTGGGGTATGGCTACATTGTCACAAGAAAACCATATAATTAGCCCCAAATGATCTATGTCCCTTTGGGCAATGACAAAATGGCCAAGAAATATACTGAAAAATGGGAAGTTGGAGTATCAGCACCTATAATGCTGCAAATAACAGAAAACCTAACTCAAGACAGCCTAAATGATAGAGAAGATTGATTGCTCAAGCAAGGGAAATAAAGAGGTAGGGTAGACTATAGAGGTGCTTGATCCAGAGACCTCAACGTGCTGTCAAGGGCCTAGTGTCCTTCTGCCTCTCTAGTCAGTCTTTGTGGGCGACAGTGAGGGCCTCCTCCCAAGGCTGCCTCCCCTGTGGTGAGAGATGGTGTGCAGCCTCAGGGGAGTTCCATGCTTCCTCTTTATTGGACAGAAAGTTGTCAAGCAAGCCAATGAGATTCTCCTAGAGCTGGGAGGCTGGGAGTAGGGTTAACTTTCCCTAAAAATATGGATTATGTAGAGAAGGAGTAAATACATACTCCCACCTACCCCAATTCTGGTTTCTGGAAAGGATGGGGGATGTGGGTAAACAATATTTGTGTATTATAAAGTTAGAATTTTCAAATTAGACTTGACATGTGCCAATGAAATGTATTAATCCAGTGCCCATCATTTTATTTCGGGAACTTATGAGGAAATTTAAAACCTCAAATCTTAGCATATGCAAGGGCCTCTATTATAAAAATATGTAAGTTGAGCCTTACAAAACATGAGGTTTTAGGGAAATGTAGAGTCACACTTTTATTAACCATAATATTAAGGAAAGATATATGAAATTTTTTAAATTTTGTTTATTTTTTGCTGGGATCACTTTTAATTTTCACATCCAATAACCTTTACTGCTTTTTTTCTTTCCTTCTTTTTAGGTCATGAAAAATATGGAAAATCTCTCAAGGACTAACAATCAGAGCTACTTGATTGATAAGGGAGCTTTTGGTTGCAAGAAGACCTGAAACAAGGATTCTAAATCAAAGATTCAGGGGCAATTTGAGTTTGCATTTAAGATCCTCTGCCTATAGCAGTAGCTTAAGTGTTATGTTCAACTGATGTATAAGCACCATGCAGAAATACTCTATTACACCCCCTGATGACATTAGCATTGTGTACCTTATCATATACTTGTAGGTAGAAATTTGGTCTACTTAATTCAAATTATGACTCTTCCCCACAAGCAGAATTTGAAAATTAAATTTATCTACATAATTGATCAACTTAAGTCTTTGTTGAATACCTATTCCATATTGTGCAGTGAGCAAGGTGTTATAAAATAAAACATGAAAAACTAAGTCCCTTTTCACAGGCTAAGTATTTCCCATTTCAAGTAAGAAATTTGATACGCTGCTCTGAATAGTTGTTCACTTATATGGCAAATACCATTACTTTGGCTGGATGATTTTATCAATATAGTTGGAAGCAGTGAGGAATTGTCATGAAAAGAAAGGAAAGGAAAGGAAAGGAAAGGAAAGGAAAGGAAAGGAAAGGAAAGGAAAGGAAGAAAGAAAGAAAGAAGGAAAGAAAGAAAGAAGAAAGAAAGAAAGAAAGAAAGAAAGAAGAAAAGAAAGAAAGAAAGAAAGAAAGAAAGAAAGAAAGAAAAGAAAGAAAGAAAGAAAGAAAGAAAGAAAGAAAAAGAGAAAGAAAGACACACCGACCACAACTCTCCCATCTCAAAATAAGAGAATTGATTTGATTAATCTGAAGAAAATTAAATCCTTTGGAGTCTGTATTTCTGAGGAGTTGCAGTTGGCTTTGCATGTAGTGCTTATTCTCCTTTACAAAATGAGCTTGTATGTTCAAATCAGTGATGAGGGAAAAGCAAATTTCTCCTTCAGTCAAACCAAAGTTCACAGATAGGAAAGAAAGTTGAAGGAATCTGTAAGTCCTTTCCTTTTTGTACTTAGGGAATGCATGTGCATTGCTGTAGTAAAGGAAAAAATGAAAGGAGAACATTCTCATCAAGAATCTCTCTTTGAATTCCCTATGTAGACTTAGAAAACAGTACCACTAGCATTGTTAACTCTGAATAATACTTTTCAGTCACATGTAAGCTATTTTATTTGGGGAATACATTTATTTACCCAATAAGTATATTTTGGTAATTTAGGTAAAAATTTAAAAAGAAAAAAGAAAAGTGACTCATGGACTTCTGAACATATTTGTTATTGCTCATATGGTCAAATATTAGATAGAATTTTCCCTAATTTTCATTTTTTTCCTTTGTAAATATCTTTACAAAACCAGTACAGTTTGTGAAAAACTCTTTCCTTTATCAATTTCACTAGACAACTCAAGTTCTAATCTGTGTCTAACACGTCAGCATTTTAATTTCTATTCATTTCCTTTTTGATACGTGGGCATTCTTGTTTAATTAGTGGAATGAGTGGTAGAATCTGAGGTCTCAAATTATTTGCCAAAGTCACTGGGTTATCTCCTTAAAGCTGATCAGATGGGCTTTCTTTCTACCATCCTATTATAGGAGGTTTTTGTAAACTAGTGTTATAAACGATTATTTTTAGTTAAGAGAAGCCCCAGGAAAGATTAAAAAAATGGATATAAAGACATTCCAGTTCTTGATCTTATCTTTTTCTCATCTCAACCTTTAGAGAGTCTTGCTGGAAGAACACAAGGAAAGGCAGGAAGGCTTCTTACAGATCTTTGAGACCTCCTTCCACTCAAATCCCAGGGGAGCTAGAACGCTATACCTCTGTGGTTCAAAAAGTCTTTGGACCAGAAAAGGGGCCTTTATCTGCCAACATTTCAAACATATTCAATCAAATATTGATCTAGAAAATCAGCTACTTTTTCCTCTAGCAAAGAAATTAAATTAGTACTACCTACTGAAGGCCTCTACATGGTCCTCGGGAAGATAATGATGGTACCCTAGGCTATTCCTAGGATCAAAAGTTTATGTGGACACCAAACTGATTTAACATTTTCTGTCATGCATGGAGACAAAAGGGTGAAAGATCTGCTTGCCAATAGTAATGTGCTGGAGATTATCTCATGTGGCGAGTCCTTGCATCAAGAAGCCAGGTTATGGTTTTCAAATCCATCTCATCTCTGAAAATAAAAGAAATGGAATGTGGCCTGTTTCAGCTCACTGAAAGGTTTTCATCACCAGAAATATCTGATGGTTCTTATTCATGTTGGCAGTGGCACATGTTTCTCTGACTCATAAACAGTCTCTCTCTCTCTCTCTCTCTCTCTCTCGCTCTATTGTGTCGTGTTTCCAAGAAGTACCTGATGTTATGCTATTAAAGAACAGGAGATTTGTCTGACTATTCTTCCATAAATACGAGGATATCAAAAAATGACAAAAAGCTTCCCAAATTCTAAAATCCCTTGGAATTGTGAGCTTCATTTATGAAACAATGTGTTCAAGTTGATGTGTGATATAAAAGATAATCTTTAGCCACCACAAACTATAAAACTGTGACAGCCCAGTTTTAGTTAGAAATTTTAGGTTGCAGAGAAGCTTGTCTTTTCCAATAGTACCTATGATTTATTTTCAAGTTACATTTATACTTTTTAAAAAGGTATTTTCTTGGGCCATGTCTTTGAATTTACCTTTCAATTTAATCAAGGAAACAAGAATGGATTACATACCTCACAAATTATACTTGCTCAAATCAATATTTTCATGAGTTAATAAAACTAGGAAAATAAAACATCACCCTTTCTCCTTTGAACCTCACATGTGGTAGCAGTGGCCATCAGAATTGTGACCCTATGAATTAGAAGGCACCGTTATAGAGACGAAGTATGAGAACAGCCACTTAGCAAAAATAATGCCTCTCAGGCTATGGGATTGCTATTGTTTGACAGAAAGGTTAGGCATCTTAGGCAAGATGGGGCATGATTTGGAAATCTAGCACTGACTTTGGGTTTTTAATGGCACTGACCTCAGACCCTTTGTTAGGAAGATTGTTTCAAACATTGTCACCATGGGTCACTTGGTTAACTGTTCGGACTGAGTTGACTGATGATACAACTTCGCTATTTCTCTCAATTGACTTGTTTCCAGCATTATGGCAATGCAGTCAAAGAATTATGGGAAGAAATCATGTTCTTGAGCAACTACTTTGCTCAGTGAAAAGATTTAATTGCAAGTTTAAGAACTAAGGAGATCTGACTTAACAGGATTCATACAGAAAAAAATGTATATAAGAAGAGTTCAGCTTATGCAAACTTAGTAAGAGACTATGATATGATGTGACTTTCAAAATAACTCAAAGAGTTTTAGAATGATTAACAGAAGACCAGGTTATAGATTATGGAAGGAAAAGACATTTGTATATTTGACACCAGTCCCATATTTTAGGCTTCTTCTCTGGGAACTACAAGTTAAAATGGATATTGAAAATCTGGTGGTATCCCAAGGAGTTGAACCCATATGGTGAAAGATCCAGAAATCATGTCTATGAGAAATATTTAAATAAAGTGGAATTCTTAGCAAAGAGAAGACAAGGGAGATTGTAATAGTGTCTTTAAATAATTAATATGCTGTCATGGAAGATGAATTAGATAATGTTGTGTAGCCATATGTGACAGACTTTAGGCAAACCAAAGGGTGGAAGTTATGAGGTTATTTGGTTTAACATTAATGATGAAACTCTCAACAATTAAACCTAGTTGAAAATGTAACAACAAGCCCCTTTCTGAGGTATGGATTCTGCAGCATTAGAAATGTTCAAATAGTGACTTGAATAAAGCATTTTTTCAGGAAAGCTATGGAAAGATTTCTTACATAATTTGAGACATTAGACCAAAATTTTCAGGTCTCTCAAGTCTGAATTTCTATGATTTCTTATTATAATTGCTAGAAAAGCCCATCTTCTAGAATGCCCAAATGTAAAATTTTTATCCTTTTTGCAGAAATGTAGTGAAGGTCTATCACCATGGAGACTAAGAATAAATGCCATTGTCTCTGATCTCAAGGTGCTGCAGTCTACAAGAGATCTAGCAAGCATTGGAAAACAGAAATGACTCAGATGAAATCAGTACTGTGATCCAGTTATATGCAAAGTTCTCTGAGAAAACATGATAGTATTTAATCCTGATGGAGGTGGTAGTAAGGGAGAAGTAGAAAAGCTTAACAGAGAAACCAGCAGAGAATTCTCTGTTTTTGCTTTCTTTTGGGATATGGATAAAAAGTAAAATGTGTCAATAGCCCAAAGCAAAGAGCCCATTTTATTATCTTCCACCAAAGTATTTCAGTTTACTGTGAGAAACACTCATAGAAGATTAATAAAGTATGGTTCTGCACACAATATTGAGTCCTATATCCAATGCAGAGGATAAAGAGGTGGGGCATAGGTTCTGCTATAAAGTTTCACATAAGAGCTACAAGACTTACATACCTATGTTGGGCATAATATGCTTTATAAATATATAAACAAAACTGCATAGATCCTAACACTTACATAAGTTTTGCACCCAGAGTATTTTATTTGCTTTTATTAAATATTTATACCTGGAGATGTACGATTTCCTTTCCTTATCACAGCTTTAATTTAAAAAAAACTTTACTGAAATTTAATTAACATACCATACAGTTCGCACATTTCAAGTGCATAATTCAACTGTTTTTAGAATATTCACAATATGCACAACTACTACCATAGTTAATTTTAGAACATTTTCATCACCTCAAACTCCATTCATTCCTTTAGGTACAATCCTCCAACCTCCCATCCACCACAGCCCTAAGTGACCGCTAATCTACTTTATACATTTGTCTATTCTGGATTTTCATGTAAGTGGAATCATGTAATATGCTGTATTTTATGACTGACTTTTTTCACTTAGCATAAAGTTTTCAAGGTTCATTCATATTGTCACATGCATCATTACTTCTTTCCTTTTTATGGCCGAATAATATTCTGTTGTATCAATATACCACATTTTTTATCCATTCACCAGTTGATGGGCACTTGGGCTCTTATTGAATCCTATGACAATTAAATGTTTAACTGAGAAACTGCCAGACTGTTTTTCAAAGTGACTGCACTGTTTTCGAATGCTTGCTATCTCTAGTAGACTGCAGCACCTTGAGATCAGAGACGATGTATGGTATTTATTTATTCTTATTCTTATACTGCACAGTGATAGACTTTCACTAGTAGTGTATGAGGGTACCAATTTCTCCACATCTTCATCAATAGTTGTTACTATCTAACTTTTTACTTCTAGCTATCTTAGTGAGTGTAATGTATCTTGTAGCAATTGTGATTTGCACTTCCCTAATGGCAAATGATAATCAAACATATTTTCATGTAATTATTGGCCATTTGCTTATCTTTGCAGAAATGTCTACCTAGACATTTTGCCCATTTTAAAAATTTAGTTATTTGTTTTTATATTATTGGTTGTAAGAGTTCTTTATATATTTTAGATAAAAGTCTCTTATCAGATACATGATTTGTAAGTATTTTCTCCCATTCTGTGGCTTGTTTTTCACTTTCTTTCCAGGGTCCTTTGAAGTACACACATTTTTAATTTTGATGAAGTCCCATCTATCTATTTTGTCTTTTGTTGCTTGTACTTTTGCGTCATATCTGAGAATCTATTGCCAGATCTGACGTCATTAAGGTATATCCTATGCTTTTTTCTAAGAATTTTATAGTTTTAGCTCTTATCCTTAGGTCTTTGATCTATTTTGCATTAATGCTTATATATAGTGTGAGGTAAAGATCCTAGTTCATTCTTTTGCGTGTGGCTATCCAGTTGTCCCAGCACCATTTTTTGAAAAGCCATTCTTTTCCCATTAAATGATCTTGGGACCACTTTCAAAATAAGTTGACCAAAGTCACATGAACCTACTTTTGGACACTCAATTCTATTCCATTGATCTATGTGTTTACTGCTGTGCCAACACCACTCTCTCGATTACTATTGCTTTGTAATGAGTTTTGAAATTTGCAAATGTATGTCCTCCACCTTTGTTCTTTTTTAAGACTTTAAAGCTACTCTGAGTTCCATGCAATTCCCTAAGAATTTTAGAATCAGCTTGTTAATTTCTACAAAGAAACCCACTGAGACTCTGATAGGAATTCTATTGAATCCATAGATTGATCTTAACAATATTGTCATAGTATTGTCATCTTAACAATATTAAGTCATCCAATCCATGAATATGAGATGTTTTATTTAGGTCTTTAGTTTCCTTCAACAATGCTTTGAGTTTTTAGAGTGTAAGTTCTGCATATATTTTGTTAAATTTATTTGCAAGTGTCTTATTCTTTTTTATGCCCTCTTAAATGGAATTGTTTTCTTAATTTCATTTTCAGATCATTTATTGCAGGTGAGTAGAAATACAATTGATTTTTGTATATTAATCTTTTAGCCTGCAACCTTTTTGATCTATTAGTTCTAACAATTTTTTATTTATTTTATTTTTTTATAGATTTTTATTTATTTATTTGAGAGAGAGAACACAGAGGGAGAGTGAGAGGGAGAAGCAGACTCCCCACTGAGCAGAGAGCTCGATGCGGGACTCGATCCCAGGACCCTGAGATCATGACCAGAACCGAAGGCCCCCACTTAACCGACTGAGCCACCCATGCACCCTAACCCTAGTTCTAACAATTTTTTAGTAAGTTCCGTAAGATTTCCTGTGTACAAGATCACGTCATCTACAAATAGAAATAGTTTTATTTTCCTCTTTCTGATGTGGATACCTCTATTGTGGTTTTTTAAAAACAGTTTACAATAGAGAGGAAAAAGGAGAGGTGCCATGCTGAAATATGTCTAAGTGGCAAAGCTGGAATTAAGGAGTTCATGATCACCGCTAACAGTTGGAAGATACTGAACAACTTACAAAGGATTTTCAAATAATTCATATTTCAATTAATCCTCAACATCACTAAACAGGAAACATTCCCATTTTACAAATGACAAAACTGAGTCTCAGAGAAATTAAATGATTTGGAAAAGGTCTAGAATTAATCAGGAAAAAACAGAATTTAAGTTCAATTCTGACTTCTGACAGGCTTTATTTATTGCATCATAGGTACATATCTGAAAGTCTTTTCTACATATTAGAAATGGAGAATTTAAAATGAAGGGGGCGGAAATCAGAGGGGGAGGCAAACTATGAGAGACTATGGACTCCGGGAAACAAAACTCAGGGTTCTAGAGGGGAGGGGTGTGGGGGGATGGGTTAGCCCGGTGATGAGTATTAAGGAGGGCATGTATTGCAATGAGCACTGGGTGTTATACACCACTGATGAATTACTGAACTCTACATCAAAAATTTATGAAGTACTGTATGGTGACTCACATAACATTAAAAAAAAAAAAAGAAATGGAGAATTTTCTGGAGCAGCCCAATAGCTTGTATACAGGGTAGAAAATATTGCTGAACAGGGTAGAAAATACTGCTAACTATTTCAGTCAGAGTTCTTTGGATGCATAGAACAGAAAGCTTTTCTGGCTAGTCTAAGCAATAAAGAAAAAAAGGGAATTTACTGGAAGTGTTTAGGGTAGCTCATAAAACTAGATGAAAAGCATGACTCTCAAGCCTTGGAAAGTCTGATCTCTGGATAGGCATTTGGATCTGGTTCACAGGAACTAATGAACAATTTTTCCATGACTCTGTGATCAAGAGGAGTCAGATCTAGGGATCTTCTATTCTGGTGACACTCTGTTCAAGACTCTAACTCCAAGAGTCTAATTTGATTGACTTACTTGTTCTGTGGGCATACTCATTGGCTTCCAAGTCCCATGAAGATTAAGTGCTATGGAAGGTAGCCAAGAATTGGGGTGTTATTATCAAGATGAGGTACTGGACATTGTACCAGCCTAGCTCTTCTATTTATTATGTGAATGTGTGCGAACCACTTTTCCTATCTCTATCATAGGTCACAAATCTCTAAGGTAGGAAAAGTAAAAAGTAATCAGTAGGCATGTTTTAGAAATTAACCTTTTAAAGGATTCCTTGAGATTTATGTAGGGGATGTATTCCATGAATACAGTCTCTCCCAAGGTGTGTGTGTGTGTGTGTGTGTGTGTGTGTGTATTAAAGTATATATGTAATAAAGTATATCATATTATATAATAACGTATATCACATATACATATAAAATATATGCATATATATGTTACATGCATATATATGTAAGACATATATATACATAATAAAAAATGATAATTTATTGTGCATCTACAAAGGAGTACATGAATTTTTCCACTTTTCATTGGAAAAAGAAAGACCCATTACCAATTTACTTTGATTTTTATTTTTCTCTCTTATCCTCACCTCAGGACACAGAATAGAGTTATATTACAGGGAAGCCATTATGAGTGCACTTTAGTTCAATAGTTTATCAGCATAAAAACGTGCCTTAGTACAGCAAAAGCTTTTCCTATAGATATGACCAATATTGTAAATTGCGTTTATTGCTTCATGCAGAAATGTGCCATGGACTGCTTAATTATAATTTTTTCCCATTAGTTTTGTTTTTCTTCATTATCTTACCCTCACGGTAAGATTCTATAATGCAACTCACCAAAGAAAAGCCACAAAATGCTGGGGATAAAATGAGAAAAATCAAGAGGTGGTAGAAAGACAGGTAAACGAAATTATTAATATGAATGGTGCATTGCACGATTTCTGGACTGTACTTTTACATATAAAGTCACTGAGCAATTTTTAAAGGTGCATTTTAAATGTGATGAAAGAGCAGGTTAATTGGTTATAAGTAAGTGTACATTACACAGTGCAGTTGGGTTGCTCCTAGTGAAATCAATTTGTATTCCAGAATTTCTTAAGAAAGACCTTTGTTTTTCTGGATGGGCACTTCTATTGGTTTATCAGTGAGGATATTTGTGAATTTGGCTGCAGAAGGTGTAGACTGCCTAGTGAGCAAGGTGCAAAGAATGTGGGCTTTAATAAATAGGAATTCCAAAGGATTTTGCAGGTTTAGTTGAGTGGTGACATCTGCTCTCCTCCCTGCTGCCACAGCATGGAATATGATTTTTGCACTGCCATGTCACATTGGCTCATGATAAACAAAGCTATTTATTTTATAAGAAACAATAGCAACATGATGTGACAACTTGAGCTGGCCCAGTGCAATTCAATTGTGTTATTTTCTGATAACAGGAGTATAGCTTGTGTCATCACTGTATATCACTTTCTCCGTGTAAATTTGGTGGGGTTTTTTTCAAGTCTAAAAGACAAATTCAGCTTTTATTATCTTTGATAAGTTACACACAAAAGCTTCTGCTCCTTACGTTAAACTTACATTAAAAATTATATAAAGAGACTTGAATTAAGAATGAGTATGATTGCAGTCTATAATAAACAATTAGGCTGCTTTCAGATAATAAAATTGTCTACCACTTGACTTCTTTTCTTTTTTAGGGAGGAGAGAGGAGACATGTCTATATCCAAAGAAACAGTAGTTCCCAGCTCTATTCTATCTTGCAAATCTCCTATCATTGAGATGCTTCTGTTTTAGGTAATCTAGAATAGTAATTTACCTTTGTAAAAAGTACAGAAAGCCTTTGTTTTGTCATGAAAATCACAAATGAGCACACCTAGATATTCAAATGAAAAAAGAGGCATTTAAATTTCACACATTTAGAAAATTATTTTACTGTGAAGTTTCCATGGTAGAAGAGTAGACTTTATCAGAAAAGGACTTACTGTGTTTTAATCTTTTTTGCCACCTGCAGGAAAGTACAACAAATGTGTATACTAGACTTTGAAAACATTATAGCCTGCTTTCATTTTCAAATTCTGCTATAAATTCTCCATGCCCTTGTACTGAGAAACACCAGGTGCCCATAAAAGCCAGAGAATATCTATGTCTTTGATATTAGTATTAACAGACATTGTATGTTAAGTGCACAAAACAGGTACAGAAATTTGAAGAGCAGAAATAAAAGACACAAAGTAAATCCATGTTGTTGCTGATTGTTTAACAATTAACAATCCTTTACAATCATCTAACCTTGTCATGGGTGGTAATGAACTTTGTAACTTGACCACGACATGGCCTTTCATTTTGTCCTTTTAGTAATATACATTTACCCTTTGGAACTTTAATTTTAGGTATTCTTTTCTTTCTGATATTACTTCTATCCACTCACAATTACTTCCACTGATTTATGCTACATTGAAACTTTTTACTCTGGCTGCCACACCCTGTCTGCCTGGACTATGGTTGTAGTGACAGTGGGTCAGGAAACATAAAACGAGAAGCAAAAATCTAAAACAAAACAAGAATGACAGTAAAACCAGTCACTAAGGCAACACGTTTATTCTGGGAGGGGTGCTTGACTATATATATAGAGAGTCACACACTATATACACACACACACATACATTTTCAAAGCTTTTATTTTTAAGTAATCTCTACATCCAACATGGAGCTCAAACTCACAAGAGTCACATGCTTCCCCAACCGAGCCAGCCAAGCACCCTGGTTGCTTGAATATATTTAAGTCAGGGAGGTGATAGGGCTAAAGGTGAAGGTGGTTCCCATTGTCCATCCTTTGATACAGGTCAACTGGAGATGATTATCAGAACCTGGCTGATGTGTTGGTTCACATTCACCTTCCAGGCTCACAAATGACAGGTTACCCTGTCCTTTGGTCTACACTCAAATCAGAATGAACTTAATAGTTCATTCAGGGTGTGGGAGGTTTGGGCTACAAAAATTTGCCACCTATGACTCTTCTCCTAGCAGGGCTGCAGAATGTGTGAGGGCAGGAAAGAGGATGTGGGCTCAAAGAGAGAGAGAGAGAGAGAGTCCTTCTAAACATCCCAGTGCAAGGGCGGAGGATGCCACATTCTGAGGCATTTATAGCCTTGAGAAGTTCCTTTTACTTGCCCCTCTAGCTTCAGTGAGACAAGAGTACCTGTTTGCAACTGTGAAGAAGTAACACTGGTGACAAAGAGACCAATTGCTCAAATTAAATGAGATGATGTAGATGGTGTTTATCTTATGGTAGGAAAATAAATCATCACCCTCACTATAAGGAGGCAGATTACATGATATCTGAGGTTCTTTCTAGCTGTGTGTCTTAGTTTTATGACTTAGTTCAGTGTGTGTGTGTGTGTGTGTGTGTGTGTGTGTGTGTGTGTGTGCTTCAGATATACAAGGCTTAAAAAGAACATCATGAAAATCAGAAAAAGGTGGAGTAGATGCTGTTATTTCTAGGCACTAATGTTCTACTTCCATTTTTGTTACTACCCAGCTTTATGACCCTTAACCTTTCTATGCCTATTTCTTCACCTTTCAAATATCAAATGAAAATAATATCTGTTCTGCTCTTGCCACTGGTTACCATAAGGCTCAAAATAAAAATAAAGAGTGCTTGAAAGCACTATCTTATATAAACCCCTGGATTTGCTTTCAAGCAAATCCTCCTCTTACGGCACATCCTACTTTCCCTTAGCATGGCATCTGTTACCAGAACTTCTTTTCCCAATGGCATGGGCTAAAATAGTGCTGGTGAACTTCCTTCATTCATTTATGCCCTCATTCACTCAACAACTGCTTATTGAGAAACAACTTTTTTTTTTTTTTGCAAGGCACTGTATATAACAGGTGATGGGAATACAGAGAAGAAAAAATAAGATGCCTGCCCTCAGAATTTTATATCAAAATGAGGCAAAATGTGAAGCTTGACAAAATGAGAGCATGGGAAAGTTACCAGAAGGAAGGAAGGAAGGAAGGTGGGTACCAGCTGCAATGAGAGCCACGGGAAAGAAGTGCCCAGTATGGATAAAGAAATCTGGGAAATCTTCACAGAGGAGGAAGCAACTGAGCTGGCCCCTAAGGAAGGCAGAAAGGTGTGCCTGTGGTGAGAGGTGGAGCGGAAATCCAAGGGAGTGGAACAACCATGTGCAAAGACTTGGAGGTGTGAAAAGTCACAGTCCATTCAAGGAATAGCCCATATGTACTATGGCTAAGAAAGCGGAGGGCATGATGGGTCTATGTTATTAGGCAACACTAGAAAGTTAGCCAAAATCTTTGTCCAGGAATACCTTCCCTGGATAGGAATTTGAACTTTATCTACTAGGTGATAGATTGCAATTGTTGAATGGTAGGTAGTTATATGATTGCATTTGCATTTTGGAAAACTAACTTTAAGGATGTAACTACTAGAAATAATAAGGGTGAATGACAATATCTCTGCATAAAGGTATTCAAGGTATATAGGCATGTGTTTTTATTAGGGTATAAAAGGGAGTAATATCATCCTAAGGTAGTTGTTTAGATGGTGTTTAAAGGTTGTTTCAGAATGAGAACGAGGGCAGTTAAGGACAAAAACCTGAATGGATCTAGATGGTTGTAAAGGGTTTGTGGAGAAGAAAGAAAGAAAAAGAAAGGAGAGGGAAAGAATGTTATCTCATAGGGTCAAGCTAGCTGAGATTGAATGGATTTATTATAAGTTTTAAAATGAGCTTTAATATCAATAATGTACTAATGCAATACTGGAGATTCCCCCCCCCTTAATAGGACATAGTTTCTTAGATAATTTGTCTTCTCCTAGTAAGAGATTGTAAAAAATTTTTTCCTTACCCTTTGAGTAATCTTTGTAGTGTGGGGGCCAAGGGCAGGATGATCCAAGATGGACCACATTGGCATAAACATTATTTTGAGTTAAAAGTAATCAAAACCCTGCAGATGCAGGAAAAGTGCTCTTCCTGGTCCTCAACTGCCTAAATTTATGTTGGAAAGGAAAGCCTGTGGAAGAGAGCTATTAACAGAGACTCCCCTTTACCTATGAGACTTCTCTGCATAATAGGGCGACCTTTGTTTTTCAAAACATCTCTTTTCACCTTCCTGTTAATGGCCTACCTCCCCTTTGTATCCTCACAACCCTGTTCCTCTGCTTAGCTCATGTAAGCATCATGCTGCCTCATTGTCTTTGGAATTTCATGTCTTTGTGGATTCCCGTTATGTATATGCCTATTAAATTTGATTTTCTCCTGTGAATCTGTCTCCTGTCAATTTGATTCTAAGTTCAACTGGAAGGACCTTGTAGGGCAGAGGAAGGTCTTCCTCCCCAACAGTAGAAAACAAAAAATTTGTATCTTTATATTGTGCTTTATGTTGTCATTATAATGTCCTTGATTGTGTCAGGGAGCAAGAATTCCTGTCCCCTCAAAGGTCCTTCTGGCTGGACTAAGAATCAAATTGACAGAGACAGAGCCACAGGAAAAATTCAAATTTAATAGTGTACGTACAGGGAATCCATACAGACATGGGAATTCCAAAGACAGACACGCAAAATGAGGTATAAATGTCATCCTGAACTAAGGAGAAGGGGTAAGGGTCTGCAATTTCAGAGGAACAAAATGCATTTCATATGATGATAAGATGAGCAGATGTTTGGTAATTAGATGTTTGCCCTACCATACAGATGGGTCACTCAGATAAAATTTATCTCTGGGAATCACCCTTATTCTGGGAAAGACCCCCAGTTTAGATTCTTCCGGGTGGTTAAGGGAGAGACAAAAGTTTCTCTTGAGCCCACATGGTCTCAAATACCTTTAGCTCAAAATAATCCATATGCCAAAGTCGCACATTCTGGGAGGGCTGTTCTTCAATTATGTGAGAGAACAAAATCTCAGTGCTAAACTAGCTAGGTTTTGTTTTGTTTTTGATTTTTACGGTCATGTTACCTCCTAAATTTATTTTTAAAGTCTTTTATTGTCAGTTTGGTTGAATATTAAGTATTGTTTCATAGTGGTCTCTGATCCTATTTAATTCAAACTTTGTCATTTTTGACAACTTTTGCTATTTTATCTTCCCTAAATAAAATCCTAAATAAAATCCTGATCTTTAACTGTCTTTGAGATTTCCCATAGAGTACCTGGAATATCTCAAAGGATTTGTTCTTTCACTTTATAAAAAGAGATATTTTTAAAAATAGGTTTATTTTAGGGGCACCTGGGTGGCTCAGTCAGTTAAGCGTCTGCATTTGGCTCAAGTCAGGATCTCAGAGTCCTGGGCTTGAGCCCCCTGTCAGGCTCCCCGGAAGCCTTCTTCTCCCTCTCCCTCTGCCACTCCCCCTGCTTGTGCTCTCTCTCTCTCAAATAAATAGATGAAATCTTTGAGAAAAAAATATAGGCTTGGGCGCCTGGGTGGCTCAGTCGTTAGGCATCTGCCTTCGGCTCAGGTCATGACCCCAGGAGTCCTGGGATCGAGTCCCACATCGGGCTCCCTGCTCCGCGGGAAGCCTGCTTCTCCCTCTCCCACTCCCCCTGCTTGTGTTCCCTCTCCCTCTCTGTCTCTCCCTCTCTCTGTTAAAAAATAAATAAAATCTTTAAAAAAAATAGGCTTATTTGATATGTTTAAGTACATAAACATTATCATATAAGAAGGATACTTAACCTTCTCTGGATTGTATTAGTATGGTTATATGTTGTTAATATATTTCAAAGCTATATAAAATTCATAGAAATTTGTCAGCTGTCCATGATATCTTGATATGATGTTATCAATCATAACTCCAGTTATTACCTTAAAATGTTGTATGCTACAGAAACAACATTTCTTTATCAATTGCATTATTTTTATAATAATGAACTTTCATCAAATTGTTAATGGCAGCAATTTTAAATCTTTTGCTGTTCACAAATAGTTATTGTTTTACTCTAGTGCTTTCCTGAAAGCTCTTGCAATCAGCATCAAACCAGAATACTTTGTCCGCAAAAGAGATGTCACAGAGATCCATGGAAAAGACTATGATAGGCACTTTGTCGTATAGGGTTCTGATGGCATTGCTTAAATAACTTTTAAGGTCTTACCATGGGACTGAATAAGAATTTCCAGAACACTAGTGGAGATGCTCATGGATTCATAAAACTGCTAAACCAAGAATAAGCAGAACAAGAATTAATTACATGGGACTGAACAAACTGAAAATGAATGATTATAATTTTTACGGCCTTTTGCTTGAAACATTGCTAGTTCTTTACTGTTCTATTTTCTGGATTTAAGGAATCCCTTTCTCTTATCTATAACTCCCAACAATTTAGTAGATTAGTAGATATGTTTTTAGTAAAAAAAAAAAGTTTATATTTTTCTCCCCACCATATTCTTCCAGAATTCAGAAACTCTTATTGAACATTCTTATTTTCATGGCAATATAGTTATTTGCATAAGTTCAATAAGAATCTATTCTCCCTGTAATAGGTCATAGTTGGGAAAATCGGTTATATCACTAAGGTTTTGACTAGAATGTCATATTTGAGAATGATGTGCATAGAATCAGATATGAGCAAACAGTTTTAAGGAACAAAGGTTGGCTTTAGGGAACCAATGTTTACAAAGCCCTCTTGGAAAAATCAACCTGTTACCTTACTTACAAGTTTCCCTGTATTATAAATGAGTAAGGAAGGTCACTTCCTGGCAGACCCAGGAAACTTAAGCTATTTTGGGGACCCTGAGAAGAGAGGAATTCACCCAAATCTGTAGGTACTGCAGGTGAAATTTGATGGCAAGTTCTTAGTTTGACACACTAGTCTTGAGGGACTTTTAAAAAAAGTCTATTATAAAAGTTCCAGCAAAGCAAACTAAAAGCCCATGTGGTCAATTATCATTCCTGCTACACTTATGTAAATGTTCAGGCCAAATTTAATGAGACTAGACTTATTTTGTAAACAAGAATTATTTTAGTTTGATTATCTTTGATCAAAATGGGGATGATTGTAGAGAGAAAGTTTGTGTTTCAATGGAAAACTATAACCCTTTCTTCTGAGTTGTCAGATTCTAGTCTTGTTCATTGTCTTTGAGCTATTTTTCACCTCTGGAAACTGGATCCTGCCATCTTGCACATTTTGTCAGTAATGAATGCTTCTGATTTTTTTCCCACTCTCATGACTTGGCATCACTGAGACCCACCATTGCCTTTTTCCTGAATCCCGGTAAACTGAAGTTGGATGACTTGATATAACTTCAAAGGTTTCAACACCACAACAGTGTGGGCTGCTCAGAAAGTTCACCCAACACTTGCATCTTCTAATCTCTGCTCCAGGAAATGACCGTTATTGTGACATTACCATAGCTACTCTCACTAAAGATGCTTCAGTCCCAATGTCTAGAAATCTTGACTAGCTGCCCTCTGGACATAAATACTGAGTTTATAGTCTGCTCCAAGCATTAATGTTGTTTTCCTCTCCCTTTGCAGACTCATACCTCACAACTTGTATCTCTCTCCACAGCAATCAACCAAACTTCTTTATCTGTCAAACTGATAGTAAAATTTTTGATAGGGGAAATGTGGAAACCCACTTGGACCCCAAGAGTTGGCATAAAGATTACTTTAAAGGGAAAACATTTGTACTAAAAAGATGCAGAAAGGAGTCTTATCTGAACTTCTCTTTGACTAAAGCAGAGTCTCCAGAAAAAGAAAGCTGCCAATAACCCCCACTCTGATGGAGCTTCCTGTGAATTCAGCAGGCAAGGAGACAGACTGGCCATTTCCATTAGCATCAAAAAGCCCAACAGAACCTTCCATACCTTCTCACTGAAACATCTCCCTCATACCCACCCCCGCTTTGTCAAGTTTGGAATATAAACCTTTTATTTCTGTTGAGTGAAATATTCATTGCTAAGCACTCCAGCACGTATGCATGGCACACATAAAGAAACCCTCTTTTCTCTCCTGTTAATCTGTCTATTGTCAGTTAATTTGCAGGCCTCCAATCACTGAACTTGGGTTGGAAGAGGAAAAGTTTTCCTCCCAACAGTGACACAGTGGATGGTGGAATGTGGGTGAAAGTATGACACAGGGCGGGCAGAACATTTAAAATGTATATAGCTTCAAATGAAAATATATACAATCCACAATGTGGCGGAAGAGAAACAAGGCATGAAGGTCAGCTGGTATCCAGAAATGGTTTCTCATGGGAGCTTTTCATGATTCATTCTTCACAACTCAGGATTGCTTTTCAGTTTCAGAAGCCCCCATGTTTAGAGGGGACCCAGTTCTCACAGGTGAACTTAACCTTAAGTAAACTCACTCGACTGATTTATAAAACCTGAGGGTCATGATTAATTTATTATAAGAACCAGATACCTTAGGAATCTGCAATCCAAAGACTCAAGAGAGATGAAAACATATATCCACAAAAAAGTTTGCACATCCTGTTCCTAACAGATTTAATCCTAAAAGCAAAAAAAATAAAAAAAACCCACATGTTCGGCGGTAAAGACATACAACAGAATACTATTTAACAATACAAAGAATGAACTACTGATAAGGAAAACATGGGCAATTTCAAAAACACGCTAAGCAAAAGAAGTCAGACAAAAGAATTCACACTGTATGTTTGCTTTTACATGAAGTACTGGATCAGGAAAAACTAATCTATTGTGATAGAAATTTAAAAATGCCTGCTTTGAAGGAAGTGTAAGCAATTGCCTGGAAAGGTGCTTGTGACAACTCTCTGGAATGATGAAAATGTTCTGTATTTTGATTGGAGAGGTGATCAAGGTATCTGCAGCTCATGGAACTATAAATTTAAAATCTGGGGCTTCTCTAAAATGTAGATTTTACTTCAATAAAACGATTACTACAAACAAAGAAATACACGTGAAGGGAGGAGACACCACAATGGAATGAATGTAAGAAAGCTGATGAGTAGGAAAGTTGATTTGCAACTGAATTCCAAGTTTCAAAGAACAAAACAAAGGGACTGACAAGAGAAAAAGTAGGCAGAGTAGGAAAACAAGACAAAGAAAAGGAAGCACAGATCCAATACTGAAGAATCCGGTGACTAGAAGAGTTTGCGTATGGTTTATTGCCCTAAAATTATAAGCATGAGAGACAGAATTAACTGGCCTTCTAGGGTGCCAGAAATGGCTGAGGATTCGTGGCAGGGTCCATTTGGGGTCCTTGCTGATTTGCCTTTAGTGTGCTGCCGGCCACGTGCAAAATGCCAGTGGCTGTTTGGAGTTATAGTCCATTCTGTCTGGAATGTGGTGTCCCAGGAACCCTTGCCGCCTGGCTCCCGGGTGGAGGTGTTGCGAGGGCGAGCACAGCTGACTCAGCCCTGGTGATGCTGTAACATGTCACTCTTAAAGTCACGGCAAATTTGGCCTGAAGATTCTGGAGATTTAAGGGCATTGGAAAAAACATAATTCACATTCTTATCCAAAATCTGATCGGAACACTCCAAGCACTTTATGTCTACAATACTCAGTCGGGAATCCCTTGGGCTCTTCTCTATTTCGAGATCCCAATTAAACTGAAATAAGAACAGTTTTTTTTGCAGAGTATTTGGGCATATTCACTCAACCCGGGGAAGGCAGAGATTAATGAAAATGGAAACTAACAAAGGAATCAAACTGCCTTCTCATAAAAAAAAAAGTGGGAAATTTGTTATTGCTCTACTGGGTAAATGTTTGTGTGGTTCTGATTTCTCTAAATGGATGGTATGATTTTGCTTTCATTTTCATGCTGAAACAGCTCCCATCCTAGATAACCCCTCTATGTACAGCACATGAATCCATATGATTTAATTCTGACATTTCCTGTCATCTCACTCTGAAATCTTAAGTCATTACTTTTTAAAAAGATCTACTTGACATAGCATTTCTTTTCAAATTCCCTGTAAATCTCATAAAGAACTGTATTATTGCCTACTTCAATTTATTAAATGAATTTCATGTTAGCTAGGTTTTCCCTAATATATTTTCACATATATAACTACATATATAATATATATTTTCATAGATTCACATATCATGTCAGAATTTATGATTTGAGTCATTGTACCCCTAAAATTTGTGATGCTTGAAAAACACTTTTGATAAACAAAATTCATACTGGTGTTGACACATATAGAACATGAATTTCAGCTTAAAAAAAAATCTAATGGTTAAAATTTACAACCTATACAATTCTTAACAGTTTTTATACCTGTACTTCCCTAACTTTCATTAACATTTAATTTCAATTTATTTCACATATGGGCATTTTTTATTTGACTTAAATTATATATTTTGTATGCTTTGTATTATTTGCAGTGTGATCTAGCTTTCACATTACTCATTTTCACCACTTTAAAATATATGTTATATTTTCTGATGTCATTACAGGATTGTATATCACATACTTATCTGAAATTTTAACATTACATCTATAGTTCTAAAGGCACATTGCTGAGTTACTCTAATGCAGTCAAATAATCCATGTAAGATTTAGTTTTTAATGGACTTCCAATATACAATATATTCATTTTAATTCTTCTTGAATATGTACACATTAAAAAATATTTTGTATTTGTAATGTATAAACTAAGTGTAATGGGTAATTATAAATTACACAGATAACTGCCCTTTGAAAAATGCTGAGACACATGTCCGAGGTTTTTGTCACTTATTTGTCATTATTCACATTAAGTAATCATCCTCATCAGGGATGTCTGGTTGTTTTTTTCCCTTTATCTATAGAAGGGAGTTTCTTACTTGTGACCACATTATGTTTAAGTTTTTATTTACAAATTGGCTATTATAAACTTTGAAATCATTAGGAAACCCAATAAAATGAAGTTTTAAATACGGGTCAGATTTATTCAAGGATACTTGCCAGCCATAGCCTGTTCTCTGAGAACTGTCCGTTACCATACAGGTGATGATGTTTCAGTATGGCCACCACCCTATGGCAATAGTGGTTGAACAAAGGTAGGGATGTCTGGTTAGAGTGAAACCAATCCAGAGGTTCAGCTTGGCCAGACCTATCCTCTTTCTGAGGAATTTAGGATTAAGGGTTGAGACATGGGCAGAATAGGTCCATTATAACAGAGTATTTGCCTGGAAAGTCACGTTAAACCGGCGCTGGTAGGTTGGCAGGGATGGGACAATGCATCTTTTGGCCTTGTGCATGAGGAGTAGAGAAAAGCTGGTCTACACAGAAAGAGTGATAAATTAGAGAAGCCAATGGTGCGGCAGAGACTCCTATGCCATGGCACATATAAGTTCCTGATAGATTTCTATCTATCTATCATCTGTCTGTCTATCTATCTATCATCTATCTGTCTGTCTATCTATCTATCTATCTATCTATCTATCTATCTATCTATCTATCTATCTATCATCTAACTCCTCTTTGGTTAAGCAGTACTCTCTACCTTTCTGTTCCATGAGATTCCCCAATTTGTTCTTTAATAAATTTGTATTTTTATTTTAGTTTAAGTGGATTCTTTTCCTTGTCATCATGAGATTCTACCTAAGTCACCTGGCTGAATATGGCTCTATTAAACAGAAGGTAGCTGAATGACCAATATTGCTCACCAATATTTGGGGTCCTGGGAATAGAAGTATGTGTGAAATAGGAAGAAAGAGGAGGAAGAGAGTTTCAACTTTCTCATGAGTTTCAGGCCAGCTTTAGACAAAACTTCAAAATAGGCAAAACAAGAAGATGATACCTTGCTCCCCCTTTTTTGAGCTCCGATTTCTCAATGTTCTATTTAATACCTTAAGTCCTCTACCACAATATTCCTATTTTGGAGAGGATAGAAGAATAAATCTATTTAGTTTCCCAAAGTATTTCAATACCCCAAATCTATTTACTATTTCTATTCAACAAAATTGGCATAGTATTAAATGGAAGGCATATGATCCTTAGAATGTGAAATTGCAACTATGTCACATATCTGTAGCTTACGCTATGGTTGTTGGTCAAGTTCCTTAACTTTTTGAACCTCAGTTGCCATATCTCTAAATCAGGAATCTAACCAATTCACATGTATCATTGTGATTTCAGTTATCAGGAACCAAACACTCTGACTCAATCACTTTAAACAATAAGGTTAGATGAGGTCATTCAGATAACCCAAAATCCTAAGGGTGTGAAGCTACTGATATATTTAAAGTGGCAGCTAAATAACATGACTAAGGACTCTAGAACTTTCCATCTTTCTGTCAGCCATTTTCAGCAGGGTGACTTAGGAACCTCCTGCTTGTAAGATGGCTTCCTCAGTTCCGGTTTTCTTTTCTTCTGAAGTGTGTCTCACATGTAAATCTAACAACATATATTGATTGTTATATGACTCCATATGTGATGAAAGAAAGTAGACTTATCTCTTTCTGTGCATCCTTTATCTTTTTTTCCCCGTAGATCAAAGGAACCTTTTCTGAAGGCCTTTAACAAGTCCTCTCCCATATCTCATTGGCCAGAAATGAATTATATACTCACCCCAAACTAATCATTGGTAAGGCGAGTGATAAACCATGATTGATTTAGACATTTCTTGCTAAATCCCTGAGGTACAATGAGGTGTGAGGCATACCCCAAATCAGGATTTTACATGCAAGCAACTGCTAATAGTCAACCAATAATGTCTTTTATCACATGATATTTATGAGCATCAAACTATCTAATGCATGTGACAATTCTTTTTAACTTTTAAGGTTCTGAAAAAAAATATATATATTCTATATATGTATATACATATATACATATATTCATTGTTTTGTAACTATTCTAATAAATAGAAACTACCATTTTGACAGTGTAGTTACCTTATTAAGAGGAGAACAGTTACAATAAACATTTTTAAACTAATTCTCACTAGCTTATAAATAACTATTGGCATTCTTATTCTCTTGAAAATTATTTGTATTTTGAAAAGATGATGCTTAGTCGCCAGTTGATTCACTAGTGAATAGATTTCCCTGGATTTAAAAGAGAGTGACCTGAAAAATATCGGCAGTGTGGAAGAAATAATCAGGAAGCTTGGTGAAGAAACACTTTCTGGTTGCCTCCCAAACCCACCTTGAGAGTCAGCTCTCCTGCAGTGTTCCTCCTTACCCCACCTTCTTCCCTTTCTCCAGTTTGGACCTTGGAACTCCCATACAATGCCAATGTTGTCTTGCAACTTTCATTCGTATGGTAAAGGACTCTTTGGAGATCTTAGGAATTCTTAACTATCTGTTATTTCAAATCTGGATTTGGATTTGGTGACTTGCCTTATCAAATTTGGCATAGTTTGAAAATTGTGGAAATTTTACCTTGCAGAGCTTCAAGGTTGTGGAGAAAGATTTAGAGCTACCCAGATATTTTTAGCATTGCCTAGAGGAGCCTCTCTATCTGAAACCTTGATCATTCAGCCTAGTGAGAAAATGAATAATCCTTACAGTTTTAAGATTGGACCCAAAAGATATGCAGACAATACTATGATTGGTATGCTCTAGGCCACAGTTGTATTTTGTTGAGCTCTAACTGAGTAGAAATTCTCCTGTTGCATTTACTTATAAGGCCTAGTACATTATCTGTGGCTCTAGCACAGTGGCTTTCACATGATAAGTTTCCAGTAAGTATTTGTGAACTTAGAAAGAAATTGAATTGAAAATGGTCATATTTTTATAGGCCCTCCTGCCATTGAATTGATAATAAAACCCCTTTCTTTCAATATCACCAGAACTCTGTCTTTTGTCATTTCATACCCAATTTTATAGTGTCTGAATCTATCACATACCAACAACAAACTTCGTCTGAACCTTGTCTTCTTCCTGAAAACTTCCTCGTTAATTATAGAAGGATTAAGTACTTTTGCGCATCCTCTCTAGTCTACAACAAAGTTCACATTTCGTCTTCCCAACTACAAAATGCTTTTAATTCTATCATTGCATGGCCTCTCTATAGCATAGGCTCTTTATTATGTGTTATGTATTTATTAGTACAAGTATGTAGAGTGATATGATAAGTCTCACTTAAAAGAAAGATTTTACTATCCGATGAAATCATTTAAAACATCTGTGAGTACATAGGAGAGATATGAGGTAGTTCCTAATATTAGGTTCATAACCCACTCCTTATGTTTTCCTTCCTTTTTTCTAGGTAGTTAATGAATAACTTAGAAATCCATGTGTCTGCTAAGCAGTAACCCCTTCTGCAAGGCCAACAAGGTTGATGAGGTAGATGTCTTTACTGAATGGATCTGTATCTTACCTTTCAAAAGGCCACCTGTTAACTACCTACAGTGCCCAAGTTGTGTACAATCATTGCAGGGACATTGACCTTTGTCCTCAATGACTTATACTGAGATTCTTTTGCTTCAAAATGTAAAATTTTAGCTGAAATAATTGTATGTTATTTGTGAAAACTGGAAAGGCTTGGGGAAAAGTGCTTACTCAAAATAAAAATTTTTAAAAATTAATGAGTTTATGTTTCTTAAAAACTCTATACATTTCAATTATGTTCAAAGAAATACTTTAACTGCATTTTTATTGGGTTTAAATTAGAGATAAACAAAATCAGCCAAATAACTTGCTGCCTCCACCTCTTAGATCTTCCTCTGACATACTTGAGACTTTAACAGTGCCAGACTTTTCTAAAAGCAAAAAACAAAACAAAACATAAATCTGTGGGAGGCATTGAACATCATAAGCTAGTTTAATTTGAGGTATATTTTCGTTTTGATTTGTTCATTTTAGTACTTTGGCTTGCTGGCCTGTCTAAAGAGTAGATAACGGAGAAGTTGGATCATTTTTAAGAAAACTTTTTTCTCCTTATAGTTTGCTGCTGCTGCTGAGAGTGGGAACAGGGTTTGAGTGCAAATGAAAGATCTTTTTTGGACAGTGAAAATGTTTTAAAACTGGATTGTGATGATAGTTGACAATTCTGTCAACTTACTAAAAAGCATTGAATTGTACACCTAAAAGTATGTTTGTGGTATGTAAATTATACTTCACTGAAGCTATAAACACACACACATAATTAAAATAATAAATGACCCCCACACAAAGCAAACAAACAAACCCTGCTTCCAGAGAGTTAATATGATTTCAACATCTGTTAATGAGCTAGATTTATAGCATACTTGGTTACATATTAGGTATATTAGCTTGCTTTAGTAAGACCAGATTAAAGCTATACAGAAAAAAAAACCTACTTTAATTATATTGAATAGTAAATGGTCACTGTTTCAGGGTCATTGACAGGCTTCTTTTTCTCCTTGAGTCTTTTTTATAAGATTCCAGTGAGGGCCAAAGAAAAGCAAAAATGTGATCTTCAAAATAAACTTTCATCAAAGTAAAGTGTGGCCTCACATTTTTTTTTACTTAAATTTTGAACTCTCCATGTGTAGGAAAATCTCCTTTTTTTATCCACAAGGAAAAGGTGTAAAAATCTAGAATTAATAAAAAAAATAAATAAAAACAAAAAACTTCTTTTCTAACGATTTAAATTAGATTTAGGGGCCAATTTTTCATTTTCTTCTTTTTTCTGGAGTTGTAAAACATAAATAAATAGGGGAAGAAATTAAGATGGCAGAGGAGTAGGGGGACCTTAAGCTTGTCTTGTCCTTCAAACACAGCTAGATAGTTATCAAATCATTCTGAGCACCCAATAAATCAATCTGAGGTCTGAGAGGACAAAACCTGCAAGTCTACAAGTAGAAAAGTGACAACCTTTTAGAAGGTAGGAGATGTGGAGAGTTGACTTGGGGGAGATATAGCTGTGGGTACCCTGGTGGGGAGGGAGCCCTGCTTATAGAGGCCACCACAAAGTATTATAAGCAGCAGAGCACAAATCTGAACTTTTAGAAGTCCACTACCATGGTGGATGTGCCTGGCTTAAAGGTGCT